>NC_143584.1:216819080-217174059 GCF_048544385.1 Mastigoproctus giganteus | reverse complement strand
GGCTTTTCTGTAACTGCAAACAATTATAAATGGGTAGTAAACTCGATCTTCTTGCATTTGCAAAAATATGTTATTTCACCGTAATAACGTAAAAAATTACGTTATTACGGTGAAATGTTTCCCCTTTACTGAAATCTTCAATTGTATAAAAAACAAATAAATTTTCAGAATTTTCTCTTCATTCCTTTTTTTAAAGCTTTGTAAACTTGTTATTCCACGTGAATTGTGCTAGTTGCAATTTGTGTGTGCCGTTAAAAAATGCTTACGGATGCAATCGTGAAAGATATAATTAAAAGAGAAGATTATCTTGGAAACAAACGCTCCTTGAAACATTTCTGAAGAAGACTCCTTGTGAAACAAACCAATGAGTGCCGAGCCAATAATGAGTGATCAACGAGTGTGCATTTAGTCAATGATGATGAAGAATAAACATTCTTTAACATTTGTAGGTCATAAATAATGTCTCTATTATTATAATTTGCTTGATTTTACAGGCTATGTTTTCACTTCTTTCGATAAATCCATCACTGTTTAAACAAACTAATTTCATTGTTTAGAACGTAACCCCTATTTTTAACCTTGTGTCTATGGGAAATAAATTCCCACTTTACGAGCACACGCTAGGAACGAATTAACTCGTAAAGTCGAGAAGGCTACTATTATTTATTTTCAGTGAATACCACCACCCAGACGATCGTTTCAAAGCTAGTTGGCTTCGTCATCAGTGAGTGGGCAGGTACCCTGGTAATGCAAAGTGCCATCACAGTTGAAGTTATTTCCACACTTCAAATACCACATTATTTGAACATTTATACCACAATTTATTTGAAGTAGTGCAATACCAGCTATTGCGTTGTGAAGGCACCCACAATATGAGATACAATTCAAACTATGCCTTTTACACTACATACATAGTTCAATTTTATGGGTAAACTATGGTATATCAACACTGATATTATATAGTTAATTACCTAAACTCATAAGAAATTATTCCTTGTGCATTTCATCTTCTATAAACCTCATTTTATTAGCTTGCAGTGAGGGGGAGACAAATGATGCAAAGATGGCAATTTTTGATGATCACCCACATTGATCAGGATCTCACAATTCTGCTATATCTTTACAGATAATTCTTACTCTCATTCAAGTGTATCAAAGGAAATATTTGAGTCTTTTGAGATAAAAGAGTTTTCAAAATTCAAATGGCTTTCAATATTTTTTTTTTTTTTTTTACATAAAAAAAAATAAATAAATATTTTGCAACTTTGTGAGGGTAAGAAAACTTTAAGAAATACAACCTTACCCAATCTTTTAGACAGAGAAATTTAATATTTTTAATAAAAGGAATGTAAATAAACATGAAGCAAATTGTATTTCATATTTTTAGATAAAAATAATAACAAAGAAAATTACCTGGATCTCTGATCTCCAGCAATCAAATTACCAAACTCCCCAAGAATATATCCTGCAACTTTAATCATGTTTTCATGACATGCGGGAGCTTGCAAGGCCTGAAAACAAAATAATAACCGAAATTTAAAATGTTGCATTTATAGCAAATCCTTCATGAACGAATAGAAAATCGCAAACTGCAAGCATTTTGAGACTGGCCTTGTATGTGGTTTGATGAATGTGAAAAATTAAAATTTATAAAATTCTCTTTGAGAAAGCTATGCACTTTCTGTATCAGTTTCAAGACTGGTGAAATTAACTTTTTTTTTAAATGAAAACCACAAAAAATGAAAGGCATTAAAATTTATAGTAGTTAGTACCACATGTGGGTTGAATGTTGGGAAAAGAAAAGATAAAGAAGGCAGTTGTTAGCATTAGACTTGAACTTCTGTAGATTGTAATTTTCAGGAATATTATGTGAAGGAATGTTGTTCCAGAAAGCTGAAGGTGAAGGGATAAATGAGGTAGAGAAAAGTTGGTTCTGTGAGCTTGAAGTTGGACAGTAAATGGACGTTGACTAGTTGCGGCATGTGTTCAAACTGTTTTGAAAGAGAGACCAGGAATTAAAGAAGCCAATTCAGAACAGTGCCCATGGAAGTATCTAAAGAAACGGTATGCAGCAGAAACATTGTGTCATATAGACAGAGTGGAGAAACATTATAAGACAGTTCATTAATTAACCTGACGGCCCTCTTTCAAATGGAGTGTAGAAGCCTGAGAGAGGTTTTGGAGGCATCATGATATTGTGGGAACAATATTGCATGATAGGGCAGAATTGAGATTTGTGCAGTGTGTAGTTGTTTAGAAGAAAAGTAACCTGGGAGCAAAAGAGAAAACCTTTAAAAATTACAGGCTACGAAAAAGTGATAAGTGTTTGCCATTTTATTTATCTAATTCTTATTTTATATTGTACTTTATACGTAGTCTTATAGTTATAGTTATGCTGGTTATTTTTATTTTTAATTTAGATAAAGAGTTTTTGTACATTACTACTTAATATACGTAAAACCGTTATTTCGTTCGAATCTTGCAGCCATTGTTTTTGTATAGAGTAGTAGGGAATTCAAATTTTTAATTGTGATATCTAGGTAGCTCTAACGTATAATTATATAGCGTAATACGCATCACTGCATTTAGGATTCTATTAGATAGAGTAGTATTAACAATTAATTAATTAAATTTATTGATCTTATTAATTTAAAATATCATGCCCCAGACTAGAGCAGCAAACCAACGGGCACAAAATGGCAGGAGTGCTGTGACTCGGGGGAGAACTGAGGGAGGCGATTCTCCAACGCATCACAGCCTAAAAAAATGTGTAACTTGTAAAATGTTTGCCGAACTCTCTGGAACAGAACATGATTTAGCCAAGGAGAATGTCTTTGTGTGTGCCAGGTGCAGAGAGTCTAGAAATTAGGCATCAACTCAGCGTTCTACTGGGCGTCTATCAGAGCTTGAGGTGTAGGGTAGATGCCCTTGAAGAAATTAATATGAGGGGCTCGTCAAGCTCTCAGCTGCCAACTCAATGCCAGAGCTCATTCCTGGGTATCAGGCAACACAGCGGCAATCTCCAAGGCAGAATGCGCTGGTCCCAAAGGAACTAGTTATTGTTGGTGACTATTGTCAGGGAGACGGGGAATATATTGTGCAAAAAGGATAGATGGAACAGGACCAGGGTACGTCTGCCAGGTAAAAAAGTTGACGACGTTGTAAAGCATATATCATCTTTTAAGGGCACAAAAGGTGATACTGTTGTACACGTTGGCACCAATGACATTAAGACTAGGAGATCTGCAGATTTACTTAACAAGTACAGGTCAATGTTGCAAAAAAAAAGTCATGAGTCAGGGTTAAATTTGAAAGTATCTGCAATTCTGCCCAGACACGATAGGAGGGAGTACATGATGAGAGCCTTGTCAATCAATTCGGCCCTGGAGGGAATGTGCAAGGCTCAAGGGGTACAATTTTTTTCAGTGTGGTCTGTGCTTGTTAACAGGAGAGACTGCTTCTACAGGGATGGGATACACTTAAATATAAAGGGTGCAAGAATATTTGCTGATGCTATCGAGGCAGTGTTAGGTGGGTCGGAAAACTATTAGCTTGGGGGTATTCACAGACTAAAAGGTTAAAAGTAGCTGCAGGCAGAGGTGAAGGTGATTATTGGACAAGTTTATTAGAATAAGTAGCGACCTGCAGCTAGGGGTGCTGGAGGTTTGAGGGACTGATGGCAGTCATCGTGAAACAGGTGGGTATATGGGATGTGTTAGGGTAAATAATAATAAGAATTGGTACATGTCTACTTGCATGTATACCAATGCTAGAAGTATAGTAAGTAAATAAATTTGATGAATTTGAAGTGTTGGTCAAGACATCAAAGGCGGATATTGTTGGGATAGCAGAGACGTGGTGTCACACAGATATAAGGAATGCAGAACTGGAATTTGGGGAGTACAATGTGTACAGAAAGGATACGAAGGGAGGAGGTGTTATACTGTTAATTAAAAAAAAAAATACAAAATCAAAAGAAGTGCATCCAGTTGATATAGATGAATAGTGCACTGTTGAGTCAGTTTGGTGTGACATAAGCACTGCGAAAGCAAAAATAAGAGTAGAAGTGTGTTATAGGCCTAATGACTCGAATGAGTACAATGAACAGTTGTACAGAGAAATAGAATGGGCTAGTAAATTGGAATGTCTTATAATGGAAGTTTTTAACTTCCCAGATATTGACTGGAACTTGTGGGTTGGTCACTCACACACTAGTAAGACTTTTGTGGATTTATTGGATGATTGTTTTCTGCAGCAGCATGTTCGAGAGGCAACCAGAAAGGGTAATAATACTCTTGATCTGGTTATCAGCAGTGATCATTCGTGTATTAAGAATTTGCAGCCAAAGGAACCACTAGGTGGCAGTGATCACAGTGTACTGATGTGGGATTTACTTAAAGATATAATTACCATTAGGGGTCAAGGAAAGGATTTTTGCTTCCGTAAAGGTGAGTACAGTGGTCTCAGTTTTTAAATTTTGTACAGTGGGATCAACTGACAATGTTACCAACAGTAAATTCTAAGTAGGAAGCATTCAAGAAATTAATTGTGGATGCTACTAAAAGTTTCATACCTATTAAGAAATATTGTTCAAGGTTTAGACCTAAATGGTTATCAAATGAACTAATGAGACTCGTGACAGAGAAGAAAAATGCATGGGTGCATATAAATTATCAAGCGACTCAGAAGTCTATGGCAGATATAAGCTAGTCTGTAATCAGGTCACAACAGAGGTTAGGCAGGCAAAGGCAGATTACAAGAAATCTTTGGCAAAAGATGCTAAGAAAAACAGCAAGGATTTCTTTACTTATATAAACTCTAAAAGGAAGAGGATGAATCTGATTGGTCCACTTGATATCGATGATTCGACTGTTGATGATCCTGCTCAGATAGCAAACAAACTGAATGAGTAGTTTGCATTTACATTCACACATGAGGAGTTATTAAGGTTTGGAAATGGCAGAAGGTTATCAAATTGTAGCAGGGTGCTTAATGATTTTGTAATAACTGAGAACAAAGTGGAGGAGAAATTGTTGAAATTAAACATAAGGGCACCTGGGGTGGATGGGATCTATCCAGTTATATTAAAGGAGGCGGCAAAGCAACTAAGCAAACCCTTAGCCATAATTATGAGAGCATCCTTGGACTCAGGGGAGGTCCCCACGGACTGAAGATGTGAAAATGTATCACGAATTCACAAAGGGGGGATCGAAGGGTGACACGAGTAATTACAGATAGGTTAAATAAATTTAAGGAGGAACTGGACAGGCATTTGGAGGGAATGGTGTGATTTTTTTTTTTTTTTTTTTGGCTGATGCTGCATAAGCTCATACCCTTGCGTCACATGCCACTACTACTACCTAGTTTTTTTTAGATGCAGAGGAAGCAATATTATGATGTGCTTATGCCAAGAGAGCTTAGAATCAGAGTTTTCCTAATAGAGATGTGCTTTATGTCTAGAAATCTGAGTGTCATTAAAGATAAGCATTAGGCATCAAGGGTAGAATATGTGCTATCATCGGAAAAGCTATGGACAGGATTTCCAGTAAGTGGAAGAAGGTCATTAATATACAAGCAGAAAAGAGCGGGAGAAAGAATTGAACTTTGGGAAACACCAGCATTAGTCGAGAAGTGATAGGACAGTGAATGGTCAAAGAGAAAATTTAATACCCAATTGAAAAAAACAGTTGACAATCCATAAGTTGGAAGCTTGTTTAGAAAACGGTTATGCCAAACCTGATCAAGTCTTTGTCAAGAGCAAATGCTTGAGTTTAACCAAACTTTACCATCGAATTTGTCCATAGATAGGTAACGTAAACCAAAATATCACCAGTGAAAGACACCGAAAGAGGCCACATTGATCATCACTGATTAGACAGAAGGTTTCGCGACAGTGTAGGAGTTGGCAGTTAATGAATTTACCCATTATTTTGGAAAGAGGATATAAGTGCAATGGGACAGTAAATGTATGGGAGGGATTTGATACCCTTTTTAGGAATTAAATGAATACAAGCAAATTTCCAAGCAAAAGGAAAAAGGTCAGTGAAAAAGGCAACGCAGAACAGGAGTAAGCTCAGGAGCACCACTTGCCAAAGCTATTGGTGGCAAAAGTTGCAAATTTTCTAACTCTTAGCCTATTCAAAATCTAGTTTGTAATAATTAATAATGGCTTTACAATTGTTGTGATCTTTAGTGCAGGCAGAAAATGAACCAGGAGATTTGGATATGAGCCAATTGCAAAATGCAACATTTTCTTGAACAACCTAGCACACCTTGGAAGACCATAGTTTAGATAAAGAACAAGATTTTAAGCTGGAGTTTGGAATGAAGTAATCCAACCAAGGAAAAGAACAATATAAATCTTGCAGATCACCCCATTTTGCATTCTTGTAATGCCAAACAACATGAGACTGTGAATAGCCATCAGAGAGAGAAGCTCCATTGGAGAAGAGACAGTCACCAAACTGTGATCTGAAGAGCCTGGAGGATCACTCACCTCTACCGTCTACTTTGAAGGGTTGTTCATGAGAAAAAGATGAGGAGTGCTCAGTGTGTGCTTAGGATTGTCTGGTATTCTGGTAGGTAAATGAAAAATCTGTGGTCATTAGTACAGGCAGTTCCTGCTTTATGAGTTTTTTTTATTTTTCAATATCAAGTATCAACAAAATCGAAAACATGAAGATTAATTGCAAAAAAATGAATGTTAAACATTCATAAATGTTGCATTTCAAACCACACGCGTAGCTATACAATACAGTACACCCTGCTTTTTGACATTAATCCATTCAAGAGGGACCATCGTATCGTGAAAATATCGTAATTTGAACCCAATAACACATTGTTTTTTGGTAATTCTTTCCATGACCTCGGAAGTTGAAATTTTCACTATATAACTCTAAAAGGTCATTTTTATAGTGCAAATTGTATTAGTTACCAATTCAAATCATTAAAATGCACTACACTTTCATTGTTATCATATGTTGTTATAAGAACCAATTTTGAAAGGCTCTGTGATAGTTTTCTAAAGCACATTTCTGGTGGTCATGACTATAAAACAATTTGCACTTTCCAGTTTATTGGGTTTTTCTGTTACTACAAGCAATTATAAACAGGTAGTAAACTCAATGTCATTGAATTTTCGAAAATACCGATAAATGGAATTGTGTGATTTTTTTAAGTTATGGCGAAATGTTTCCCTTTTACTGAAATCTTCAATTGTATAAAAAACAAATTTTCAGATTCTTTTTTTTTTTAAGCTTCATAAACTTGTTATTCCGCACAAATCTTGTTAGTTACAATTTGTGCAACTAACATGATTTGCTTATGCATGCTATTAAAATTTATAAAGAAAAGAGAAGATTAACTTGGAAACAAACACCTCCTGAAGCATTTCTGAAGACGACGACTCCTTGTGCAACAAACCAACGAGTGCCGAGCCAATAATGACTGATCAACGAGTGCATTTAGTCGATGATGATGATGAAGAATAAGCATTCTTTAACATTTGTAAGTCATAAATAATTTCTTTATTATTATAATTTGCTTGATTTTAAGGCTATTTTTCATTTCTTTGGATAAATCAATCATAGTTTACACAAACTAATCAGCTAACTAATTTCACTGAGAACGTAACCCCTATTTTTAACATTATGTCTATGGGTAATAAATTCCTGCTTTACGAGTGCGCAATAGGAATGAATTAACTCGTAAAGTCGAGAACTACCTGTAATTGCAAAGGCCTCAGCATCTTGACCAGCTGCGTTCGAGTGACAAGAAAACAGAAGCCACCTGGAGTTGTGATTAGTGGAGTTAGCAAAATGATAGAGACAGCAGATGAATTTGACAATGGGGTAGAGAGATTGTATGCAAGAGAAGATCAAAAAAGGGAGATTCCAAATTAGTAGGTCTTTCACAGGGAATATCAGAGCAGGCACATGCGCAAGTACCACCTTTAAAGTGAAAGGTATCATACAGTGAATTATATTAATTGAGATGAGCAGTGGTTGAGATAACCGATAATTGACATTGTGTCAGAAAAAATTAAGGGGGATTTGGCAGACTGCAGGTAGAAGTGAGCAGCACTGAGATTGGAATTGATACCAAGTATTTATGCAAAATGAACGTGGGTATTTTTGGGAGGTTCAGATCTTTCCGTAGTTAAGTTTGTTCTATTTGAAAGGCCAAAGTCTAAAAACCCAAATGGCTAGCTTTCAAATATTATCTTTAGTGGTTTGAAAGCTGATAATTAGATCTAGGCTGTTATTTAAAATGTTTTGGTATCAATGTTATGACTAAGGTTCCACAATTATGAAAATTCATCTGATAAGCAACGTTAAGAAAATCAGAAGCAAAAGAATTCTGCCTGAACCATTTAATGACTAAAGTTTCATAATCTATAACTAATAGTTTTGAATATAATTTTATTAAGGCATGTGCTTGATTTATCTGTGGAAAACATGAAGAGGACTGTATATGATAACTGAGCTCATTTCTGGAAGAATTACTGTTAAACTTATTGGAAATATGCAAATGCTTCCAACACAGCAAGCATCACAACCTTGCTGATACTGAATTGAACAGCCAAATCGATATCTTATACAATTATAGTTAAATGTGAGAACTGATTTGAGGATTACTAAAACTCATTCATTATAAGAGAAAAAGATAGATGTGTTATCAATTTTCCAGAAAAAAATGTTTTAGATTTTTTTTTTTTTCGTTAGTTGTTGGCACATCAGCTTCTGTGGCCATAATGCACCTCCCAAAGTTTTTGCATTTTACTGTGATCCAGGCCAGAGGCGGGATTTGAACCCACGACCTTTGGGTTGCCAGGCAGGCACTTTACCCACTTGGCTAGCCCTGTCAGTATCAATTTTCCAGAAAAAAAACGTTTTAGATGACTGGCAGGCAGGGAGATATGAAAATATTACTTTTATACTGTAATCTACATTTTATTTCTAAGATCGTGCTTTTGTTTCATGGTATTGTCTAGTCCTATTTACAAGATTTTAACAGATAACAACAACTGTCTGAATTATGATGGCAACTATTGCTACACGTTAAAAGAATGTAAAACCTTTTAACAACATACAGCATAAAGAAATGAATAATAATATTATGTGGGGATATAACCATGCTTTTGTCATGATTCTAAACCATGGAGGTTTTATTTATCAACTATTTTATTGGTTGTTGAAAAAAAAAAAAAAAATCACATACCTTCATTATTTATTAAAAGTAACTTTATGCAGTTATTTGGGAAAAATGAAACATATGCACCAGCACCACACAAGTGTCGAGATTAGGCATAAAAGGAATTATGTCCATGCTGGAAGCAGGTATATGAACAAAATGTCCTGGGTTGAGATATTCAATTTAGCAACTTTCAACAGGGAGTCAACATACAATGCAATTATAAGAATTAATCTGCTTGCACTACTGCAATGCCTTTACATCAGCGATTCCCAGAATGCGGACCCCGTGGGGATCCGTAGACCAGTTCCAGGGGATCCGCAAAAGACCCTCTGGAACTGGTCAAATTATTCATACTACAAAGGGTACTAGGAAAGTTTTGCAATACAGCTTTGTTTATTTAATTTTTTCAAAGTAATTTCCTCTACATTCAATACACCTCTCCATCCTCCGAAACCAATCTTTAAACCAGTTCTGCCAAGTTTCACTAGGGAGTAAAACACACTCGTTGTCCCAAGCCCGTAGAAGGTCCTCATCACTGGAAAACCGCCTCCCTTTTAGCTTCATTTTCACATGCAGGAACAGTGCAAAGTCACAGGGAGCAAGGTCTGGACTGTAGGGAGGGCGCTCGAGAAGTTTCAGTCCTGTCGTGGTCAAATATTCGGTGCAGGCTTTGGCGCGGTGAGCTAGAGCATTATCGTGATGGAGGTACCAGGTGTCCATTCTTGACTTTGGCCGCAGGTTCTTCATAGATCCAATGACTTTAGGCAGGCATTGTTCAGTATACCACTTAGCTGTGACTGTCTTCTGCGTGTCCAAAACGACACGTTCCACAATTCCACTCGATTTGAAAAATACAGCTATCATTTTCTTCTTTACAGATCGGGATTTTCTGACAATTACGGGTGTGTCGTCATCAAAGACCCAAACCTTGTTTTGAGCCTTGGTCGGCAGATCGTAATAGTACAGCCAAGTCTCGTCACCTGTCACGATGTTGTTCACATACCGAGATTGTCCCCTATCAAACTTTTTTAACATCTCCCGGCACCAAGTCACACGTCGTGTCATCTGCTCTTCAGTCAGTTGATGCGGCACCCAGAGAGAACAAAGTTTCTTCACGTGCAAATGATCTTGCAGAATCGAACGAATTGCTGGTGCATTTAGGCCCAAAGTATCCTCTATCTGTTGGTAGGTCACTCGCCTGTTTTCGTCAAGCATTTTCCTCACAGCAGTAACGTTTTCCTCCGTAACTGACGTTCGTGGCCTTCCCGGCCTCTCAGAATCCTCCAGAGTGAAATTTCCCCTTTGGAATTCTCTATACCACCTGAATATCGTTGTACGATGTGAACAATCATCATCTAGTGCAAGAGTCATTTCTTCTAAGCACTGGTCTATGGTTAAACCACGCACGAAATTATACCACAAAACTGTCCTTATCTCATTTCGTGACCACGATGCCATTGCAAGCACTTTACTCTCTCAGTACTAATGAATAACTGAGCCCATCGACTTGGCGCGGCGGCTACTATGCACATATGAACATGTCTCAACATGCAGCAACAAGCAGCTTCCTGTGATTCATTGTTGCGTCATATTGCAAAACTTTCCTAGTACCCTTTGTATGTATAGCAAATTGATGATAAATAAAGTTATTATTATATTTATGTAAAAATAAGAATAAAGTTGAGTTGTTTTAAACTTAAAACCTTGAATTTTCTTTTCAGAAAATCCAGTGTTCACACATGCACGCGTGCGCGCACAAACATATAGGGGGTCCGCGAACCTTTTTCATCTTTGAAGGGGTTCATAGATATCAGTAGCTTGGGAACCACTGCTTTAGATCATTGGTGGCTGATATTATCAAACAAATGGAAACATTTGGTATTTACAAACAGAAAAGTTCAGGGAGACCACAGAAATTGAGTGAAAGACACTAGAGGGAATGACGGAACAAGTGCCATTCTCCACTACTCTTTGCAGTGCATGGCTCTTTTTCAAAGCAACAAATTGCACTATACCCAAAGAAGGCAGGTGAGTTAGGATGCCCATCATAACCTCAAAAGACATGATTCACACTACATGGTAGAAGAGATGTGGATTGCTGGAGCTTTTAGACATGCTTCACCACTTAAAGCTTCCAATAACAAAGTAGTGATACAGATTTAAGTAATAAAGAGTTCCTTTGCTGCCTCCTTTAATATAACTGGTTAGATTCCATCCACCTCAGGTGCCTTTCTTATGTTTATCTTCAACAATTTCTCCTTCACTTTACTCTCAGTTATTACAAGATTATCTAGCTTACTGCCAGAGTTTAATACACCTCTGGTATTCCCCCTCCCTGAATAACTCCTCATGTGTGAATGTAGATGCAAAATATTCATTTAGTTTGTTAGCTACCTGAGCAAGATCATCAACAGTTGAACCATCGATATCAAGTGGACCAATCTGATTCATCCCCTTCCTTCTAGAATTTACATAAGTAAAGAACTCTTTGCTGTTTTTCTTTGCATCCTTTGCCAAAGATTTCTCGTCATCTGCCTTTGCCTGCCTAACCTCCTTTGTGACTTGGTTACAGACCAGCTTATATCTATCATAGGCTTCTATGTCACCTGTTAATTTATATGTATCCCAAGCATTTTTGTTCTCTGTCACATGTCTAATTAGTTCATCTGGCATCCATTTAGGTCTAAATCTTGAACAATATTTCTCAGTTGGTATGAAAAGCCTAGTAGCTTCCAAGATTAATTCTTTGAATGTTTCCCATTTTAAATTTGCTGTTGGTAACATCGTCAGTTGGTCCCACCGTATAGAATTTAAATACGGTCTCAGACCACCATAGTCACGTTTACGAAAGCAAAAACCCTTCCCTTTACCCCTGATGGTAGTTACCTCTTTAAGTAAATCCTACTTCAGCACACTGTGATCACTGCCACCTAGTGGTTCCTTTATCTACAGATTCTTAATGCATGAAGAATCACTACTGATAATCAGATCAAGAGTATTACTCCCTCTAGTTGCCTCCTGAACATGCTGTTGTAGAAAACAATCATCCAACCCACAAAATTCAGTCGATCTCTGGGAAATTAAAATCCCCCACTATTTCTCTGCACAACTGCTCATTATACTCATCAGATTCATTAGGCCTATAACACACACCTACTCTCTTAGGTGGTAGATAGAGTAATCTACCACCTAACCTGTAGACTATATATGCTACATTGCCAGTAGTAGCTGGGTACGTATATATTTCAAAGAACCTCCAGTATTGATATATTTATTAAGTGTATCTGTCCAATTTTGACCTTAATTAGACACTATTGTCCTTGGTAAGGCAAATCAATTTTTGTTAACAGGAAGGTGGTATTTTGGTCCACTGCTCCTTCAGCACAGCAGTTAGCTAAGCTGCTGACTGCAGGCATGTTGGCCTGGTATAAGGTTAAAATGGGATTCTGGGCAGATCTGTAAAGCTTTTCCAAAGTCACTAGTATCTGTGGAGTACCACATGGTGCATTGTCATGTTGAAACAGAAAAGGGCCCTCCCCATAATGTTGTCATTGTAGAAAGAGTAAAATGGTCTAGAATGGTGGTCTACTGCATTGTTCTAGAAATAACAACCAATGGTCTAAGCCCAAAAGTAGGAAATAACCTCAGTCAGTGACAGCACCTTCACCATTAGGACAACACAATCTGGTAAATAACATCCTCAGGACATTTGCCAGACCCAATCATGGCTATGTACTGTGATTTTCACTTCTTGTTTACATAGCTTCCCAGCATTCAAGAGCCCAGTACAGTAGGTTGTGCATGTGGGTTGTACATTACAGCATACTGTAATGTTTGTTTTGTGCTGCAGCTCCTTACGTATAAAAAAAAGGTAAAGTAAGCAGCAGACATTATCAATCCACTGCAGGAAGGAAGCCTCCTCAACAGTTCATGATGAGGGAAATAGACCATAATCTGCCACGCTGGTCCAACATGGGTTGGCAGATCAACTGTACTTAGCAGTCAGGGGCTTGAATCCCAGTCTACTGAAAGAGCAAGTGCTATTGCACTCCAGCTCATAACCACTCGGCTACAGAGGTCCCTTATGTATTATCCTTGTAATAATATTGGTTCCTGTGGCTCTGAATTCCTGTTTGACAATATGTGATGAGGATTGATGGAATCTATGTACCACTCTGAGTACCCCTCTTCTATCATGTGGTATGAATCATGTCTCTTGAGGTTACAATGGGCATCGTAACTCGCCTGCCGTCTTTGGATGTAGTGGAGATTGGCACTTGTTAAAACAAAACTAACACATTCTTTGTAATTAAAGCCACAGTTGTTTACGGCAACACTTTTTGTTTTCACAAGTGAAAATTAAACTCCAGCATTATTTGCTACTAACACTGTGTGATCTGTGGGCATTTGGTTATTACAACCATCAGCATTTTAATATTTTTGGCAGGCTGAGCAGTTAGTGTTTTAATCCGCTGGGACTTTGATTCTCGACATAGAATTTACCAAAAGAATTAAATTCAGATTGGCTTATAAAATAAAATATATTTATCACTATATCAAGAGAATATCTAAAGCAAAATGGATCTGTAAAAGACCCTTTGAACTAATAAAATTTAACTAAAAGCATCTGCAGAACAGTAAGAATGGAAACTGCCAGAACACTAATGTAAGACCAGAAAATCTGTTTTCAATTACCTCCATCTTTTAAATGAGAGCAATTTAAAGATAAAAATAATAAAGTTAGCAAAAACAATACAACCTACCTCGAATACTGTCTTGGCTGCATAACCCTGTACATCTTCTCTGTTAATAACTATTTGGATCACTCTATACCATACCTATAAGAAGGATTGTACATCTATAAGAAGAATTATAGATCTATATTTAAGAATACCACTACTAAAAAGAAATTACATTTAGCACTTAAATGTTGATGTAATTTAAGCTATACAATACAGAAAATTAACAATAATTTCCAAAGCCATAAATTTGGTATAAATACTTTTAAAAAAGAAGATAAAGATAAAAAAAAATCACATTGTTTAACCGTCATGTCTCTCTCTCTCTCTCTACAGGCTGAGATAAGTATATGGAAATACTCAGGAAATCATGCTTCATTTGTAATAAATATTTTAAAATTACAGAGCTAAATAATAACACATTCCCTAGAGGACTTTTAAACATGGAATGTAGCTACAGTAGAACCCCGTTAATCCGGACTTGACAGGACCACACTCAGCTTCCAGTTAATCTGGACAATCTTTAACGTACCAATTTTTATTTAAAGTTACTAAATGAAAAAATTAACTAAATTGGTTTTTATATTAAATTAATATTTGTAAAATAATAAGAGACGTTTACCTCAATATAGTACGTAGAACACTTCTGTATGATACTCTCCAGAAATTAAAAATCAATTTAACACACAATTAAAAACCAATTTAACACAATTAAAATAAGAAAATTAATTTAACGAAAAAATTGCAAAACGATTTTTCTTCCCTGAAGCCGACAATGCTTTTTTGACCGTATGTCGTGATCACAGGAATGAAAATTACCGAATAGATGTGAGCATGAAACTCAAATAGGGATCATTCGTCTTCGCGCATGCACGTAAAAGCCACGAATCGGAGATCAGATATGGCCGGCGAAACATTAACAGAATTCTCGTGTGATTTAATTTCTACAGTTTCTGCAATTAATAGTCATGTATAATTACGTTGGACACTAAGTATTTTGGCCTTGTTAAATAAAAAAGTATGTTTTTCGTTAACAACACTGCTGAACGAGAAGCACGAACTGAGGCCGCACGTTGATTAACATGAATATTCAGAAGAAAACTCATCGAACCTTGGTAAGATGAGTCGCAATCACCGCAAGAAATGTTGTATACCAGGTCATTAATTTGTGTTGCGAACGAGGAAAGGATGGAGCAATTGTTCAGTTTAGTGTGTAATTTCCGTATTAGCCTGGCCACAATTTTAAATTCGGTATCGTTCAAGAATCTTTTAAGCTGTTTGGGCCACATCACTGGGGACGGATTAACGGGGTTCTATTGTAGTCTATAGTAGTGGATATAGTGTATATCTGTCAACAGTACCAGTGGTCTTCCACAAAACCGTGTAAGAGTGTCACTGTGATAAAAAGCAAAATCTGCCAGAAAGTGAGTAGTGTAGGTATTGTAAGAACAGTGTTGTCGTAGTTAGTCTGTAGTTCAACTACATATCAAGAAAAGAATATGATAATGGAATATGGTGGAATTCATATAAACTTATATGAGAGAATTAACATGCACAAAACCTAGAACAGGATCACATCAGATCTATCCAGTTTTCAATTTTTTGAATAGTATTTAATGACCTCATAACAATTACAGTAAGATATATCTTATATACAAAAAAGCAAGTTAATTATAATGTTCTTATGTAAGACAATTCCAACAAATAACTTGATTACTAGTCACTAAAATAATTTTCACTGTCTTTATAAGTGGTTTATAGTTCCTTGAACTGCAATACAGATAGTTGTCGACTGTACGAGTTAATTCGTTTCTAGTGCGCACTCGTAAAGCAGGAATTTATTTCCCATAGACATAAGGTTAAAAACATTGTTTACATTCTCAACAATGAAATTAGTTAGCTAATTAGTTTATTTTTAAACAATGATTGATTTATCGAAAGAAATGAAAATGTAGCCTGTAAATTCAAGCAAATTATGATAATAAAGAAATTATTTACGACTTACAAATGTTAAAGAATGTTTATTCTTCAACATCGACTAAATGGACACTCGCTGATCACTCATTATTGGCTCAGCACTCATTGGTTTGTTGCACAAGGAGTAGTCTTTTTCAGAAATCTTTCAAGAGGCATTTGTTTCCAAGATAATCTTCTCTTTTAATTATAAATTTTGTGATTGCATGCATAAGCATTTTTTAACAGCACACACAAACTGCAACTAACACGATTCGCATGGAGTAACAAGTTTATGAAGCTTAAAAAAAAAAAAAAAAAAAAAAAAAAAAAAAAAAAAGAACGAAGAGAAGATTCTGAACATTTGTTTTTTATACGATTGAAGATTTCAGTAAAGGGGAAACATTTCACCATAGTAACGTAAAAAACCCACACAATTCCAGCTATAAGTATTTTCCCAAATGCAAGAAGATCAATTTTACTACCTGTTTGTTTATTTTATTTATTTATTTTTTATGTAAACCCCAAACACGAGAGGTATTAGAACTTATAGTACTTAGTACTGTGCTTGGATTGGTGGTTGAGAAGACGAAAGAAGATATTTGTTGACATTGGACTTGAACTTCTGCAGACTGTAATTTTCAGGAAATACATATGAAGGAAGGTTGTTCCAGAAAACAGCAGTTGAATGAATAAACAAGGAAGATTAAAGGTTGGTTCTGTGAGTTTGAAATTGGACAATAAATGGATGTTGGCTGGTGGCAGTAGCGTTCGGACTGTTTTGAAAGAGAGAGCAGGAATTATAGAAGCCGATTCAGAAGAACAGTACCCATGGAAATATCTGTAGAAGAGGCATGCAGCAGAAACAGTACGTCTATCAGACAGCGAGTGGGGAGAGACTGTTAGAGATGAATCATTAATTAA
Source organism: Mastigoproctus giganteus (assembly GCF_048544385.1). Classification (NCBI taxonomy): domain Eukaryota; kingdom Metazoa; phylum Arthropoda; class Arachnida; order Uropygi; family Thelyphonidae; genus Mastigoproctus; species Mastigoproctus giganteus. Next base: position 217,157,248 of record NC_143584.1, on the reverse strand, counting down.
CCTAACTTCCCTCTTCTGAACAAAATCAAGAAGCCTGAGAGAGGTTTTGGGGGCACCACCCCAGATGTGCGACCAATATTCCATGGTAAGGCAGATTTGCGATTTGTACAGAGTGAATAGCTGTTTGGAAGAAAAGTAACACCGAGAGCGAAAGAGAAAACCAAGTTTTTTAGATGCATAGGAAGCAATATTTGTAATATGCTAGAGCTAAGAGAGATTAGCAGTCAGGATAATCCCCAAAAGAGATATATCAACTTGCCTAGATATCGGAGTGTTACCAAAGGAGTGTAAGCATAGGAGCAGAAGAATCCTTTTTTGCGAGATATAAGACAAGACTGAGTTTTAGAAGGATTGAAATCAACTAAGTTGTCTTTGTCCCACTGGCGAATAACCTGGAGATCAGCATTTAAGGAACTGGTAGCAGATATCTGAGAAGTTGAAGCTGATTGAGCAGGGCAAGGTTTCTCAAAATGGAAAGTGCAATACAATGTGCTATCATCGGAAAACTATGGATCGGTTTTCCAGCCAATGGAAGAAGGTCATTAATATACAGGAGGAAAAGCACGGAGGCAAGAATTGAACCTTGGGAGACTAGCATTAGTGGAGAAGTTAGAAGACAGAGAGCCATCTACCATCACCCTCAGTGAGCGATCAGAGAAAAAACTGGATAACCAATTACTAAAAACAGTTGGCAAACCATAAGATGGAAGCTTGTTTTTAAGACCTTTACACCAAACACGACCAAAAGCCTTTGAGATGTCAAGAGCAACTACTTGTGTTTCACCGAACGTTTCCATTGAATTAGTCCATAAATGGGTAACATAAGCCAGAATATCACCAGTGGATCGACACTGACTGAATCCATACTGGTGATCGTTGATTAGACGGAAGGTTTCTAGGTAGTTTAAGAGTTGGCAGTTAATTGATTTCTCCATTACTTTAGAAAGAGTAGAAGTAATTGCAATGGGATGATAATTTGATGGCAGGGTTTGTCACCCTTTTTAGGAATTGGCTGGATAAGAGCAAATTTCCAAGCAGAAGGAAAAACACCTTTGGAATAAGAAAGTGAAAAAAGGCGGCAAAGAACAGGAGTAACTGGATTAATTCAAGAGAACAGGTTTTGAGAACAAGTGGAGAAATACCATCGGAACCTAGAGCTTTCTTAGCATCAAGATTCATCAAAATCCTTCTGCCATCCTTTTTACGGAAGACCACAGGATGCAATGAATGGAGCATGTTGGGAATGGCGGGAAGTGAGATGGAAGAAAAATGGGATGCTAGCAGGTCAGCTTTATCCTTGGCTGAAGTGACAACAGAACCACTTAGTTTGGACAGAGATGGGAGCAGGGATGGGAAAAAGTTGCAGCCAATAGCTTTGGCAATAGACCAGAATGCTCAGCTACCATTAGGGCAAGAAGCAAGTTTTCTCCTCTTAGCCTGTTCAAAATCTAGTTTGGACTGATTAATAACTACTTTACAATTGTTGCGAGCTTTGGTGTAGGCAGAAAATGAAACTGAAGAATTAGAAACAAGCCAATTACGATATGCAGCGTTCTCTTGAACAGCCTTAGAACATTTATTGGAAAACCAAGGTTTAGATAAAGGAAGAGATTTTAAAGTGGAGTGTGGGATAAAGGATTCCATTCCTGCAAGAATAATTTCACTGACATGATCTGAGCAAATGTTGACATCAGAAGTTTTGAAACAGTAATCCGACCAAAGAAAAGAAGAAAAGAAATCACATTCTTGTAATGCCAAACAATACAAGGTTGGGAATAGCCATGAGATAAAGGCTCCATTGGAGAAGAGAATCACCAGGTTGTGATCTGAGGTGCCTAAAGGACCTCTCACTTCGACCGTGTACTTAGAAGGGTTGTTTGTGAGAAAAAGATCAAGCGTGTTGGCTGTATGGTTAGGAGTGTCTGGTATTCTTGTAGGTAAAGGAACAATCTGTGCAAGGTCATTAGTAATTGCAAAAGCCTCAGCATCTCCACCAGCTGGGTTGGTGTGATTAGAAAACGGAATCCAGCCGGAGTTGTGAACATTAAAATCACCAAGAAAAATTACCTCACTCTTAGGAAAGTTGGACTGCAGAAAGTCGAGTTGCAAAGTGAGGAAGTCAAAGAGCTCCAAGTGATTAGTGGAGAATGGTAGAGACAACAGATGAATCTGACACATTGAGGTACAGAGAGAGAGAGAGAGAGAGAGAGAGAGAGAGAGAGAGAGAGAGAGAGAGAGAGAGAGAGAGAGAGAGAGAGAGAGATATTTTAAGTCAGAGAAGATCGAAAAGAGGAGATTACAAATTACGAAGTCTCTGACAGGTAATATTGGAACAGACATATGCACAAGTACCACCTTTGAGGCAAAAGGAATCATACAGTGAATAATTTAGGCAATTGAGATGAGTAGTTGAATCAACCGATAACTGAAATTCTGCCAGAAAAAGTACATGGGGTTTGGCAGACTGCAAGTGGAAATGGACATCGTTGAGATTAGAATTGACACCACATATATTTTGTGAAATGAATTAGAAAATGTTTGGGAGGATTAGATCTTTTCACAGATAAGCTTACTCTATTAGTTTGAGAATTCATGGTGTATTCGTTAGTAAGAAAAAGTGGGTGAGACATGCTGTATGAAGTAATGAAATTTTTGGATATGGCGTACACGTGGTAAGAATATACCCAGATCCTTGACATAACGTGGCCTCGACAATGCCCCCCCCCCCATACACGCTACTCGGACTCCCTCCAGTCACTATCTGGCAGAGTAGAGGTAGCAAGATTATACACTAGCTGATCTGGAAGCCTCCTAGAGAGTTACCAATAGGTTCGGTCCAGTGTACTAACTAGCGGCCGGACTTTTTTTTTTTTTTTTTTTTTTGATTTGGTAGTTGTTGGCGCATCGGCTTCTGTAGCCATATTGCACCTCCCAAGGTTTTTGCAGTACTTTGATCCAAGCCCGAGGCGGGAATCGAACCCGCGACCTTTGGGTTGCCGGGCAGGTACTTTACCAACTCGGCTAGCCCGGTCGGCAGCGGCCGGACTGCGAACACCGTTTTAGAGCTGTACCCTCGAAATGTTAGGAAGATTGGATCTCACCACGACGTTCATCATAACCTCAAAAGTCATCAATCATACTGCATGATGGAAGAGATAGGGAAGGGTTGCCCAGAACTTAGCTCTGGAGAGTAAACATGGGTTCCACCACTTCAAGACCCAATAAGCAAAGTGGTGGTATTGCACTGGTTGATGAGAATCATCTACCACCTAGTACTGCCTGGTAACAGAGGGGCGGCATTCCTCCATGTGGTGTGGGCACCACACCTCAACGCCTGCTTACGTTGGTTCACATCTGGGTGGTTACCCACCATGTGCTTGTGCATGGAGGTTATATCCAGGATTATTAACAGTCCCACCATCGTGAAGGTGCAAGAAGAGGATTTGGTTGACACAGACAATGCGGACTTTGCCGAAATTGGGTCCACTTGACTTGAGTGTCACCCGAATATCAGTTCCATCAGCGTTTTAGACTCCCAGGTAGCAAGTACAGCTTGTCTGGCATATCCGAGAGAATGTCCGTGACTACCTCAAGAACCAAATTGTCCTCGAGGTTGCTATAATTGCTTGCAGTAACAGAAAAGTCCAATAAACCGGAAAGTGCAAATTGTTTTATGGTTGTGACCTCCAGAAATGTGCTTTAGAAAAATATCACAAAGGCGTTTAAAATTGATTCTCATAATGGAACACTAGCATTAGCATTAGTAGAGGTATACGATGCAAGAAAGCAAGCTTATGCAGCATTAGCCAACCCCCCCCCCCTTATTTCACCCCTCTGTTTGTTCCAAATACCTGTCCTGCTCAGCATTAAATTTATTTAGGCTATCAACTTCCATAACAAAGGATGGAAGTCTGTTCCACCAACCAACTACCTGCTGACTAAAGGCAAACTTCCGCACATCTATCCTACATCTGTCTTTCCTCAATTTGAATGTATGCCCTCTCAGGCAATTATTCTGAGCAAGAGGAAGATTCCCATTAGCACTGAGCATGCTCAAACCATTCAAGGCTTTATACACCTCAATCAGATCACCTCGCAGGTGCCTAGTTTCCAGACACTGTAATTTGCAAAACTTAAGCCTTTCTTCGTAAGAGCAACCCTTTGTTAAAACAGCTCTACATCCTTCTAAAATATGAATAGCAAGTGTTTAAAAAACTGTACTCACCTTTGAATAAATCTGCAATAATTTTTTTGAAAGAATGGTAATTAAATCATTTAGGTGAGGAGGTAGAGTGAAGGAAATTAAAGGGAGTGTTAAAGGTAGGCCCAAGGAAGTAAAAGTGCACATCTCCAATCCTAGGTTGTCATTAGAAAAGGAAGAAATCATTGAGTAAAATTAAAATGAAATTTAAAAAATAAAATTTTAAAAATGGATAATATAGTATGACGGAGCCAATAGTCGTTACAAAGGACTTTCATTGATTATAACGTCTTCAGTTGGCAAATTAAGCGGGAAGTAACCCGTGCTGCATTTTAAAGGTTGTCAGTTCTTCCCATGATGGCGCGAGAGGTTCCAAGCTGTCTCCGGCTTGGAACCTCTCGTGGTTAACATTCCCACATGTCCAAAAGAGCATCATGGGAAGAACAGACCTTTAAAATGCAGCACTTGTTCACTTCCCACTTAATTTACCAACTGAAGACATTATAATCAACGAAAGTCCTTTGTAGCAACTATTGGCTCCGTCATACTATATTATCCATTTTTAAAATTTTATTTTTAAAATTTTAAATTTCATTTTAATTTTACTCAATGATTTCTTCCTTTTCTAATGACAATCTAGGATTGGAGATGTGCACTTCTTTTTGCCTATTTTAAAATCCGTTAAATCACCTTTAACACCCCCTTTAATTTCCTTCACTCTACCTCCTCACCTAAATGATTTAATTACCATTCTTTCAAAAAAAAAAGTTATTGCAGATTTATTCAAAGTTGAGTACCGTTTTTTTAAGCACTTGCCATTCATATTTTAGTCTGATTATTCACGGTATTATAAGATTTCTATAATTTTTAGTAATTTGTCATTTCTACATCCTTAAAATGAGACCTCCAGACCTGTACACAGTACTCAAGGTGTAGCTTGACCATTGCCTTATATAAGGGGATAATCCCCACCTTATCCATACTAGAAAAATTCCTGTATATCATTGACAAGACACCATGAGCTACTCTGCACTGCTCAGAAAACTTCATATCTGACTGCACAATTACTCCCAGGTCTTTTTCATTTTCTACCACCTTAAGTGTAGTACCACACAGTTGGTACGTTTCGCTGGGGTTACTTCTACCCATATGCAGTACTTTGCATTTGTCAAGGTTAAACTTCAGTTGCCACTTCTTAGCCCATCTGCCCAAATTATCTAGATCCTGTTGCAGTAGCACACTGCCATTACTGTCATTAACAACCCTGCCAACCTTTGTATCATCTGCAAACTTCAACACTAAGCCTGATATACCTTCATCAATATCATTGATAAATATACAAAACAATAGAGGACCCAACACCGAACTCTGTGGGACTACACTAATAACATTAGTCCACAAAGAGCAGTGCCCATTGATTACCACCCTCCGTCTTCTCCCACTCAACCATCGTTTTATCCGTTGTGGCAACTTACCCTTAATACCATTCTGCTCCAATTTGTACAATCAGCAAAGCTTTCCTGAAATCCAAATATATGATATCAAAATTATTTTTTTGTATCCAGTTCCTTTGTAACCACATCATAATATCCTATCAAATTTGTCAGACAAGACTTTCCCTTAACAAATCCATGCTGTGTCTGTATTATTGCTGCAGTCTTGTAGGTGCCTCCGTAGCCAGGTGGGAAGGAGCAGCAGTGAGTAGCACACGCTTCTCGATTAGACCGGGGTTCGAGCCGGTCACCACCAAATACGGAGGATGCGGAAAGGTCAGGGAATGACCACCACATATCCCAGAGCAATATGGCCTTAGTTGCTAATGCTCCTAAAAACCAAATAACAAACAAACAGCTGCAGTCTTGTCTAGATGATCCTGCAATGCATCTTTAACCAGTGACTCCATTATTTTACCCAGAACAGAAGTTAAACTAACTGGTCTGTAATTACTCGTGTCACCCTTCAATCCCCCCTTTGTGAATTGGAAATACATTTGCACATCTCCAGTCCGTGGAGACCTCCCCTGAGTCCAAGGATGCTCTCATAATTATGGCTAAGGGTTTGTTTAGCTGCTTTGCTGCCTCCTTTAATATAACTGGATAGATCCCATCCACCCCAGGTGCCCTTCTTATGTTTAACTTCAACAATTTCTCCTCCACTTTGCTCTCAGTTATTAAAAAATCATTAAGCACCCTGCTACAATTTGATAACCTTCTGCCATTTTCAAACCTTAACAACTCCTCATGTGTGAATGTAGATGCAAAATACTCATTCAGTTTGTTTGCTATCTGAGCAGGATCATCAACAGTCGAACCATCGATATCAAGTGGACCAATCAGATTCATCCCCTTCCTTTTAGAGTTTATATAAGTAAAGAAATCCTTGCAGTTTTGCTTCTGAGTCGCTTGATAATTTATATGCATCCCATGCATTTTTCTTCTCTGTCACGAGTCTCATTAGTTCATTTGATAACCATTTAGGCCTAAAACCTTGAATAATATTTCTTAATAGGTATGAAACTTTTAGTGGCATCCACAATTAATTCCTTGAATGCTTCCCACTTAGAATTTACTGTTGGTAACATCATCAGTTGATCCCACTGAACAGAATTTAAAAACTGTCTGAGACCACTGTACTCACCTTTACGGAAGCAAAAACCCTTTCCTTTACCCCCGATGGTAATTATATCTAAGTAAATCCCACATCAGTACTCTGTGATCACTGCCACCTAGTGGTTCCTTTATCTGCAATTGTACATTAAACATGTACAATTGAAGTATCAGAGGAAATAATGGCTAATGAAGTTGAAGAAATTTCATGGAACGATTGTGGAAAAGGGATTAGGAAGGAAAGAAAATTACATGAAAAGCTGTAAAATATTCCTCTCAAGGTCTAGACGACACTATATTTAGAAATTGAGGACAGAGCTGGTGGTTTCATTCAAAATAATCGAAATACCCAAAGTAAGCCCTGTGAGGCATCACATGCCTCAGGCTAAAAAAAGGATTTGCAGTACTTCTCAGGTGCTTTTACCTAATTACGCTGTGAAAAATCACAAAATATCATCTTCAAAAACAACTCAAATGAAACTAGGTCTATATTTAGGAAGGTAGAAAAGGTTTCAGTTGTTAAGCTTGAATAAAAAACAAAACAAAAAACAAAATTGCCTTACACATGTATAAATAAAGTAGTTAAAAATATTACCAACCTCCTCACTGACATAGTCTCCTGCTATTCGAATTAGATTCAATATAACATCCACATACCAAGTATAATCGGAAGCATATTTTTCAGCTAAAATGGCAACTTTGAGGACCTATTAAAAAAAAAAGAAGAAAAAAGAATGCTAAAGACACAATCTGCTGAAATTATTTTAGAATATATAAAAAAGCATTAAAAAAAATGCGAGACTAAAAAATTATTACATCTAAGAATGCATGTTAATGTAAATGTTTAAGCAAATTTTAAAACTGATATTTACAAACCATAAATATGGCAAAACAAATTTTTTTTCTCTGCAGTTTTAATTTATATTCTTTTCTATTTTATTAAAAAAAAAATACAAAATAAAAAATGAAGAATTTATTTATGAATTTATTGAAGATCAACAAACCTGTACATTGTCATATATAGCAGTAAACCACTCATATTTAAGTATGACCTTGATCTCTCCTACCACAAATTGTAAAAAGAAATTCACATGAGATAAAACTGAATATTATTAGTCCCTGTGGCAATGATCGGTTTTGTGATATGATTATTTCTACTACTATAAAAGTACAGTACTCTAACTGTGTGAATCTTAAGCGAAATGACCGAAAAACTAAGGATAATTGTACTAATAAACTAATTTTACAGATTTGAAAGGAGAAATCAGCAAGGAAACTAGCTGACAATTATGCCAAAGAGTAGAAACTACCTATGATAACAATAAAAAAGAAACTATGTATACTATAATTTTAAATAAGGTGAATATAAATATAAACGTCTACCAGTAAAAATAAAAATTTTTGTTAAATGCGTTTTACAGATATTTATGCTTCTCTCCATTATTATAGGCTGGAATAATTAGCTCACTGCATTTTTTAAAAAATAAATTATTACTGCATGTATTCTCTCCAGGATATATTTGCCCACTTCCAAAGAACTGTGACTGCTCCAGAGGATCAAAAACTTCAGAACTGGACTCACTGACTGTAATAGTCCCTTCTGTAAGAGTTTATTAATTTAAATCCTGTAATATATTGTAAATTTAAATTTTATAAAGTATTCGAAAAGCCACAGCTTAATATTCAGATAGCCTTTATTATTGATATTGGTGTGAGCTTCGTAACTTTTGTTCAGTAGCTTAAATGTAGTTAAAGTTTTGTCAACAGTTTCATTTCTGTAATATTTTGGTAATTTAAATTCTATAATAACATAGTAAATGACATAAAACGGTATCAGGAAAAATGGATCAGCTACATAGAAAGAAGGAACCCAGACCAGATCCCAAAATGAGCCTTTAACTACAAACCTACAGGCAAGAGAGATGTTAGTCGACCAAGACAACGATGGCTAGATCAAGACCACCTCCAAGAGCTACAACAGAACAGGTCTTAAAAGACCTAAGCCGGACCAAGTTCATGATGATGATAAATTCTATAATATTTTGTAAATTTAAATTTTGTACTCTTTCTAAAGTTCAAATTTTACCTTAATAAGGGCTACTACAAGATCCACTTAAAATACAAAGTCCAAGGATATTGTGACTGAGATGGAAATGCCTGCAGGCATTTCTGGTTTTTTTTTTTTTTTTGATTTGGTAGTTGTTGGCGCATCGGCTTCTGTGGCCATATTGCACCTCCCAAGGTTTTTGCAGTACTTTGATCCAAGCCCGAGGCGGGAATCGAACCCGCGACCTTTGGGTTGCCGGGCAGGTACTTTACCCACTCGGCTAGCCCGGTCGGCTACATTTCTGGTGTGAGCCACAAGTTTGTCATTTGTACAGCCTGTAACATGTATTATAAAGTTGGTCTAGTGGACAAACTTAGCTCAACTAATGATTCTAATCTTTGCACCTGATTTAAGAAGGGTACCAATCTCAAATTAGGACTTGGGGCATAACAAGAAGAATTTGAATCACTGAAGAAACGAGTGACTCAAGGACCAAGTATCTCGTGACCTGTCAAAGTGATGCGCCCCTGATTTGGTTTACTAATAAGAATAGTCAAGTGTATATCACCCTGGATGAAGGTGATCTAGTTTTATTGGGAGACTACTGTCAGGAAAATGGGTAATTCATGTGGGGACTAACAATATTAAATGAACACAACCAACCTGACCATTTACTGGATAAATATAAGACCATACTGAAAAAAAAGTAGTGAGTTACATCAGAACGTGCATGTGTCTGCAATTCTGTCCAGACAGCATTATTATACAGGGTGAGCATAAAGTCTTTCCCTGATTAAGAAAAATTCTAACTTAAAAACATACCGGCGATTGCAGTGATGTATTCATTGTAGCTTGTTTGTTATTTGGTTTTTAGGAGCATTAGCAACTAAGGCCATATTGCTCCGGGATATGCGGTGGTCATTCCCTGACCTTTCCGCATCCTCCGTATTTGGTGGTGACCTGCTCGAACCCCGGTCTAATCAAGAAGCGTGTGCTACGCACTGCTACTCCTTCCCACCTGGCTACGGAGGCGCCTATTCATTGTAGCGCTACCTAGATCATCCACATTGTACAACTGTACAGTGCAAAAAAAAAAAAACTAAGCACTGGCCTTCATTATAACACAAGGCACAAGTTTCTATCTAGCATAGTTTTTAAGTTATAATTTTTCTTAATCAGGGAAAGACTTTATGCTCACCATGTACACTGAAAGCATTGTGGGTCATCTCAAAAATTGAGTTAATATTAGGGGTGATAATATTCTTGACCTCATCATTACTCATGAATTAGATACTTAAAATATTGGCAAGTAGTGATCATGCAGTTGTCATTTGGAAGATGAAGTGGTGTAAGGCATAGTTTTTAATTTCAGAAGAGGAAACTTTGACAGTTTAAGGTCCTATATGGCATTTATTAATTGGGTGGATTGTAGAGTGAGGGTGAATACACTTGAATTATGGAATACCTTTAAAGCAAAAATCACAGAAGGCATGACTGCATAGCATACATACCATTGAGAAAATATCGAAGCAGGAGGATGCCGAAATGTATGAATGCAAAGCTGGCTGGTCAAATAGAGCAGAAAACAATAGCATTGGACAGTTACAGAGCGATAAAAAAACTGAAGCCTACAAGTTATTTGTAATAGTACCACAGAAGGTTAGAGAGGCCAAGGCTGCATGAGAAAGCACTGGCTAAGAGAGCAAAGAGTGGGAACAAGGAATTTTTCGTGTATGCGAATACAAGGAAGAAAAAAAGGGAATCAGATCGCTCCCTTGTGCACTGGTTGTGGGATAGTCTTAGACAACCCAGCGGATGCTGCAGATGAACTGAACAGGTACTTTGCATCTGTCTTTACATTCATGTTGAGAAGTCGCTGTGCAAGAGATGCTAAGTCATATGAAATTAGTGATTTCGAAATTACAGATGACTGTTTATTAAAAAAACTTTTGAGCATAAAGGCAAGTAAGGCTTCTAGAGTTGATGGAATATACCCAGTAATTTTGAGGGAGGCTGCAGGGAGTGTATTGAACCACTAAAGTTAATGAGAGCATCTTTGAACTCAGGAGGGATTCCTTTGGATTGGAGAAGTGTCAAAGTATCACCAATACACAAAGGTGATTCTAAGAGTGAAGGTGGTAACTATAGTTTGACTTTAGTGGTAGGGAAAACCTTAGAAGAAATGATTAGGAGTTCAATCCAGGGACATTTAGATAGATAGATATGACATTCTGAATAACACACAGCATAGTTTTGTTAGGGGAAAATCATATTTAACTTAGTAAGCTATTTTGACACAGTTAATCAGCAGCTAGATGTAGGGAACAATTCCAACAGTTTATTTGGATTTTAGCAAGGCATTTGACTCAGTCCCTCGTGAGGTTACTGTATAAGCTAGAACATGTTGGGATTACTGGTAAAATTCTATGGTGGATTACTGGGTTGCTCTGAGCAGAATGTAGAGGGTTGTGATTAATGAATATTCTTCAAATTGATGGTCAGAAGGATTGGTTCTTGGACCACTCTTGTTTCTGATTTTTATTAACGACATCGACAATGGGATAAAAAGCTTGATGTCAAAATTTGCAGATGACATAAACATTGGTAGAGTGGTTAATAATCAGTACCAAGCAGCACTACTTCAGGATGCTTTGAAGAGGCTGCAATAATGGTCAAAAAAGTATGTTGTAATCAATAAAATGCAAGGTCTTACACGCTTATAAACTTGATAGGAAAGTTATTTTAGCCAGCAAGTTCATGGTTGATAGGTGGAACATGTTGCCCTTGCAGGTAGTTGAGACTGACAGTTTGAATAAATTTAAAGGTCAACTGGATACTTACCTGTGTGAGGAGGGAAGCATATTTTTTTTTTTTTTTTTTTTTGCCAGTGCAGCAAAAAGCTGTGAATTCCTTGAATTATATGGTGAATACTATTACTAAATTTTTTAAAAAAATTACAATACCAAATGAAGGCTATTTTCATATTATACCAAGGGGGAACACTCTTCTTAAATGAATTCTTTCGGATTTAAATAATATTGCAATTTATTTATTTAGTTTCAGCAACACTGAAAAAACCTCCATGCATATGACATATCGGCGTCTTTCCTCTACCATTATAATTGAAGCAAATCTGTGCCTGATGTATTTGTCAATATGCCTTCAATCTGCTGAAGTAATTTTTCAAATAAAGGGCTAAATAAAATTTAGAGTATACTGCTTTACTAATAGCAAAAATGTGCATAAGTAAGAATATGCAACTACAAGTTATTATGATTTAAATAATCAAAAAACAAAACCAGACATGCATGATACAATAACAACATGTAGGGGTTATTTCATGTCAAATGACCTAGGGATCCCTGCTTAACCATCTCCAATTTTGTTGAAATTTGGTGTGGATATTTTAAACAGGTTTCAAATGAAACTGTGCAAAATTTCAGTTCAAAATATAGTATGCTTGAGGCACCAGCACCTTTTTCACGACAAATTTAAGCAAGACTTTTGAAAGTCATAACTTTGAAATAAAAACCTTTGGCACCGTCTTTTTTGGACATGCCACTTACCAACTGCATGAATTTAGCCTAACTAAATATCAGCTCTTATACTTGTTTTTTGACTCAGATACTTTCCTTCAAAGATTAACTCAAAATTTAAAAGTCAAATTTGACATAACTTAAGGGGTAAATATCTTAATGTGGGACACCCTCAATTCTCTTGTTTTTGCCACCACTGGAAAGAGCAGAGTTTCAGCTACAAGGATCATGGTTTATCTGTTTTGTGTCTCTGCACATAAGGCCTAAAAATTAAGCCTAAACATCAGGTAGTTTTATGTGCCATATTGTTATTTTGTGAGATCTTTTTTTGTTGCAGAACACTTCCTTAATTCTGCCTAATGTTTGGAATAATCTAGAAATAGAATATATTCTAGAATTCTGGAACATTCTAGAATATTCTTGAATTCCAAAATAACTTATGAACATTCTAAAATCATACAAAAAAAGTATAAATAGCTGATATTTGAAGCATGCTGTTATTAATGTGTTTTATCTTCATGATGAACAGTTTGTTTATTTTGTTCCTCTATTTTTTATTGTTTGACTGTAATAAAGTTAATTAAGTTTTCATTGCTTGCAGAAACATCCACTTATTAGTCAGTATGAAAGCCATGGAATCAGATGATTTTGCTGGAGATAAGCTGGACTCGAGCACCATCAGTCATATGGATAATTCTAAATGCCATGTGCTATCATACACACAAAACTTGGTTAAAATTATTTAAAGAATTTGAATTTGAAAAACAACAGCTGATAGGTCGACATTGTGGACTAAAACTGGGTGAAGAAGACAATTTGTCCACATCATGAAGCTTTGGCTTTTGACAAAATTTGAATTTTTGCAGCACTCATGTTGCAATCCTTTCCAGAAGAAAAATCATATGGTGAAAAAAAGTTTACAACCAATTGGATTTTATGTGACTGGAATAAAATTCTGTTTTGTTTCTAAAGAGGAAATTGAGCAAGGAAAAGATTCATAGACAGTCATACTATTGCTGGAACAAGAGAAAATCACTTCATTCCTATTGATGCAAGACAGATTCGTGTTTGCAGAGTATCAAATGACACACCATCATCATTTGTAGCTCGTGTAGATCAGACTAGTGAAACCAATATTCAATATGTGCCAATTGTTAATTTACAACCTGGTCAATACATTGCCTGTATTTATGACAATAATTGGTGGATTGGAAATATTTGTGAAATTTCATCTGAAGAACATGTATTGGTAAATTTAATGCATACTCATGGAGCAGCTCGCTCATTTCACTGGCCTGCTAGACAAGATGTCAGCTGGATTCCTGAACAACAAATCATTGCCAACCTTCCAGCTGAAAAAACAACAATATAGCTTGCCTGAAGTAGTAATATTAACCATCAATGAAAAATTCCAGTCCATTATGAAGCAGTGATTCAGTATCTTCACACTCACTTATTTCAAATTGTATTGTGTTTTAAATAAAATTTGTTGCAGTTATAACTTCTTTCAAGCTTAGAAACCAACAGAACATCATCTTTATGCTTGGAATCCTGAATAAAGACCACTTTTCAGGCTTGGGAACTTGCACTAAAGAAACCCATGCAATTTATTTTCTTGCCATTTGCACCCCCATTGTAAAAAATACAGATCTTTTTGTGCACTGGCAATATATCCTTTCTTCTTAAACCAAAGGGCAGACTAATTGCAGAAAATTTCACTCTTGTAAATGCAATAGTTCTGTCCTTATTGAGATGTGAAACTTCACCATCAAATAAGTATGCAAATATTATGTGGAAAATATAAAATATATAAAAGTAGCAAGACACAAAACTGAAAAACCATGATCTTTGTTGCTTAAAAACCGCTCTTTCCAATGGTGGCAAAAATGAGAGAATTGAAGGGGTCTTACATTAAGATATTTGCCCCTAAAGATAAGTCAAATTTTGACTTTTATCTGTGAAGGAAAATATCTCAGCCAGCAAACAAGTATAAGAGCTCATATTTAGTTAGGCTGAATTCATGCAGATGTTAAATGGAATGCCCAAATAAGAAGGTACCAAAGGTTTTTATTTCAAAGTTATGACTTTCAAAAGTCTTGCTTAAATTTGTCGTGACAAATTTTTGGTGCCAGTTTTAGACCACACTATAAAAAATTTGAAGGTTTTTGAGCCCGGACACCAAAAGTTTTGCATTTTCTGGCAAAAGTTAACTAGGTATACCAAGTTTCAGAGCACTACCTCTCAATGTGCAACAGTAACACTTAAAACTTGGAAAATTTTTTGTGATTTGCTCCACGTAACACAAGTGACCTCCACAAAAAAGGTGCTGGTGCCTCAAGCATACTATATTTTGAAATGAATTTTTGCACAGTTTCTTTGGAATCCTGTATAAACATCTACACCAGGGGTGGGCAACAGCCGGCCCGCGGGCCACATCCGGCCTGCGACGATGTTGAATCCGGCCCCCTCGGTAAATGCATAAATATAGAAAATCCATACCTGACTACACTCGCTGTAAACGTTCTGCTTAATTCGGTTCAATCGGGAATTGCGGCCAGTACAACAGTAACCAAGTGATTCTACGCAGCGTCAAAGAGTTATTTCCTAATTATTATTGTAGCATCAATCGAACGAAGTTCCTTTGGGTTTGACTTCTTATTGAAAAAAATAATATTGGTGCGAGATATTTTATGTTTTATGCCTTTTCTAATTATTACAATTTTTAATTTAATATAATTTATAGCCCATAAATACCACCACTTTGCTTATTGGAGGCTTGAAGTGGCGAAACCCGTGTTTAGTCTCTAGAGCAAAGTTTCCGGCATCCCCCTCCCTCCCATACTTCTCCTTCAACCCATGCACGGTACTAAGTACTATAGGTTTTGATACCTTTTGTGTTTGGGGTTTTCATAAAAAAAAAATAAATAAAAAATAAAATGAGCCAATTAAAAAAAAAAAGAAAAATTGATGCCGAATGCCGCATTTTCAATGATAATTGGACATTCAGATATTTTTTTTAAAAATACATTAATAATTTGGTAATTCAAGTAATATAACATTTTTTAGGTTCTGATTTTTTTTATTAAATCGTTCAATCTATTCCGGCCCGCATCATGATGCGAAAATTTCATTCGGCCCGCATCATGATACGAAAATTTCATTCGGCTCGCTGACGACAAAAGTTGCACACCCCTGATCTACACCAAGTTTCAACAAAATTGAAGATGGTCGAGCAGGGACCATCTTTAAAATTAGGCCACTTGACACAAACTCACCATAGTAGAGGTACAACAGAAATACATATTCATGACTATTGACAAACTGGAGGAGATGGACAGGTGATATGAGTTTTTTTTTTTTGGCTGATGAGCCATAAGCTTGCTTTTTTTGCATCATTTATCCCTACTAATATTATATCTAATGGCAACCAAGAGAATGGGTACACAAAAGACCACATACAGGCAAAGTGCCAAAAGATGTCCAGACTGATTTCGCTACCAGATTCAATAAAAATGCACCTCTGATAATATTACGCTGGAAGAAGATACTATTTGAAATTGCTTCCATAAAGGACAGACCAAAACTGGAAGACCATCTATTTAGGCAGTCTAAATTGCAAACATTAATGCATCTGTGGAATGTTCATCAAAGAAATCACTTGAGAAATGGTCATGGGACTTAGTCCCCATGCCTTCCTTGTATCCACAATAAGAGAGCACATGAACAAAACTTATTTTGAAAGCATATCACCTTGCATTTGTGAAGGAATTAAGTCAGTAAACTGAGTAGCTTGTATAATAATGAATAAGCTTGCGGTGAGCATGAAGTGATTTGCTTGAATGTCAAGGCAAAGTTCATTGTGTTTTTTTTTATGTCAGTGGGAATATGCAACAAGGACGTCCCACAGTCAAAAGTGACTTGTTTCTCCAAAAGATTCAGTCATAACTGTAGCTGTCAGTTATTACTTTCACTACAAATAATCAATACATTTGCTGGAGAGTAACAGAACTTTTTGTACAACCTTATAGATAATTAAAAACATATATATAAGAAAAAAAAAAGTAGCCAAGAGTATCCACGTAACTAAGGCTAAGGGGATCAATATATAGTGCCTGTAGGCCACATGTATGAAGTATGATCTAAAAAAGTTCTTGGGCATAAAAAAATAAAACACTTTATACATAGATCCAATGATTCTGTCACTGCCAGAAGCATTTCTGGAGCCCATATTCTGATCCAATTCAGCATGTCCTATGATTTTCCACGGTTCTCTGAAATGCCATGGAATCCATGGAATGCCATGGAATCCATGGAATGCCATGGGATCTAGCTGCTTGAGGTATCTTTTCTGCTATATCACAACAATAACATTGCATCCAGTCTGAATGCATTACAATTTTTGGCCAAGAATAACATAACATGACTGTATTTCTGGATTTGATTTCTCCTTCCTGCTCCTATTGTTCCTAAAACTAAGCATTTGCACTCAAAGGATAAAGGTTTTCAAGAAAAAATGCAGGATGTGTTGAAATAGATCAATAAACAGCAGTTACAGAATTGCTGGACCCTCTGCACCAAGTATCAAGAAGATTACTTCAGGAGGTGACACCATGGAATTCTTGGTAAGTATCAACTTATCAGGATTTTTTTAAAAAAATCTGAAGAACTTTTTAATCTTAATTCAATCTTAAGAACTTTTTAATTACACCTCACAAAATATATTTATTTGCATTACATCTCAAGCTCTACATGAGAACAGTTATCTACAGGCCCAACTGAGAAGAGGGGAAAAAAAAACTTTTATTGAGAATTTCCACGTGGGAATTAAACATAAGACCTTTTCCAAATGAGTAGCATATCCAGCATAACCAGATGGTTGCAGGATAGCTGTGTGAAATTACCTTCAGCCAGTAAGTAGGTGGTTGACTGTTGGAACAAACTTCCATCTGGTTGTGGAAGTGGACAATTTGAATAAATTCAAAGAACTAGACAAACTGTTAAAGGGGTTGGACAGGTGATATGAAAAGTATGGTGGTTTACTCTTATTTTTTTGACTGATGCCGAATAAGCTTACATTCTTGCATCAGTTGCCACTATTGATTGAAGTGTTCCAAAGCTCCAAGAGGCATAAGTAAAATGAATGAGGGCGAAATTTTCACAATTATAAATAATTCTAGAACTAGAGGCCATAAATTCAAGTTACGGGGGGGGGGGGGGGGGGATGTTTAGACTGGATTTCAGGAAGTTTTATTTTAGCCAGTGAGTTATAAATTACTGGAATAAGTTACCTATGGGAGGAGGGAAACACATAGGTTGTCTATTTCCTTTTCGTTTATTATTTATTTTATTTAATTTTTTAATATTACTTTATTCTTTTTCTTTTTTTTGGCATAAGCCTTAGGCTTCCTCACACCATAATATGGCCATTACTAATAACTACCCATTATGCTGGAACTGAAAATTTCTGTTACAAAACTGAGAAAAATCATAATTTACAGTTCATTAAAATTGAAACCTTTTAAAAATTAGCAAAATATAAATGATACATACCATTTCTTCCCTTATTGAATAATCTGCTGTTTCCAAGTAAGTCAGCATCTCTCCTACAATTTCTTCAGCATTTGATTTATCACACATTGCATATAACAGATCAACTGCTCTCTGTCTAACACTGACATCTCTCTCAGTCTAAGAAAATGGAAAGAAAGCTAATTACAGTGTATAATAATAAAGGAGGTTAAGTGGTAAATGAACCAACAATATTTTAAATAAAATGGAGACAATTAAGTGCAGGTTTTTTTCATAAATCACAATACCTGCATTTAATTATATATATATACACACAGCAAGCCCCCGTTATAACGCGGTTCACTTTACGCTGATTCGCTATAACGCTGTTCTTTTATTATAACTCGTATCTGACTATACGCTGTTATAGATCACTATAATGCTCTTTTACAGATTGCATTTTTGGCATATTTAACGAAATCGTTTCATTTGATGGAGTCGATAGCTTTAAAATGAATATAAAAATATGGTTAAACCGTTTCCCACGCCGACCTGAGAAATATTCCCACGCCCAGTGAAATTCTCTCGCGCGCTAATTTAATTGCAGTAAGTACAGTGACTTGTTATGTAGTTCGGAGATCAACATTTTAATAAATGATCATGTATATTGCTTGTAATATTTGTGTTATATGCATTTATCCGAAGTCTAGTGATCACTCAGTACAACGGACAGTTTACTTGCACATTGTATCATAATTAATGAAACCAACGCAGTTACATTTTCGAAGAGTTAATAATGGCCGATAAGAATGAAAAAGCAGCAACAACATCTGAGTGCAATACGAAGACTATAAATGTAAGGAAAAAGACTGAATTTGAAAATCAAATTAGACGTTTTGAAGCGGAATCGATCCGGTCAAAGACAAGCGCATGTGTGCCAAAATTTAGGACTTGCAAGTTTAACTGTAAGAACAATTATAAAAAAAAAATAAAAAATAAAGAATTAATTTTAGCGGCAGGAAAGATAGCTGTTCCACTGCAAGCAACTAGGGCTAGGGCCGGCTATTAGGATTGAAATGGAAAGACTAACTAATTTTATTGAAGATAATATCCAAGGCAGAATTCAGTTAAGTTAAATAATATAAATAATAAAAAAGAGAGAGAGAGAGAGAGAGAGAGATTAGCCTATATGATGATCTGAAGAAAACTCACCTAAAAAAAAAAAAAAAAAAAAAAATTGGAAACATTTTAAACTAGTAAGGGCTGGTTGAATAGATTTAAAATACAGGGAGAAGCCGCAAGTGCAGATCAAAGAGCCGAAACTTTCAAAAAAGAACTTGTTAAAATTATTGAAGAGGGGTATTGTGTGTTATACTTCTCAACAAGTTTATAACATAGATGAAGCAGGACTTTTGTGGAAACGAATGCCTAAAAGAAGTTTCATATTGAAAGAAGAAAAAAACATGCCAGGTTTCAAAGCGGCAAAGGATCGGTTGACTTTATTGTTGGGTGGTAATTAAACTGCGGGGGATTTAAAATTAATACCCCTTTTAGTTTATTTGGAAGAGGGCCAAAGTTCAACACATAATTGACACATTTTTCATAATTAAATTCATCAATTAAATTAAATAAATTTAGATCAATTCAATTCATGATTTTAATTGGAATTTTAAGTTTAATTTTGATACGTAAGTAGTTACCACATAATTATATACGTATGTAATGCGGAATATTTTATATGTACAAATATTTGAATATTAAATATTTTGACCGACATTTGTGCATCTTTTCACTACCGCTTATTATTAATTAGGAAATATCCTATGGTACCGACCGCAACTCACAAATACATATGTTACTTTATGGGAATGCGGCGCTCGCTTAGGGCGGATTCACTTAGCGCTCTGTTTTTCCGGAACGCATTATCAGCATTAACCAGGGGTCACCTGTATATGATCAAATTAATCCAAAAATTAAATAGAAATAAAAATTACTGAAATATATATTAAAATAAATAAATAAAAATAATAGAAAAAGCTAACATCAGTGGCAGCAGAAAAGCACAATCCACTACAGGTTGTGTATAATAAGCTAAATTAAAATAGGATATTGCCAGTAGCATGGCAAACCAGTAGAGTGAAAATGAACTGAACCAAATAAAATAAAATAACAGAAAAATATATAGGGGGGGGGGGATAAAGAAGAAAAGGGTAGTGTTGAAGCAACGTTCCTAAAATAATTTAGAAATTAAGCCAATTAAAAGAAATTTAGCGGTGCCCCCTTAATGGCACCCGTTTCCGAATTATGTGAAATCTCACTAAGGTGGAAACATACACTAACAACATTACATAACCAAATAAACTGAAAATTAATAAAATAAAATAAGACTGACCATTATGCCCCATCTCGACAGAGAACCACAAGGCCAATAATAGTCAGGGAATCACTGCATTTCGAACGCTGAACAAATCCATGCAACAACGGAATGATACTAAGATCAAACCGCCAATGCAATAGATTTACATGGCGGTGGTCCTTATGCAGCAAAAAATAAGGAAACAGAAAGCCTAGTACTTGCATGGCCAAACCACACCATTGACAAAACAATTGTTGAACTGAAAATATATAATTTATTTTATTTTTGTTACACAGAGCATTAAAACTATGATAAATGAATTAGCTTTCGGCTGGGTGGCAGCCTTCATCAGATTAAAATACTTTGAATGGCAGTTAGAATAGAGATGCACTGCCAGGATGGTGTGTGAGGCACGTGGTTAATTGTTTGTTGATGTTTGTGGCTGTGACGTATGGTGGAGACGTGGCCAGCGTTTGTCTATGGACAGAATTACTGCTTCTGTGATGGGGTTAAGTTGACAACCACTGTTCCTGTTCAACGAGGTATCCGAGCATTTTATACTTAACGATTCCAACCGGGTGCGCCTTAGGTAATGGTGGGACTTGTCTACAACCACGACATCGCGGTGTGGGTCGATGTCGTGGTGGGTTGTCCAGACATGCTCGGCAATAGCTGAGTGTTCTACATCCGCCAAACGGATCGCCCTTTTATGTTCTGAGAGGCGTTTCTCGAGACGACGTCCAGTCTCTCCAAAGTAGCAGCTCGTGCAGTCACGGCAAGAGATGCGATAGACCACACCACTCTGTAGAAGGGTGGGGACAGGTGTTTTTATGTTGGAAAGGAGAGAACGCAGTTTCTTGCCTGGGAGTTGGATGCACTTTACCCCATGCGATCTTAGGATTCTACCGATCTGCTGTGACAGGTTGGGGTAGTATGGGATGAATGCCCTCGTGGAAGACTCGTCACTGTTGGCGTTGCTGTTGGTCGTCACGTTGTCGCGTGCTTGTAGATCACATCTGTTAAGGACATCGATGGGGTAGCCACACCTCGTAAGGTCTACTTTGACTCTGGTGATCTCTTTGCGCCTTTCATCTGCAGAGCTGGAGTGTGTCCAGGCGCGAGTTAGCAAGGTTCGGGCGGTTGAGAGGAGGTGGCCCCGTGTGTGTGCTGACTGGAAGTTGGTAAATTGGCCAGCACACATAGGCTTACGATAAACTGTCGTCTTCAAGCATGTGTCTTCGCGCCGGACAAGTGTATCTAGGTATGGTATAGAGTTGTTCGACTCCAGCTCAATCGTGAATTTTATGAAGGGCGACAGTGAGTTGAGGTGGGTTAGGAGTCGCTGACCTGAGTCTCTAGGGATCACTACGAACACATCGTCTACGTAGCGACTCCAAAAGGCGATGTGATCCGGTGCGTGTGTAAACGCACGTCCCTCTAACTCCTCCATCACGATGTTTGCTGTGACCGAGCTGACAGGGGAACCCATGGATGTGCCATGTATCTGCTGGTAGATTGAACCATTAAACATGATTGCACCCCCTGTTAAGCACAGTCTGAGGGCGGCGGAAATGTCATCAGGTGTCAGCTTAGTTCTGTCGCTGAGGGTTCCATCATTATCCAAGAGTTGTTTTGCACAAGAGATGGCAAGTTCCACAGGGATGGAGGTAAAGAGTGATACGACATCGAACGGTGCCATGACTTGATCTTGCGAGATTCTCCTCTAGTTGGCAAGACCACCTACACCGTCTCCAACAGTGTTGAGTTCATAGAAAGGATCCGCACTATTTCCATCTCGCAAGATCAAGTCATGGCATCGTTCGATGTCGTATCACTCTTTACCTCCATCCCTGTGGAACTTGCCATCTCTTGCGCAAAACAACTCTTGGATAATGATGGAACCCTCAGTGACAGAACTAAGCTGACACCTGATGACATTTCCGCCGCCCTCAGACTGTGCTTAACAGGGGGTGCAATCATGTTTAATGGTTCAATCTACCAGCAGATACATGGCACAGCCATGGGTTCCCCTGTCAGCTCGGTCACAGCAAACATCGTGATGGAGGAGTTAGAGGGACGTGCGTTTACACACGCACCGGATCACATCGCCTTTTGGAGTCGCTACGTAGACGATGTGTTCGTAGTGATCCCTAGAGACTCAGGTCAGCGACTCCTAACCCACCTCAACTCACTGTCGCCCTTCATAAAATTCACGATTGAGCTGGAGTCGAACAACTCTATACCATACCTAGATACACTTGTCCGGCGCGAAGACACATGCTTGAAGACGACAGTTTATCGTAAGCCTATGTGTGCTGGCCAATTTACCAACTTCCAGTCAGCACACACACGGGGCCACCTCCTCTCAACCGCCCGAACCTTGCTAACTCGCGCCTGGACACACTCCAGCTCTGCAGATGAAAGGCGCAAAGAGATCACCAGAGTCAAAGTAGACCTTACGAGGTGTGGCTACCCCATCGATGTCCTTAACAGATGTGATCTACAAGCACGCGACAACGTGACGACCAACAGCAACGCCAACAGTGACGAGTCTTCCACGAGGGCATTCATCCCATACTACCCCAACCTGTCACAGCAGATCGGTAGAATCCTAAGATCGCATGGGGTAAAGTGCATCCAACTCCCAGGCAAGAAACTGCGTTCTCTCCTTTCCAACATAAAAACACCTGTCCCCACCCTTCTACAGAGTGGTGTGGTCTATCGCATCTCTTGCCGTGACTGCACGAGCTGCTACTTTGGAGAGACTGGAAGTCGTCTCGAGAAACGCCTCTCAGAACATAAAAGGGCGATCCGTTTGGCGGATGTAGAACACTCAGCTATTGCCGAGCATGTCTGGACAACCCACCACGACATCGACCCACACCGCGATGTCGTGGTTGTAGACAAGTCCCACCATTACCTAAGGCGCACCCGGTTGGAATCGTTAAGTATAAAATGCTCGGATACCTCGTTGAACAGGAACAGTGGTTGTCAACTTAACCCCATCACAGAAGCAGTAATTCTGTCCATAGACAAACGCTGGCCACGTCTCCACCATACGTCACAGCCACAAACATCAACAAACAATTAACCACGTGCCTCACACACCATCCTGGCAGTGCATCTCTATTCTAACTGCCATTCAAAGTATTTTAATCTGATGAAGGCTGCCACCCAGCCGAAAGCTAATTCATTTATCATAGTTTTAATGCTCTGTGTAACAAAAATAAAATAAATTATGAATCCAGAGCACGCAGGCGTGTTTTATTATGAAAATATATAGAAACAAATTAGGCTATATATATATATATATATATATATATGCAAAACCTACCTTCAATGCATTAACAACGGTTTCCTGATGTTTCTTTACAGCTTCGTGAGAAAACTCAGATGTTGCTAACAAACACATACTTTCTAATGCTAAATACCTAAAAAAAAAGAGAAATTAATATATATTTTAAATAAAATATCCACAAAAATAATTTACTAACATGTTTAAAAAAAATAAAAATAACTAAAGTAATGCCTACTGGCTGTCTGGAAAAATGAGTATTAAAGTTAGTCTGCCAGGAATCAAAAATATCTGAGGTAAAAAAATAAATAAATATATGTTCAAAGGTGGGAAATACTATATGATACCATCATGATGGCTACATCACATTATCCAGAGGTAGTTTTCTGAAGAAAATGTTACAGAAGACTTGAGCAAGACAGTAGGAACAAGTTAATTACATGATACTGTACCCATATATAAAAAGGGAAATAAAGCTGAAAACTGAAATTCAGGGAATTTCAAAGGTCATACTGAAGTTGGAACAAGTTAATTACATGACACTACTCTGAATTTATTTTTACACACACACACACACACACACACACACACACACACACACACACACACACACACACACACACACACACACACAATAAAAGATATCAGTGAAGAGAAAACGGTTAAAATGAGGGACATTTTGGACAATTATTATTGAGAAAGAAAAGTTCAAGAAAAACATCACAAATGGAAAGACTGAGTATACAAGAAAGCAGAACTGAAGTGCAGAAAGTTGGTTTAAAAATTCCATCATGATGGCTATATCAAATTATCCAGAAGTAACTTTCTGAAGAAAATGTTAAAGACTGGAGCAAGACACTAACTGTACCCATATATAAAAAAACAGGGAAATAAAACTGAAAACTGATGTTTTCAAGGAATTTCATTCCGTGACCACGCCATAATAATGGATAAGACAATCCCACACAGACTGGACATAACCCTTGTGGACAAGATGGAAAAAGGCTACCTATCTGATTGACATAGCAGTGCCAAACACTAGCAATGTCCAGAAAACCCACGAGGAAAAAAATTAGGAAATACACGAACCTGAGACAGGAGGAAGTTAAAATCAATGCAAGTACAGTAAACCCCCGCTATTCGTGGGGGTTACGTTCCTGAGAAATGTCATGAATACCAAAAACGTGAATACTGAGTTATGGCTCCCATAGTAATAAAGGAGTTCCGTTCCAAAGTATGAAATATAAGAAAAATTAGTCTAAAATTTTGTATATGTATGTATTATATGTACCTTCATAATATGACTATGTACATAGACAGTACATAGTGAAATGCAAGCACATGGCATCGAAATGAAAATAAGAAACAATTTAATATTAAATGTAATATTTATTAGAAATTTCAAACCAGCGCCTTTGCTAGCAAAAAAACTTATCCCGCCAGTGCTATCACCAGTTTCGCTAAAGTGTTGATAAAGGAGTTTTGCCTTTTCACGAATGATGAGTGAACTTAACGGAATTTTATTTTGAGTTAGGTCTTCTATCCACAGATTTAAAGCTTTTTCTAATTTAACATCACGAGTTACAGAGCAAATTTTTGAAGCAATTAGCGTGTTTTCATGGACACTACGCCGGATTTTTTCTTCCGATTTTTTTGATTGATCGTACCGTTGACTCATTGATTTTACGTTTTGCCACTGAGGAGACACTTTCACCATTAGAAATTTTGTCTAATAACTCAATTTTATTCGCTAATGTCATCACCTTTGATATTTTCACATTTCCCTTGTTATTCGTAGCCATATTTTTGTACGGGTTAGAAAGAACTTGTCCACAATAAAGTCACTTTCTTCCGTTAACACTCTCGAAAAAGTCTGTTTTACACTGCAAAACGGGATTTATCACTTTTGTAAGCATATCAATTTATAAATTGATAAAATTATTCAATTTATAAGCATATAAATTAAAAGCAAACGACAAAACCTTCCATGGCAAGCGCATAACACATACCGAACAAGGATTAGCGAGAAATATCCACGCTCGCGATTTTGTCACAACTGAGCACTGTTTTTGACCGTGAAAGATAATTTTAGTCACTCCCATGTTTTTTTATGGTGGAAAATGTTCACGGCGCTTTAAAATTCACATTTTTTTAGGTTTCATTTTATATTAAATCAGCAATCGCGAATACAGATACTGCGAATAGCAAGGGTTTACTGTATCTCAGATTTAAATGTACAGGCAACCCCCCCATGTAACACAGTACTTCTACACCATGGTTTTGCTCTAACATGATTCATAAATCGCGGCAATCCTCCCAAAACACGGTACCTATATAACAAGGTTTTGCTCTAACACAGATAGAGAATTGTGGCAAACCTCTCATAACACGGTATTTTTGAGCTTTTGTGTGAAGAAAACCCTGCTATTATTATGTTGGATGTAATTTTTCAATATTTTCATTCTTTTTTGTGAATCCCTGCTGTTGACTCACTAGTCATTACACAAAAAAAGGGGGGGGGGGAATCCCCATATGCTTGTTTGAGACAATAAAAATTGACTTTTAAGGTTTTTGTAAGATTATTTTGGTTTTTACTTGATCGTTTATAAATTTTTCTGGGTATGTATGACTAAACTTTATTCTTAAGAACCACATTGGAATAATTTCTTTCTTTACAGGAACCTAACTACCGTGTTATACAAGGGTTACCTGCACTATTAAATATAACCTTTGGGAAAAACATTAGTTTTTTTTTTTGTTCAGTCAAGTTTTAGGCTAAACAAGTTATATTAGGTTTAGGTTATGTTATGCCAGGATGAAATATCCGAATTATAGAAAAGTATGGGAATGCAAGAAGGATCTGTTTGATACAAGTAGAAATCTGCCATTTTAAAATTTTAATAAAATTTTAAATGGCAAACTTTGTTCCGGCATCAAGAACAATCTTTTAAGGGTATAAAGAGTTTGTACAGGAAAGGAGGATTAAAGGGAGCACTGGAAAAGCATTTAAGGTTAAACCTGGAGTAAAGCAGGAAGCAATTTTATTATTTTTTTTTTTAGAGTTTCATAAACCATTAATTGATCATTGTTATAAGTAAATATCATTGTACTGTTAAATACAGTACAACGACAGGCTAAACATTGTGCATCATTACAAGTGGAAGCTGTGAAATTCAAGCTCCAAGAAATAAGTTTTTTGCCATTTACTTGATTGTCATATATTCTATACGTAGTTTTATAGACCAAGTTACGCTTATTTTTATTTCTTAATTTAGATAAACATTTTGTAGGTTACTACTTAATATACGTAAAACCATTGCTTCATTCGAATCTTGCCACCATTGTTATAGTATAGAGTGAGTGGTAGGGAATTCAAATTTTTAATTGTTGTAAATAGGTAGCTCTAACATAACACTAGATAGCATCATACATATCACTGCATTTAGCAATTTATTAGATAATGAAGTTTTGATAATTGATTAAACTTATTAATTTTCATTGTACAGTCTGTCCTCGTATAGCACGATAGTTGTGTTCCTAGAAACCCTCGTGCAATGCAAAATCGTGCAATATAAACAACAGGCCCTATGGGAAAAGTGGGGTTAGGTGCCGACCACCCAAGATTGAACACACATTTGGAACCAAAACATTACCAAACACAATAAATAATCGGGTAATTTTAATCGTTATAAAATACTTACGTATTTTATAACAATTAAAATTACCCGATTATTTATTGTGTTTGGTAATGTTTTGGTTCCAAATGTGTGTTCATTTTAATTGTTATAAAATACTTACGTATTTTATAACAATTAAAATACGTAATAAAAATATAATATATTTTTTTATTATAATAAATAATAAATATTTTTTATTATTTATTATATTATAATAAAGTATTTTTAGTATTTTTTAATACTAAAAAAGTATTTTTTACAAATAAAATACGTATTTTATTCGTAAAAAATTTATTATATTAAATAAAATAGTCGTAATAAAATACGTATTTTATAATATGTAAGTATAAATTATAATATGTAAGTCGTAATAAAATGCTTACGTATTTAATTACGACTATTTTTTTTTTTTTTTTTTTTTTTGATTTGGTAGTTGTTGGCGCATCGGCTTCTGTGGCCATATTGCACCTCCCAAGGTTTTTTGCAGTACTTTGATCCAAGCCCGAGGCGGGAATCGAACCCGCGACCTTTGGGTTGCCGGGCAGGTACTTTACCCACTCGGCTAGCCCGGTCGGCAATTACGACTATTACGTAATAAAATATTGCTAACGCTTTTGCTTCTATCGTAAGCAAACTTGTTTTTTGTTCGATTTTCTATCCAAACAGATGACAGCCGTTCCATCTCTTCCAATTCTTGTGTCTTAATCTAATGGATTTTAATTACACTTTGAGTTGTTCCCGCTATGAAAGTTGTTTTTATTTTCTCCGCATTCTTTGCAATTCTCGGCGTTGCCTCATTTAGGTCTGTAGTACGTGCAATATCACATGGTCTTTGATTTCGCTGAAAGCGTTTCACAATTTCATATTTTTTTCTCTATCGACAGAGGCGGACTGGCCATAAGCCTTACCCGGGAAATCCCGGTGGGCCGGAGGCCGGTGTGATTTTGGCCATAAACCGTAGTATGAGGCCACTATAAATTTTCCCGGGTAAGAATTTGACTCAGTCTGCCTCTGTTTATCAATATTGCTTTTTTCTCTCTCTCTCTCTCTCTCTCTGAATCTGCAGTGTGTTCGCTAGGACGCTTCCTTTTCACACCTTTTAAGTATTTTACTAATTTTTAGGGAATAAAGTGCAATTACAAAACGAGGAGGCACGCTTAAACATAAACAAAGCTGCGGGCGTATAGCAACTGAATAAACAACACCGTAAAGGCCGAGATACACTATTAACACCCCACATTTAACTAAAGCACATTTCTGGGGGTTACTACCATAAAACAATAAAAACAATTTCCAGTTTCGTTTCTGCTACTGGAATCTGTTATAAACTGGTAGTAAACTCCATCTAATTGCATTTGCGATTATATCGATAGCTGGAATTGTGTTGGTTTTTACGTTATTATGGTGAAATGTGTTTCCCCTTCACTGATATAAAACACAAATACATTTTCAGAATCTTCTTCATTCCTATCGTGTTGCATTCGGTTGGGGTGATTCCGCGTTTGACTGCCATTTCTTGTAAACACAAAGGCGAATCGTGCATAAGCGAATTCGGTTTGTGTTATATAAGATAATGTTCCCCTATTTATAAATCGTGTATGATCGAATTTGTGTAATGTAAACACGTGTTATACGAGGACCGACTGTATTCAATCAGATATCATGCCTCAGACTACAGCAACAAAGCAACAGACACAAATTAGCAGTAGTGCTGTGGCTCGGGGGGCAGTTCTCCAACGCATTACAGCCTCAAACAATGTGTGGCTTGTGAAATGTTTCCTGCTCTTTCTGGAACAGGACATGACCTAGCCAAGGAAGATGCCTTTGTGTGTTCTATGTGCAGAGAGTGTCAAGAAATTAGCCACCAACTCAGTGTTCTGATGGGTGCCTATGAGAGTTTGATGAAGAGATGGGTAGATGCTGTCAAAGGTATTAAAGTTGGAGACCCATCAAGCTCTCAGCTGCCCAACTCAATATCAGAGCTCCTTCGTGTGCATCAGGCTACACAGCAGCAATACCAAAGACAGAATGCAGTGGTCTCTCGGGAGATAGTTATTGTCAGCGACTCCACTGTCAGGGAGACTGGCAATATATTATGTAAAAAGGACAGGCAGAATAAGACCAGGGTATGATGTCTGGGGTGGGGCAAAATTTGATGATATTGTAGAGCAGACATCTTTTAAGGGCACAAATAGTAGAGGCATATGATGCAATAAAGCAAGCTTATACAGCATCAGCCAAAAAAAAAAAAAAAAACGTTTCCTATTTCACGTATCCATTTTTTTTTTTTTTTTATGTGCTATAGAGGCAGTGTTAGGTGGGTCGGAAAACTACTAGCTTGTGGGGATTCACAGAATAAAAGATTACATTAACAGTAGCAGAGATGAAAGTAATTCTTGCACTGCATCTATTGGAATGGAAGGTGGTGTGATGCAGTTTTCAGGGACTGATGAGAGTCGTCAGGAAACAAATAAATACATGACTGGCATTAAGCTAAGTATAAGAACAGGTGCGTGTATACTTGCATATACACCAAAGCTAGGAGTAGAATAAATAAATTTGATGAATTTGAAGTGCTGGCCAAGACATCAAAGGCGGGCATTGTTGGGATATCAAAGACGTGGTGTCACACAGATATAAGCAGTGCAGAATTGGAATTTGGGGAGTACAAAGTGTATAGAAAGGATATACAGGGTAGGAAGGAAGGAGAGGTTATGCTATTAGTTAAGAAACACAAAATCTAAGGAAGTGCATCCAGTTGACATAGATGGTCAGTGCAATGTTCAGTCATTTTGGTGTGACATAAGCACAGGAAAAGCAAAAATAAGGGTAGGAGTGTTATAGGCCTAATGACTCCGATGAGTGCAAAGAACAACTCTACAGAGAAATAGAGTGGGCCAGTAAATCCGATTAGCAATAGTAGAGGCATATGATGCAATAAAGCAAGCTTATACAGCATCAGCCAAAAAAAAAAAAAAAAAAAAAAAAAAAAAAAAAAGTTTCCTATTTCACGTATCCATTTTTTTTTTTTTTTTTTTTATGTAACCCCCAAACACGAGAGGTATTAGAACCTATATTACTTAGTACCGTGCTTGGGCTGGAGGTTGAAAAGATGAAAGATATTTGTTGATATTGGACTTGAACTTTTCAGGAAAAGTAATTTTCTGAATAAATTTCTGTAATTTTCTGAAACTGTAATTTTCAGGAAATACAAAGGAAGGTTGTTCTACAAAATGGCAGTTGAATGAATAAACAAGGAAGATGAAAAGTTGGTCCTGTGAGTTTGAAGTTGGACAGTAAATGAATGTTGGCTGGTGTCTGCACGTGTTCGGACTGTTTTGAAAGAGAGAGCAGGAATTACATAAGCCAATTCAGAACAGTGCCCATGGAAATATCTGTAGAAGAGGTATGCAGCAGAAACAGTACATCTATGAGACAGCGAGTGGAGAGACTGTTAGAGATGAGCCATTAATTAACCTAACTGCCCTCTTCTGAATGGAATCAAGAAGCCTGAGAGAGGTTTTGGGGGCACAACCCCAGATGTGGGAACAATATTCCTTGGTAGGGCAGATTTGCGATTTGTACAGAGTGAACAGCTGTTTGGAAGAGAAGTAAAGGCAAGAGTGAAAGAGAAAACAATGTTTTTTAGATGCAGAGGAAGCAATGTTTGTAATGTGTTTCTGCCAATAGAGATTAGAAGTCAGGGTAATCTCCAAAAGAGATATATCATTTTGCCTAGAAATCAGAGTGTCACCAAAGATAAGCATAGAATCAGAAGAAACCTTTCTGCAAGACATAAGACAAGCTGAGTTTTAGAAGGATTGAAATCAACGAAGTCATCTTTGCCCCACTGGAGAAATACCTGAAGATCCGCATTTAAGGAACTGGTAGCAGATTTTCAGGAAGTTGAAGCTGATTGAGCAGGGCAAGGTTTCTCAAAATGGAAAGTGGAATGCAATGTGCTATCATCAGCATAACTATGTATAGGATTTCCAATCAATGGAAGGTCATTAATATACAAAAGGAAAAGAGTGGGGGAAAGAACTGAACCATGGGGGACACCGGCAATTAGTGGAGATGTTAGAAGACAGAGAGCCATCTACCATCACCCTCAGTGAAGGATCAGAGAGAAAACTAGATAACCAATTATAAAAAAACAGATGCCAAATCATAAGATGAAATTTTGTTTAGAAGACCTTTATGACAAACATGATCGAAACCTTTCAGATATCAAGAGCAACTACTTGTGTTTCACCGAACCTTTCCATTGAATTAGTCCATAACAGGGTAACATAAGCCAGAATATCACCAGTGGATTGACATTGACGGAATCCATACTGGCAATCGTTGATCAGACAAAAGATTTCTAGGTAGTTTAAGAGTTGGCAGTTAATGGATTTCTCCATTACTTTAGAAAGAGTAGAAGTAATTGCAATGGGACGATAACTGGATGGGAGGGATTTGTCACCCTTTTTAGGAACTGGCTGGAAAAGAGAATTTCCAAGCAGAAGGAAAGACACCTCTGGAATAAGAAAGTGAAAAAAGGTGGCAAAGAATAGGAGTAAGTTCAGGAGCACAGATTTGGAGAACAAGTGGAGAAATACCATCAGGATCTGGAGCTTTCTTAGCATCAAGATTCATCAAAATCCTTTTGACATCCTTTTGACAGAAGACCACAGGAGGCATTGAATGGAGCATGTTGGGAATGGAGGGAGGTGTTTTACCAAGATCATTAATACATGATTTCGAAGAAAAATGAGATGCTAGCAGGTCAGGTTTATCCTTGGCTGAAGGAACAAGAGAACCATGTAGTTTTGACAGAGGTGGGAGCAGAGATGGGCAAATGTTGCAGCCAATAGCTTTGGCAAGAGATCAGAATGCTCGGCTACCATTAGGGCAAGAAGCAAGTTTTCTACTCTTAGCCTGTTCAAACTCTAGTTTCGACTGATTAATAACTGCTTTACAATTGTTGCGAGCTTTGGTGTAGGCAGAAAATGAAACTGAAGAATTAGAAACAAGCCAATTACGATATGCAACATTCTTCTCTTGAACAGCCTAAGCACATTTATTGGAAAACCAA
Source organism: Mastigoproctus giganteus (assembly GCF_048544385.1). Classification (NCBI taxonomy): domain Eukaryota; kingdom Metazoa; phylum Arthropoda; class Arachnida; order Uropygi; family Thelyphonidae; genus Mastigoproctus; species Mastigoproctus giganteus. Next base: position 217,124,942 of record NC_143584.1, on the reverse strand, counting down.
GGTTTAGATAAAGGATGAGATTTTAAAGAGGAGTGTGGGATAAAGGATTCCATTCCTGCAAGAATAATTTCACTGACACGATCTGAGCAAACGTTGACATCAGAAGTTTTGAAACAGTAATCCGACCAAGCAAAAGAAGAAAAGAAATCTCGCAGGTCATCCCATTTTGCATTCTTGTAATGCCAAACAACACAAGGTTGGGAATAGCCATGAGATAAAGGCTCCACTGGAGAAGAGACAATCACCAAGTTGTGATCTGAAGTGCTTAAAGGACCTCTCACTTCAACCGTATACTTAGATGTTTGTTTGTTTGTTATTTGGTTTTTAGGAGCATTAGCAACTAAGGCCATATTGCTCTGGGTATATGCGGTAGTCATTCCCTCACCTTTCCGCATCTTCCGTATTTGGTGGGCACGGGCTCGAACCCCGGTCTAATCAAGGAGCATGTATTACGCACTGCTGCTCCTGCTCACCTGGCTACGGAGGCGCCGTATACTTAGAATGGTTGTTTTTGAGAAAAAGATCAAGCATGTTGGCACTCTGATTAGGATTGTCCGGTATTCTTGTAGGTAAATGAACAATCTGTGCAAGGTCATTAGTAACTGCAAAAGCCTCAGCATCTCGACCAGCTGGGTCGGTGTGATTAGAAAACGGAAGCCAGCTGGAGTTGTGAACATTAAAATCACCAAGGAAAGTTGGACTGGAGAGAGTCAAGTTGCAAAGAGAGGAAGTCAAAGAGCTCCAAGTGATTAGTGGAGTTGGGAGAACGGTAGAGACAACAGATAAATTTGACACAATGAAGTAGAGAGACTTTAAGCCAGAGAAGATCAAAGAAAAGAGATTCCAAATTACCAAGTCTCTGACAGGGAATATCAGAATGGACATAAGTGCAAGTACCACCTTTGAGGCGAAAGGAATCATACAGTGAATAATTTGGGCATCTGAGATGAGCAGTATTTGAATCAACCGATAACTGAGATTCTTTCAGAAAAAGTACATGGGGTTTGGCAGACTGCAAGTGGAAATGGTCATCGCTGAGATTAGAATTGAGACCACATATATTTGTGAAATGAATTAGGAAGTGCTTGGGAGGTTTAGATCTTTTTGCAGATAAGCTTGCTATATTAGTTTGACAATTCATGGTGTATTCAATAGTAAAAAAACGTGGGTGGGACATGCTGTATGAAATAATGAAATTTTTGGATATGGCGTACACATGGTAAGAATTAGGGCTTGCAAACCGGTTAAATCGGTTTTCATATTGAGTTGTTAAAACCGAAACCGAGCTTCTAAATCCAGATTGGAATATTTTCTTAGTTAGCCCTCGAATATATTTTTTTGTTACGCACATTTTCTTTTGTTTGTTCGTTTGTCTGGATTGTTCAACTGCTTTATGTTTTAAAAATATTTTTTTATTTTATTTTATGTTTAGGTACGAAATCTCATGGGCAAGTGGCCCAAATCTAGGAGGGGTGCCTTTTATCTTCCCACCTGTATCATGGCACGATGCAGGTGTACTCATTTATGACTGAGTGAGTCAGAGCGATAGCGTAAAAGAAAATGCTCAACATTTCTCCGTTCCATCTATCTTGTTCGCCAGGCAAGTTATGAAATGCGCCTTACTGGTGGTTGCCCACTAGAAACAGGTTCGCTGAATATTGCATCAAATTTCAATCGTAGAAAGTTTTTTGCTTTTTTATTCCTATTAAATTTGCGATCAAATGTTCTCCAAAAAGCAGCTTCACCAAATTTAGCTTTTATGTAATTTTGAAAATACAATAGATTTAATTGGGGGAAAAAAAATTGCAAGTAAAAAAATTAAAAATTTCTTTTGTGAAAATTTTGAAACTTGCCTCGTTTAGACTCTTCATTCAGTGCTTGCGGGAGTGACGCATAGTATTGTGCCTTTGTTATCTTCAATATTTTTATTTAAATTTGTCGGTGATATAAATTCCTACTAATTAATATTTATTACTCTGAATATGTCTAAGATGAAATCAAATGTATGGAATTATTTTGCTCGAAAAAGCAAAGATGAAGCACAACGTTCGAAATGTCAGAAAATAATGAAATCGTCTGGAGGATCTTTAAATGCAACATCAAAGATGATGTTGCATTTAAAGAAAATGCATCAGATTGACATTAAACAAGATAACAGTGAACCTCCTGTAAAAATGGTAAGAACATTAGAAAACTTTATCGTTAAAAAATCTATGGAAGAAGAGATTTCAAAATTAGCTGCTTTAGATGGATTTTCTTTTAATTCAATTGCCAAGAGTGAGTTTATACAATCAAGCCTTCACCTTCAGAGAAATAAATATGATAAATTACCACCAGCCTCAGTGAATGGAGTTAAAAATATGGTTCTGAATTATTATAAAACTAAGAAAGAAGAACTCATTCAGAATTTCAAAAATTCATTGGTTTTGGGTGCACAGTATTCACTGACTCTAGACGAATATACGTCTATACAAAATAAAAAGGTATATGAATATAAATGTGCATCCAAAAGACAATCATTCGTCGTTAGGTCTTATTGAGATTAATGGTTCACTTGATAGCAGAAGAACTGAGCAAACTGTGAATGGACACTTGAAGGAATTTGGTTTGAACTTGGATGAGGATATTGTTGCCTGCACCACCAATGGAGCAGCAATGATGATTAAGTTTGGCAAGCAAATTACGCCTAATCATCAACAATGTATAACCCATTGCATACATCTGTCAGTTATAGATGTACTTTATGAAAAAAGCAATCAATTATGGCGGCACAGTCTGAGTCTCCCAAAGACAATGAAGAAAATGAAAATAATGAAGAAAGTAGTGATGATGATGAAGAAGTTGAAGAAAGACAGCAAGGCATGCTTTATCAAACCGACTTTAACGATGAGCTCATTTATTTCTTCAATCCAATGGCCAATATTGCATAAACTATTAACAAAGTCAGAAAAATTTGCAAGCTTTTTCGAAAATCGCTTACCAAAAATGCCATATTACAAAATTTTGTTAAAGCAAAATTTAATGGGAAAGAATATAAACTTATATTAGATTGCAAGACTAGATGGGATAGCAGATTCTATATGATTGAGAGATTTTTGAAATTGAAAAATTGCATTCAATTTCACAGCAAATACTTGAATTGCTGTGAAACTTTGCGACCAGTTGAAATGATTCTGAAGGCTATAACCTCAGAAGATACAGACTTACTTAAAGCAGGGTCTTCAATAGAATTTCTGCTTGCTAAGCTTGATACAGCAGAAACCCCACTTGCTTTAAAGTTTCACCAAAGCCTTTTGCAGCATTACAATGCAAGACGAAATTGCCAAACTGGCTTTGCTGCGCTATCTACACAACCCCAAAAAGTTTAGGAAAGAAGATTCAGGTTCAAGAACTTCTGATTTTCCGAGTAAGCAAGTTTTGAAAAAGCATGCTGAAGAGATTTATCAGAGATTATTTGCAAAACATTCCAAAGGAGCCTTAGCGTTGAATGAAGAAACTGAAAATAAATTAACTGTTCTTTTAGAAGAAAACAAAGACTCATCTAGTTCCAATGTTAGAGATAGACTCATGCAAAAGTGTGATAAAACTTATCACAACTCATGCAAGTGTGTAATAAATTCCTTACATTGAGGATACAGCTCTAAAACGATTTTCACAGGCCAGCCATTAGTTAGTACACTGGACCAAACCTGTTGGTAACTCTCTAGGAGGCTTCCGGATCAGCTAGTGTATAATCTTGCTACCTCTACTCTGCCAGATAGTGACTGGAGGAAGTCCGAGTAGTGTGTATGCGGGGAGCATTGTCGAAGCCACGTTATGTCAAGGATCTGGGTATATTCTTACCACGTGTATGCCATATCCAAAAATTTCATTACTTCATACAGCATGTCACACCCATTTTTTCTTACTATTGAATACACCACGAATTATCAAACTAATAGAGCAAGCTTACTTGCGAAAAGATCTAAACCTCCCAAGCACTTCCTAATTCATTTCACAAATATACGTGGTCTCAATTCTAATCTCAATGATGTCCATTTCCACTTGCAGTCTGCCAAACCCCATGTACTTTTTCTGACAGAATCTCAGTTATCAGTTGATTCAAATACTGCTCATCTCAGATGCTCATTCTGATATCCTCTGTCAGAGACTTGGCAATTTGGAATCTCCTCTCTTTGATCTTCTCTAGCTTAAAATCTCTCTACCTCATTGTGTCAAATTCATCTGTTGTCTCTACCGTTCTCCCAACTCCACTAATCACTTGCAGCTCTTTGACTTCCTCTCTTTGCAACTTGACTTCCTCCAGTCCAACTTTCCTAACAGTGAGGTTATTTTCCTTGGTGATTTTAATGTTCACAACTCCAGCTGGCTTCCGTTTTCTAGTCGCGCCGACCCAGCAGGTCGAGATGCTGAGGCTTTTGCAATTACCAATGACCTAGCACAGATTGTTCATTTACCTACAAGAATACCGGACAATCCTAATCATACAGCCAATATGCTTGATCTTTTTCTCACAAACAACCCTTCTAAGTACATGGTTGAAGGCACTTCAGGTCGGAGGTCCTTTAGGCACTTCAGATCACAACTTGGTGATTGTCTCTTCTCCAATGGAACCTTTATCTCATGGCTATTCCCAACCTCGTGTTGTTTGGCATTACAAGAATGCAAAATGGGATGACCTGCGAGACTTCTTTTCTTCTTTTCCTTGGTCGGATTACTGTTTCAAAACTTCTGATGTCAACGTTTGCTCAGATCTTGTCAGTGAAAATATTCTTGCAGGAATGGAATCCTTTATCCCACACTCCACTCTAAAATCTCATCCTTTATCTAAACCTTGGTTTTCCAATAAATGTGCTAAGGCTGTTCAAGAGAAGAATGTTGAGTTGCATATCGTAATTAGCTTGTTTCTAATTCTTCAGTTTCATTTTCTGCCTACATCAAAGCTCGCAACAATTGTAAAGCAGTTATTAATCAGTCCAAACTAGAGTTTGAACAGGCAAAGAGTAGAAAACTTGCTTCTTGCCCTAATGGTAGCCGAGCATTCTGGTCTCTTGCCAAAGCTATTAACCACAACTTTTGGCCATCTCTGCTCCCACCTCTGTCCAAACCAGATGGTTCTGTTGTCACTTCAGCCAAGGATAAAGCTGACCTGCTAGCATCCCATTTTTCTTCCAACTCATGTATTAATGATCTTGGTAAAACACCTCCCACCATTCCCAACACACTATATTCAATGCCTTCTGTGGTCTTCCATCAAAAGGATATCAGAAGGATTTTGATGAATCTTGATGCTAAGAAAGCTCCCGGTCCTGATGGTATTTCTCCACTTGTTCTCAAATCCTGTGCTCTGAACTTACTCCTATTCTTTGCCGCCTTTTTTCACTTTCTTATTCCAAATGTGTTTTTCCTTCTGCTTGGAAATTTGCTCATATCCAGCCAGTTCCTAAAAAGGGTGACAAATCCCTCCCATCCAATTATCATCCCATTGCAATTACTTCTACTCTTTCTAAAGTAATGGAGAAATCAATTAACCGCCATCTCTTAAACTACCTAGAAACCTTCTGTCTGATCAACGATCGCCAGTATTGTTTCCGTGAGTCGATCCACTGGTGATATTCTGGCTTATGTTACCCATTTATGGACTAGTTCAATGGAAAGGTTCAGTGAAACACAAGTAGTTGCTCTTGACATCTCAAAGGCTTTTGATCATGTTTGGCATAAAAGCCTTCTAAACAAGCTTCCTTCTTATGGTTTGCCAACTGTTTTTAGTAATTGGTTATCCAGTTTTCTCTCTGATCGCTCACTGAGGGTGATGGTAGATGGCTCTCTGTCTTCTAACTTCTCTACTAATGCTGGTGTCCCCCAGGGTTCAGTTTTTTCCCCACTCTATTCCTCTTGTATATTAATGACCTTCTTCCACTGACTGGAAATCCTATCCATAGTTTTGCCGATTATAGCACACTGCATTCCACTTTCCATTTTGAGAAACCTTGTCCTGCTCAATCAGCTTCAACCTCTCGAAAATCTGCTACCAATTCCTTAAATGCCTATCTTCAGGTAATTCTTCAGTGGGGCAAAGACAACTTAGTTGATTTCAACCCTTCTAAAACTCAGTCTTGTCTTATATCTCGCAAAAAGGATTCTTCTGCTCCTATGCTTATCTTTAGTGACACTCCGATTTCTAGGAAAAATGATATATGTCTTTTTGGGATTACCCTGACTTCTAATCTCTCTTGGCACAAGCACATTACAAATATTGCTTCCTCTGCATCTAAAAAACTTGGTTTTCTCTTTCGCTCTCGGCGTTACTTTTCTTCTAAACAGCTGCTCACTCTGTATAAATCGCAAATCTGCCCTGCCATGGAATATTGTTCACACATCTGGGGTGGTGCCCCCAAAACCTCTCTCTCAGGCTTCTTGATTCCATTTAGAAGACGGCAGTTAGGTTAATTAATGATTCATCTCTAACAGAGTCTCTCCACTCACTTTCTCATAGACATACTGTTTCTGCTGCATGCCTCTTCTACAGATACTTTCATGGGTACTGTTCTTCTGAATTGGCTTCTATAATTCCCACTCTCTCTTTCAAAACAGTCCGAACAAGTGCAGCCACCAGCCAACATCCATTTACTGTCAAACTTCAAACCCACAGAACCAACTTTTCATCTTCCTCATTTATTCATTCAACTGCCGTTTTCTGGAACAATCTTCCTTCATACGTATTTCCTGAAAATTACAATTTACAGAAGTTCAAGTCCAATGTCAACAAATGTCTTCTTTCGTCTTCTCAACCTCCAACCCAAGCACGGTACTAAGTACTATAAGTTCTAACACCTCTCGTGTTTGGGGTTCACATAAAAAAAAATAAATAAAAGAGATTAACGGAAGAACCTTCAAAATATCCGAGTGAACTGGAAATCAGCAAAGAATTTAAACTTTTGGAGGCAACTAGCAGTAGAAGTGAAAAGCTGTAGAAAGTTTATAGAGCACTGCTGACCATTAAACCAACAAGTGTCCAATCTGAGAGAGTGTTTTCGATCACTGGTCTCTTTAACACAAAAATAAGGTCAAGTCTATCAGGAAAAATGCTTAATATACTGTGTTTTTTAAAGGATCATTTTCAGAAAAAAGCTGAGCAATAAATAGTAAAGTAATTTCCCAAAGCTGTTTTTTCACATTATTTTTATTTATTTATTATTATTATGATATGGCTTGTTATTTTTTTGTTTACTATACAAGAAGATAGTTTTTATTCAAAGGATTTGAATACAATTTGTAATTTGTATATTCTCAAGCCTGGTTACTTTTTTGGAGCATTTTAATTTTTTTTATTTTTTTTACTATAAGAGGTGATAGATTTTGTTCAAAAGATTTGATTACAATTTGTACAATCTACCCAAGATAAAATAAATACCTGTATTATAAGCTTTTAATTATTTTCCCTAAGTCTGAGAAAATCGGTTTTAAAAGTAAACTTCGGTTAAACTCAGTTTTATGCAAGCCCTAGTAAGAATATACCCAGATCCTTGACATAACCTGGCCTCGACACGTCAATGATATATAGGAATTTTGCTAGTAGCTGAAAAGGAGGGAAGTGATTATCCCTTTGTATACGGCAATGGTCAGACCATGCCTTGAGTACTGCATACAGATCTGGAGGCCTCATTTTAGGAAGAATATAGAGTTGTTTGAGTGAGTAAGAGAAGGGCAACAAGGTTGGTGAGGGGAACAAAGGGGTAGTTTTACCAAGAAACATTTAATTTCTGCAAACTGCAGACTAGGCACTAGGCACCTGTGAGGTGATCTAATTGAGGTGTATAAGGCCTTGAATGGGTTGAGCAGGCTCAATTCTGATAGGTTTCTTCCTCTTGCTCAGGTTACAAACCCAAGGGGGCAAAAATTCAAATTGAGGAAAGACAGTTATAGAACAGATGTGCAGAAATTTGCCTTCAGCCTGTGGGTAATTTATTGCTGGAACAAACTGCCATCTGTCGTTGTGGAAGTTGATAACTTAAATAAATCGAAGGAAGAACCTGGACAAACATTTATAGGGAATGGATGCATAAAATTTTTTTTTTTTTTTTTTTTGGCTGATGCTACATAAACTTGTTTTTTTTTTTGCATCACATGCCTGTATACTACTTTCAGAATAACGGCAACTTCGAGGATTCAAGGTGCGGTTATTTCAATTTTTCCATTATCCGGAAAGTTTTAATTTTAATATATTTAATGCGATAAATAATGAAATTTTATTAACTGCACATAAAAAACAAACAAATTGACGATCCAATCTTATATTCTGCCATTAATACACTCCTACTTATTCCCTTCTATTTTTTATTAATATATCAACTTTGTCACTAAGCTTTAATGTTGTTGTTCTTTTCTTTTCTGTATGAGGTTTATTAAATTTTTTTTCTTGTTTTTAATTTCTGTTATGGTTGACTTTCCACACTCATAAAATCTTGCTAATGAAAAACCACTTTCTCCCTTTGGAAGTCTGTTTAAAAACTCAATCTTCAATTTAATTGTTAAAAATTTCTGCTTCCTTTTAAAAGACAAAGACCATAACTACAGTATGGTAAAATAAAACTCTGTAAATGTTCAGAATTTCTTCATTCCTATGTCTGAACTTCGTAAACTTTTTACTCCGCATCTCACTTGCGTGTATCTTGTTAGTTGCAATTTCTGCATGCCGTGTTCTTTGTTATTGATTGACTTGACACATCCTTTTTACTGTTTTAGATTTTACAACAACAACAACAACAACAACAAAAAAAAAAAAATGTCAGCGAATAGAAATATCAGATCACAAAGTTTTATGTTTAGTTAGTACTGTATGTATATTAAACAAGCTATGTACATAAGCGTAAATATTTTTTTATTTTGGTAACCTGTGGATAATATTCTTACGATTTTCACGTATCATTTAATTTTGTTAATTGGTAAGGTAAAATAAAAGTATAAATTTGTGCTTTATATCTTTATTTTCTTAGCCTGTGGATAATATTCCTCTGATTTTCGCTTATTACAATTGCCGTTTAATGGAATCAAAATTCAGTTCACAAATGTGATCATAATAACCAGCACTTACTGTAATTATTTCATGGCTCCAGCATTAAAAAAAAAAAAAAAAAAATTGGTGGCTGGTTCGGATTACTGATGCTAGGATTTGACGCTCTATTGTATATTATATCAAAATTATTTTTTGCATCCAGTTCCTTTGTTACTGTGTCATAGTAACTAATCAGTTTGATCACAGATCTCCCCCCCCCCCCCCATTAACAAATCCATGTTTGATCCAATCTGTATGTAGCCTTTTTAACAATATTTGTCAAGCCATTCCAAATTTCATTAAAATGAAACCAATGGAAATCCGATAATTAATGTATCTTTTTTTTCCCATAAAAATTGTATATAAAAATGAAACTCATAGGTTAAACAATTTTGATGCGGTATTATTAGCTTTGGCTAGTCCGTGCATGCTTTTCACATTGTTATGTAAGACTCAGTAATGTGGTCACTTGTGAAGAGATATATACAGCAGGAGGTGGACAAAATAATGGAAACACCTGATGTGAAAGTAATAGTTTTTGTAAAGGCTATATGATGTTGATGTATTTATGCAGTGAAGATTTTTTTTGTTTCTTGCAAGTAATACTGTGAAGGAAAGATGATAAAAGCTGATGTTTATTTAGAGGTGATAAAAAAGGTACATGAAGGTGAATGAGCTGTCTGAAGCCCAAACATTTGCTGTAGAGGTGCAAGTTTAGCAGGGGCATCATGACTAAAATTGATGATTTTTTTTAATGTAACCAAAGCAACTGTATCAAAAGTGATGTCTGTATTCACCAAGTATGGAAAAACAAAAATCTGATAGGACGAATTCCAGCAGAAAATCAAAGCTGACTGAAAGAGATCAATGAGAATCAATCAAAGGAGGATCAAAGGTTGACACAAGTAATTATAGACCTGTGAGTTTAACTTCTGTTCCAGGAAAATTAATGGACGCACTGGTTAAAGAAGCACTGCAGGATCATCTAGACAAGACTTCAGTTATAGCTCGGACACAGCATGGTTTTGTTAAGGGGAAGTCTTGCCTGACCAATTTGATTGGATACTATGATGCAGTCACAAAAGAACTGGATGCAGGGAATAACTCTGATATTATATACTTGGATCTTAGAAAGGCTTTTGATACTGTTGCACATGGAAGGCTGATGCACAAATTGGAGCAGTGCGGCACTGGAGGCAAATTGCTACTATGGATAAAGGGGTGGTTGAGGGGGAGAAGACAGAGAGTGGTAATCAATGGACACTGCTCATCGTGGACTAATGTTATCAGTGGAGTCCCTCAGGGTTCAGTGTTGGGTCCATTACTGTTTTCTGTATTTATAAATAATATTGATGATGGTATATCAAGCTTAATGTCCAAGTTTGCAGACGATACAAAGGTTGGCAGGGTTGTCAAGGACACTACTGACACTATGCTGCTGCAACAGGATCTGGAAAGGTTGAGCAGATGGGCTGAGAGGTGGCAAATGAAGTTTAACATTGACACTACATATGGGAAACAGCAACCCCAGGGCAACGTATCAACTCTGTGGTACTACACTGACAGTGGTAGAGAATGAAACGGACCTGGGGGTAGTTGTGCAAGCAGATATGAAGTTCTCTGAGCAGTGCAGACAGGCTGCAAGAGCAGCTCATGGTGTATTGTCAATGATATATAGGAATTTTTCTAGCAGGGATAAGAAGGTGATTATTCCCTTGTATAAGACAATGGTCAGGCCACACCTAGAGTACTGTCTGGAGGCCTCATTTCAAGAAGGATGTAGAGCTGCTGGAACGAGTACAGAGAAGGGCAACAAAATTAGTGAATGGAACAAAGGGGTGCTCTTATGAAGAAAGGCTTAAGTTTTGCAAATTACAGTGTCTGGAGACTAGGCACCAGTGAGGTGATCTGATAGAGGTGTATAAAGCCTTGAATGGTTTGAGCATGCTCAATGCTGATGGGATTCTTCCTCTTGCTCAGAATAATCACCTGAGAGGGCATAAATTCAAATTGAGCAAAGACAGATGGAGGATAGACGTGCGGAAATTTGCCTTTAGCCAGCGGGTGGTTGGTTGGTGGAACAGACTTCCATCCCTTGTCATGGAAGTTGATAGCCTAAATAAGTTTAAGGCTGAGCTGGACAGGTATTTCGAACGAACAGAGGGGTGAAGTGGAAGTGGGTTTTTTTTTTTGCTGATGCTGCATAAGCTTGCTTTCTTGCATGAAATGCCTCTACTAATGAAAACTGAAAAGGTTTGTATCCCAAAATGTCACAAAAATAGCTGCAGAACTTAATGTGAGTCACAGCAATCCAGTTTCTAGCAAAATACCTCAGTGAGAACTTCATAAAGCTGATATTTATGGCAGAGCCACTGTTGAAAACCATTCATTACTGATAGTAATGCTAGAAAGAGGATGCAAAGGTGTAAGGAGCACAAAACTTGGACATTTGATGATGAAAATATGTCATATTTTCAGAGGAATCATCATTCACACTTTACATGTTGTGAATGCAAAAGAAGCACATAATCCTGACTGTCTCATGTCAACAGTCAAACATGGAGGATTGACAATGGTTTGGATAGCAATACCTTGGTATTCTTTACATTCTATCATCACCCCAAATGGGCAAATTGCTGCCACTGATTACTTTGATATTCTGAGTATCCAGTTTCGTCCCACAGTGTTTGCACTGTGGGACGAAACTGTTTTTCCACAAAAAACAGTGTCAAGATGATAATGCTCCAATACACACAACCAGATGTGTCCAATCTTGGTTTCAGGCACATGAAACTGAGGCTAAGCATCTCCCATGGCCTGCACAATAACCAGATTTAAGCATTACTGAGCCATTGTGGGCATATTTGGAGAGGAAAGTTAAAACAGATTTTCTCTACCATCACTAAAAGAGATTGAAATGTTCCTCCATGAAGAATGGTCCAATATTCCTCTTAAGACAATTCAAAGTTTATTTATATCTATTCCATGTAAAATACAAACTGCTTTAAAGGCAAAGGATGGCCCAACACCATATTAATGCATACCTGAAACTTTTATTATGGGTGTTTCCATTTTTTTGTCTACCCCTATATATACAGAGAGAGAAAAGAGACTTAAAAGTATATGGAAGACTAATATATAATTATTAGAGAGTTGAAATTAAACTAAATGGCTATGTTTAGAGAACATAAATCTATAGAGTTTTATTAAGTATTGTATAAATTTATAATCTTAGTAATTAACTGTTAATGAGATAAATATATTTACTTTTCACTTCTATTAATCAAAGAAATAAAGAAAAAATAATTCATTTGAAAAAAAAAAAAAAAAAATCTAACATGCCTGAAATGTCATGCACCATTTACATTAACTTGTTCTAATTTATCCAAGTCTTACTGGAGCAGCATGCTCTGATTACTGTCATTAACAACCCTGCCAATCTTTGTACCCAGCAAATTTAACATTAAACTTGATATATCTGCATCAATAATGTTAATAAATATTGAAAATAATAAGGGACCCAGAACTGAAACCTGGGAGATTCTGCTAATGACATTAGTCCATGAAGGGTAGTGGTCATTAATAACCATTGTAATGATGGATCCACCACCAAGGAGCAATGACTATTAATATGCTGACCTTTACCAGGATCAATAATTCTAAACAAAACCTGAATGAAATAATAAATCAATTACCTAAATGCTTATCTAGGGGTAGATAAACTTCTAGGTTATGGCCTCAAAATTACTGGTTCAATCTGGCTCAAATTAACAAAAATGTAAGCTTTGCTACTTATCAGCCCAAATCTTCAGTTAAAGCCCAATACATATCTATTAGAGAATGACAATATGGTTTACCATAACATAGCTAGATGCTCTAATACTTAACATAATACTAATACTTGACAGAGGGCGCTGACTCTCTTTAAAAATTACAGCTGTGACTTGCAGGCTCAGAAAAAACGATAAGTGTTTACCTTTTTATTTACATAATTGTTATTTTACATTGTACTTAATATGTAGTCTTATAGTTACGCTGGTTATTTTTATTTTAATTTAGATAAACAGTTTTTGTAGATATACGTAATACTTAATATATGTAAAACCGTTATTTCGATTGAATCTTGCAGCCATTGTTTTTGTATATAGTGGTAGGGAATTCAAATTTTTAATTGAGGTAGTTAGGTAACTCTAACGTATAATTTATAGAGTAATACGCTTCACTGTTTCTATTAAATAGCGTAGTATTGACATTTAATTAATTTAATTTATTGATTTTATTAATTTAAAATATCATGCCCCAAATTAGAGCAGCAAAGCAACGGGCACAAAGTGGCAGGAGTGCTGTGACTTGGGGGAGAACTGAGGGGAGCGATTCTCCAACGTATAACAGCCTAAAAAAATGTGCGACTTGTGAAATGTTTGCCGAACTCTCTGGAACGGAACATGATATTGCCATGGGGGATGTCTTTGTGTGTGCGCGATGTAAGGAGTGTAAGGAAATCAGGCGACAACTCAGCGCTGTTATGGGCCTATATGACAGTTTGAAGGACAGGGTGGATGCCCGCGAAAGATCTAAATTGAGGGACCCATCAAGCTCTCAGCTGCCCACATCAACGGCAGAGCTTGCGCTTGGTCATCATGCAACACAGCGGCAACCCGCAAAGCAGAATGCGCTGGTCCCACAGGAACTAGTAGTTGTTGGTGACTCTATTGTGAGGGAAACAGGAAACATGCTTTGTAAAAAGGATAGGTGGAACAGGGCCAGGGTATGTCTGCCAGAGGCAAAGGTTGATGATGTTGTAGAGCGGATATCACCTTTTAAGGGCACTAAAGGTGATATAGTTGTACACGTTGGCACTAATGATATTAAGAGTAGGAGATCGGCAGAATTACTTAACAAGTACAGGTCACTGTTGAACAAAAGCCGAGAATTAGGGTTGAATTTGAAAGTGTCTGCAATTCTGCCCAGACACAATTGAAGGGAGTATATGATGAGGGCCTTGTCGATCAATTCGGCCCTGGAAAGAATGTGCAAGGCTCAAGGGGTAGAATTTTTTTCAGCATTGACTGTACTTGTTAACAGGAGAGACTGCTTCTATAGGGATGGGATACACTTAAATAGAAAGGGTGCAAGAATATTTGCTGATGCTATCGAGGCAGTGTTAGGTGGGTCGGAAAACTGATAGCTTGGGGGGATACAAGGACTAATAGTTTAACAGTAGCCGTAGACAGAGGTGAAGGTGATTCTTGCACAACTTCTATCAGAATAAGTAGCGACCTGGAGCGTGGGGTGTTGGGGGTTTCGGGGACGGATGGCAGTCATCCTGAAATAGGTGGGTATATGAGATGTGTTAGGATAACTAGGAATAGGAGTAGGAGCATGTATGCTTGCATGTATACCAATGCTAGAAGTATAGTAAATAAATTTGATGAATTTGAAGTGTTGGTCAAGACATCAAAGGCGGATATTGTTGGGATAGCAGAGACGTGGTGTCACACAGATATAAGGAATGCTGAACTGGAATTTGGGGAGTACAATGTGTACAGAAAGGATAGACAGGATAGAAAGGGAGGAGGTGTTATGCTGTTAATTAAGAAAAACATAAAATCAAAAGAAGTGCATCAAGTTGATGGAGATGAACAGTGCACTGTTGAGTCAGTTTGGTGTGACATAAGTACTGCGAAAGCAAAAATAAGAGTAGGAGTGTGTTATAGGCCTAATGACTCGAATGAGTACAATGAACAATTGTACAGAGAAATAGAATGGGCTAGTAAATTGGAATGTCTTATAATGGAAGTTTTTAACTTCCCAGATATTGACTGGAACTTGTGGGTTGGTCACTCACACACTAGTCAGACTTTTGTGGATTTATTGGATGACTGTTTTCTGCAGCAGCATGTTCGAGAGGCAACCAGAGAAAGTAATACTCTTGATCTGGTTATCAGCAGTGATCATTCGTGTATTAAGAAATTGCAGATAAAGGAACCACTAGGTGGCAGTGATCACAGTGTACTGATGTGGGATTTACTTAAAGATTTAATTACCATCAGGGATAAAGGAAAGGGTTTTTGCTTCCGTAAGGGGGAGTACAGTGGTCTCTGACAGTTTCAGTTGATTTGTCAGTTGATTACAGTGGGATCAACTGACGATGTTACCAACAGTAAATTCTAAGTGGGAAGCATTCAAGGAATTAATCGTGGATGCTACTAAAAGTTTCATACTTATTAAGAAATATTGTTCAAGGTTTAGGCCTAAATGGTTATCTAATGAACTAATGAGACTCGTAACAGAGAAGAAAAATGCATGGGATGCATATAAATTATCATGCAACTCAGAAGCCTATGGCCGATATAAGCTAGTCTGTAATCAGGTCACAAAGAAGGTTAGGCAGGCAAAGGCAGATCACGAAAAATCCTTGGCAAAAGATGCTAAGAAAAACAGCAAGGATTTCTTTACTTATATAAACTCTAAAAGGAAGGGGATGAATCTGATTGGTCCACTTGACATCGATGGTTCGACTGTTGATGATCCTGCTCAGATAGCAAACAAACCGAATGAGTATTTTAGCATTAGCATTAGAGGCATTTGATGCAAGAAAGCAAGCTTATGCAGCATCAGCCAAAAAAAAAAAAAAAAAAACCACTTCCACTTCACCCCTCCGTTCGTTCAAAATACCTGTCCAGCTGAGCCTTAAACTTATTTAGGCTATCAACCTCCACCACAAGGGATGGAAGTCTGTTCCACCAACCAACCACCCGCTGGCTAAAGGCAAATTTCCGCACGTCTATCCTACATCTGTCTTTCCTCAATTTGAATTTATGCCCTCTCAGGTGATTATTCTGAGCTAGAGGAAGAATCCCATCAGCATTGAGCATGCTTAAACCATTCAAGGCTTTATACACCTCTATCAGATCACCTCGCTGGTGCCTAGTCTCCAGACACTGTAATTTGCAAAACTTAAGCCGTTCTTCGTAAGAGCACCCCTTTGTTCCATTCACTAATCTTGTTGCCCTTCTCTGTACTCGTTCCAGCAGCTCTACATCCTTCTTGAAATGAGGCCTCCAGACCTGTATACAGTACTCTAGGTGTGGCCTGACCATCGCCTTATACAATGGAATAATCACCTCCTTATCCCTGCTGGAAAAATTCCTGTATATCATTGACAATACTCCATGAGCTACTCTTGCAGCCCGTCTGCACTGCTCAGAGAACTTCATATCTGCCTGCACAACCACCCCCAAGTCCCTTTCATTCTCTACCACTGTCAGTGTTGTACCACAGAGTTGATACGTTGCTCTGGGGTTGCTGTTTCCCATGTGTAGTACTTTACATTTGTCAATGTTAAACTTCATTTGCCACCTCTCAGCCCATCTGCTCAACCTTTCCAGATCCTGTTGCAGCAGCATAGTGTCAGTAGTGTCCTTGACAACCCTGCCAACCTTTGTATCGTCTGCAAACTTGGACATTAATCCCGATATACCATCATCAATATCATTTATAAATACAGAAAACAATAATGGACCCAACACTGAGCCCTGAGGGACTCCACTAATAACATCAGTCCACGATGAGCAGTGTCCATTGATTACCACTCTCTGTCTTCTCCCCCTCAACCACCCCTTTATCCATAGCAGTAATTTGCCTCCAATGTCACACTGCTCCAATTTGTGTAGCAGTCTTCCATGTGCAACAGTATCAAAAGCCTTTCTAAGATCCAAGTATATAATATCAAAGTTATTCCCTGCATCCAGTTCTTTTGTGACTGCATCATAGTATCCAATCAAGTTGGTCAGGCAAGACTTCCCCTTAACAAAACCATGCTGTGTCTGAGCTATAACTGAAGTCTTGCCTAAATGATCCTGCAGTGCTTCTTTAACCAGTGCCTCCATTAATTTTCCTGGAACAGAAGTTAAGCTCACAGGTCTATAATTACTTGTGTCAGCCTTTGATCCTCCTTTGTGAATTGGGGTCACATTTGCACATTTCCAGTCTATGGGTACCTCCCCTGAGTCCAAGGAAGCTCTCATAATTATGGCTAAGGGTTTGCTTACTTCCTTTGCTGCCTCCTTTAATATAACTGGATAGATCCCATCCACCCCGGGTGCCTTTCTTGTGTTTATCTTCAACAGTTTCTCCTCCACTTTACTCCCAGTTATTTCAAGATTCTGTAACTTACTGCTAGAGTTGAATACACCTCTGGCATTCCCCTCGCTGAATAACTCCTCATGTGTGAATGTCGATGCAAAATATTCATTTAGTTTGTTAGCTACCTGAGCAGGATCATCAACACTTGACCCATCAATATCAAGTGGACCAATCTGATTCATCCCTCTCCTTCTAGAGTTTACATAAGTAAAGAACTCTTTGCTGTTTTTCTTTGCATCCCTTGCCAAGGATTTCTCGTAATCTGCCTTCGCCTGCCTAACCTCCTTTGTAACTTGGTTGCATATCAACTTGTATCTATCATAGGCTTCTGTGTCATGTGTTAATTTGTAAGTATCCCATGCATTTTTCTTCTCTGCCATATGCCTCATTAGTTCATCTGACATCCATTTTGGCCTAAACCTTGAACAATATTTCTTAGTTGGTATGTAAAGCCTAGTAGCTTCCAAGATAAGTTCTTTGAATGCTTCCCATTTTGAATTTGCTGTTGGTAACATCATCAGTTGGTCCCACTGTATAGAATTTAAATACTGTCTCAGTCCATCGTAGTCGCCTTTACGGAAGCAATAACCCTTCCCTTTACCCCTAATGGTAGTTACCTCTTTGAGTAAATCCCACTTCAGCACACTGTGATCACTGCCACCTAGTGGTTCATTTATCTGCAGATTCTTAATGCATGAAGAATCACTGCTGATAATCAAATCAAGAGTATTGCTCCCTCTAGTTGCCTCCCGAACATGCTGATGTAGAAAACAATCATCCAATAAATCCACAAAAGCCCTGCTAGTGTGTGAGTATCCAGCCCCCAAATTCCAGTCAATATCTGGGAAATTAAAATCTCCCATTATAAGACACTCTGATTTACTGGCCCATTCTATTTCCCTGTACAGTTCCTTATTATACTCATCAGAGTCATTAGGCCTATAGCACACTCCTACTCTCAATTTTGATCTCCCAATGTTTATGTCACACCAAACTGACTCCACACTGCACTGTCCAGCGATGTCGACTGGCTTCACTTCCTTGGTTTTTATGTGTTTCTTAACTAATAGCATAACACCTCCCCCCTTCCTATCCTGTCTATCCTTTCTGTAGACGTTATACTCCCCAAATTGCAGTTCCGCATCCCTTATATCTGTGTGACACCACGTCTCTGATATCCCAACAATATCTGCCTTCGATGTTTTGAGCAATACCTCAAATTCATCAAATTTATTTTCTAAACTCCTAGCATTGGTGTACACGCAAGTATACCTGCACCTGTTTCTATTCTTAGCTACCCTAACACAACCCATGTGTTTACTTGTACCACAATGGCTCCCAGCAGTCTCTGAAATACCATGCATCTTGTTTTTCAGGCTTCTGCTCATTCGAATAGAAGCAGTGCAAGAATCTCTTTCACCTCTGCCAGTGGCTACTGTCAATCTATTGGTCTTTGTCTCCCCCCAAGCTAGCAGTTTTCCGACCCACCTAACACTGCCTCGATAGCATCAGCAAATATTCTTGCACCCTTTCTATTTATGTGTATCCCATCCCTGTAGAAGCAATCTCTCCTGTTAACAAGTACAGTCCAGGCTGAAAAAAATTCTACCCCTTGAGCCTGGCACAATCTTTCCAGGGCCGAATTGATCGACAAGGCTCTCATCATATACTCCCTCCTATCGTGTCTTGGCAGAATTGCAGACACTTTCAAATTCAACCCTAATTCTCGGCTTTTGTTCAACAGTGACCTGTACTTGTTAAGTAATTCTGCCAGTCTCCTACTCTTAATATTATTAGTGCCAACGTGTACAACTATATCACCTTTTGTGCCCTTAAAAGATGATATTCGCTCTACAACGTCATCAACCTTTGCCCCTGGCAGACATTTTGCATCTATATTCACACATGAGGAATTATTAAGGTTTGAAAATGGCAGAACGTTATCAAATTGTAGCAGGATACTTAATGATTTTGTAATAACTGAAAGCAAAGTGGAGGAGAAATTGTTGAAGTTAAACATAAGAAAAGCACCTGGGGTGGATGGGATCTATCCAGTTATATTACAAGAGGCGGCAAAGCAACAAAGCAAACCCTTAGCCATAATTATGAGAGCATCCTTGGACTCAGGGAAGGTCCCCACGGACTGGAGATGTGGAAATGTATCCCCAATTCACAAAGGGGGATCGAAGCGTGACACGAGTAATTATAGACCAGTTAGTTTAACTTCTGTTCCGGGTAAAATAATGGAGTCACTGGTTAAAGATGCATTGCGGGATCATCTAGACAAGACTGCAGCAATAATTCAGACACAGCATAGGTTTGTTAAGGGAAAGTCTTGTCTGACAAATTTGATAGGATATTATGATGTGGTTACAAAGGAACTGGATGCAAAAAATAATTTTGATATCATATATTTGGATTTCAGGAAAGCTTTTGACACTGTTGCGCATGGAAGACTATTGTACAAATTGGAGCAGAATGGTATTAAGGGTAAGTTGCTACAATGGATAAAAGGATGGTTAAAGTGGGAGAAGACAGAGGGTGGCAATCAATGGGTGCTGCTCTTCGTGGACTAATGTTATTAGTGGAGTCCCACAGGGTTCAGTTTTAGGTCCACTGTTGTTTTGTATATTTATCATTGATATTGATGAAGGTATATCAGGCTTAATGTCGAAGTTTGCAGATGATACAAAGGTTGGCAGGGTTGTTAATGACAGTAATTTGCTGCTTAGTACTAAACAGTGTACAAGGAGGAAAACTGATTTCCTATAAAAACCACAGTCTGGACAAGGTGGTAAAATGAGCATGTTTGCAGGTCCACTTTAAGGATTCAAGTTTTTTTTTTTTTAGTGAAGATACATTCCAGTTTAATGGCAACTGATGCTAACTAGAGGTTGGTAGCATGCGTGATTCCAGAAAATATGCAAATATTTTAGAATAATCTTCATATTTTTAATCTTTACTAGATCTCACTAGCTAGAAGTTCTTTTAATTCTTTTATTAAAATGTTCTATGTGAGCTTTGAAGCCAAGTTTTTCATCTAAAAGATTCCGAGAAACTTAATTTCCAAAATTGTGCTTAACATCTAGCCTTGGGCAAAATTGGCAGAAGGTTGTCTTGGTACTTGTGAGTGATCTATTGAGTTTTAGATGAATTTAATATCAGATTAAAGAAAGAAAGAAAGATATAATTATTAAAGTTTGTGATGGCAGAAGAAACTTGTGCTGCCTCTTCATCTAGGGCTGATGGGGATTTCCATTTGAAGAGTATAGGACAAATGATGAAAAGGACATCATCAGCATAGGAGAGAAATCCTGGGTTTTTATTAAAAAAAAAAAAAGTGTAAAGATGACAGCGAAGAACAGGGCTGAAAAAGGGAACCGCCTTGGGAAATCTCTGCCATGGAGTTCTTGGTTAGTAATTGATCCTCAAATTTAAAACGAATTACTCTTTGATAGAGTAATATTAATTAAGGATAACACAGTCTTTGATTGAAAAGAACTGTTCAAGTAGAGAAAGGAGGGATTTCACAGAAACTGGATCAGATGCAATGGATGTCTCCAGGGCAGCAACATTAAAGGTCCATCTCCTGATTTCAACAGTTAAAGATGTAGTAGTAGTAGTGCCATGTGATGCAAGAAAGCAACTGTATGAGCTTATGCAGCATCAGCCAAAAAAAATAATAATAAAATAAAAATAAAAAAAAAAATAAAATAAATAAATAAAATAAAATCACACCATTCCCTCCAAATGCCTGTCCGGTTCCTCCTTAAATTTATTTAACCTGTCTACTTCCACAACGACAGATGGAAGTTTGTTCCAGCAATTAACCACCCGCTGGCTAAAGGCAAATTTCCGCACATCTATTCTACATCTGTCTTTTCTTAATTTGAATTTATGCCCCCTTAGGTTCGTAATCTGAACAAGTGGAAGGATCCCCTCAGAATTCAGCGTGCTCAACCCATTCAAGGCCTTATATACCTCAATCAGATCACCGCGCAGGTGCCTAGTCTCCAGCCACTGCAATTTGCAGAACTTAAGCCTCTCTTGGTAAGAGAGGATCCCTTCATTCCCCTCACCAATCTTGTTGCCCTTCTCTGTACACGCTCAAGCAAATCTACATCCTTCCTAAAATGAGGCCTCCAGACCTGTATGCAGTACCCAAGGCGTGGCCTGACCATTGCCTTATACAGAGGGACAATCAACTCCTTCTCCCTGCTAGCAAAATTCCTATATATCATTGACAAAATCCCATTACCTGCCCTGGCAGCCTGTCCGCATTCTCAGAAAACTTCATATCTGACTGCACAATTACTCCCAGGACTTTTTCATTTTCTACCACCTTAAGTGTAGTACCACACAGTTGGTACGTTTCTCTGGGGTTACTTCTACCCATATGCAGTACTTGGCATTTGTCAAGGTTAAACTTCAGTTGCCACTTCTTAGCCCATCTTCCCAAATTATCTAGATCCTGTTGCAGTAGCACACTGCCATTACTGTCATTAACAACCCTGCCAACCTTTGTATCATCTGCAAACTTCGACATTAAGCCTGATATACCTTCATCAATATCAATGATAAATATACAAAACAACAGTGGACCTAAAACTGAACCCTGTGGGACTCCACTAATAACATTAGTCCACGAAGAGCAGCACCCATTGATTGCCACCCTCTGTCTTCTCCCACTTTAACCATCCTTTTATCCATTGTAGCAACTTACCCTTAATACCATTCTGCTCCAATTTGTACAATAGTCTTCCATGCGCAACAGTGTCAAAAGCTTTCCTGAAATCCAAATATATGATATCAAAATTATTTTTTGCATCCAGTTCCTTTGTAACCACATCATAATATCCTATCAAATTTGTCAGACAAGACTTTCCCTTAACAAACCTATGCTGTGTCTGAATTATTGCTGCAGTCTTGTCTAGATGATCCCGCAATGCATCTTTAACCAGTGACTCCATTATTTTACCCGGAACAGAAGTTAAACTAACTGGTCTATAATTACTCGTGTCACGCTTCGATCCCCCTTTGTGAATTGGGGATACATTTCCACATCTCCAGTCCGTGGGGACCTTCCCTGAGTCCAAGGATGCTCTCATAATTATGGCTAAGGGTTTGCTTTGTTGCTTTGCCGCCTCTTGTAATATAACTGGATAGATCCCATCCACCCCAGGTGCTTTTCTTATGTTTAACTTCAACAATTTCTCCTCCACTTTGCTTTCAGTTATTACAAAATCATTAAGTATCCTGCTACAATTTGATAACGTTCTGCCATTTTCAAACCTTAATAATTCCTCATGTGTGAATATAGATGCAAAATGTCTGCCAGGGGCAAAGGTTGATGACGTTGTAGAGCGAATATCATCTTTTAAGGGCACAAAAGGTGATATAGTTGTACACGTTGGCACTAATAATATTAAGAGTAGGAGACTGGCAGAATTACTTAACAAGTACAGGTCACTGTTGAACAAAAGCCGAGAATTAGGGTTGAATTTGAAAGTGTCTGCAATTCTGCCAAGACACGATAGGAGGGAGTATATGATGAGAGCCTTGTCGATCAATTCGGCCCTGGAAAGATTGTGCCAGGCTCAAGGGGTAGAATTTTTTTCAGCCTGGACTGTACTTGTTAACAGGAGAGATTGCTTCTACAGGGATGGGATACACATAAATAGAAAGGGTGCAAGAATATTTGCTGATGCTATCGAGGCAGTGTTAGGTGGGTCGGAAAACTGCTAGCTTGGGGGGAGACAAAGACCAATAGATTGACAGTAGCCACTGGCAGAGGTGAAAGAGATTCTTGCACTGCTTCTATTCGAATGAGCAGAAGCCTGAAAAACAAGATGCATGGTATTTCAGAGACTGCTGGGAGCCATTGTGGTACAAGTAAACACATGGGTTGTGTTAGGGTAGCTAAGAATAGAAACAGGTGCAGGTATACTTGCGTGTACACCAATGCTAGGAGTTTAGAAAATAAATTTGATGAATTTGAGGTATTGCTCAAAACATCGAAGGCAGATATTGTTGGGATATCAGAGACGTGGTGTCACACAGATATAAGGGATGCGGAACTGCAATTTGGGGAGTATAACGTCTACAGAAAGGATAGACAGGATAGGAAGGGGGGAGGTGTTATGCTATTAGTTAAGAAACACATAAAAACCAAGGAAGTGAAGCCAGTCGACATCGCTGGACAGTGCAGTGTGGAGTCAGTTTGGTGTGACATAAACATTGGGAGATCAAAATTGAGAGTAGGAGTGTGCTATAGGCCTAATGACTCTGATGAGTATAATAAGGAACTGTACAGGGAAATAGAATGGGCCAGTAAATCAGAGTGTCTTATAATGGGAGATTTTAATTTCCCAGATATTGACTGGAATTTGGGGGCTGGATACTCACACACTAGCAGGGCTTTTGTGGATTTATTGGATGATTGTTTTCTACATCAGCATGTTCGGGAGGCAACTAGAGGGAGCAATACTCTTGATTTGATTATCAGCAGTGATTCTTCATGCATTAAGAATCTGCAGATAAATGAACCACTAGGTGGCAGTGATCACAGTGTGCTGAAGTGGGATTTACTCAAAGAGGTAACTACCATTAGGGGTAAAGGGAAGGGTTATTGCTTCCGTAAAGGCGACTACGATGGACTGAGACAGTATTTAAATTCTATACAGTGGGACCAACTGATGATGTTACCAACAGCAAATTCAAAATGGGAAGCATTCAAAGAACTTATCTTGGAAGCTACTAGGCTTTACATACCAACTAAGAAATATTGTTCAAGGTTTAGGCCAAAATGGATGTCAGATGAACTAATGAGGCATATGGCAGAGAAGAAAAATGCATGGGATACTTACAAATTAACACATGACACAGAAGCCTATGATAGATACAAGTTGATATGCAACCAAGTTACAAAGGAGGTTAGGCAGGCGAAGGCAGATTACGAGAAATCCTTGGCAAGGGATGCAAAGAAAAACAGCAAAGAGTTCTTTACTTATGTAAACTCTAGAAGGAGAGGGATGAATCAGATTGGTCCACTTGATATTGATGGGTCAAGTGTTGATGATCCTGCTCAGGTAGCTAACAAACAATGAATATTTTGCATCGACATTCACACATGAGGAGTTATTCAGCGAGGGGAATGCCAGAGGTGTATTCAACTCTAGCAGTAAGTTACAGAATCTTGAAATAACTGGGAGTAAAGTGGAGGAGAAACTGTTGAAGATAAACACAAGAAAGGCACCCGGGGTGGATGGGATCTATCCAGTTATATTAAAGGAGGCAGCAAAGGAAGTAAGCAAACCCTTAGCCATAATTATGAGAGCTTCCTTGGACTCAGGGGAGGTACCCATAGACTGGAAATGTGCAAATGTGACCCCAATTCACAAAGGAGGATCAAAGGCTGACACAAGTAATTATAGACCTGTGAGCTTAACTTCTGTTCCAGGAAAATTAATGGAGGCACTGGTTAAAGAAGCACTGCAGGATCATTTAGGCAAGACTTCAGTTATAGCTCAGACACAGCATGGTTTTGTTAAGGGGAAGTCTTGCCTGACCAACTTGATTGGATACTATGATGCAGTCACAAAAGAACTGGATGCAGGGAATAACTTTGATATTATATACTTGGATCTTAGAAAGGCTTTTGATACTGTTGCACATGGAAGACTGCTACACAAATTGGAGCAGTGTGACATTGGAGGCAAATTACTGCTATGGATAAAGGGGTGGTTGAGGGGGAGAAGACAGAGAGTGGTAATCAATGGACACTGCTCATCGTGGACTGATGTTATTAGTGGAGTCCCTCAGGGCTCAGTGTTGGGTCCATTATTGTTTTCTGTATTTATAAATGATATTGATGATGGTATATCGGGATTAATGTCCAAGTTTGCAGACGATACAAAGGTTGGCAGGGTTGTCAAGGACACTACTGACACTATGCTGCTGCAACAGGATCTGGAAAGGTTGAGCAGATGGGCTGAGAGGTGGCAAATGAAGTTTAACATTGACAAATGTAAAGTACTACACATGGGAAACAGCAACCCCAGAGCAACGTATCAACTCTGTGGTACAACACTGACAGTGGTAGAGAATGAAAGGGACTTGGGGGTGGTTGTGCAGGCAGATATGAAGTTCTCTGAGCAGTGCAGACGGGCTGCAAGAGTAGCTCATGGAGTATTGTCAATGATATACAGGAATTTTTCCAGCAGGGATAAGGAGGTGATTATTCCATTGTATAAGGCGATGGTCAGGCCACACCTAGAGTACTGTATACAGGTCTGGAGGCCTCATTTCAAGAAGGATGTAGAGCTGCTGGAACGAGTACAGAGAAGGGCAACAAGATTAGTGAATGGAACAAAGGGGTGCTCTTACGAAGAACGGCTTAAGTTTTGCAAATTACAGTGTCTGGAGACTAGGCACCAGCGAGGTGATCTGATAGAGGTGTATAAAGCCTTGAATGGTTTAAGCATGCTCAATGCTGATGGGATTCTTCCTCTAGCTCAGAATAATCACCTGAGAGGGCATAAATTCAAATTGAGGAAAGACAGATGTAGGATAGACGTGCGGAAATTTGCCTTTAGCCAGCGGGTGGTTGGTTGGTGGAACAGACTTCCATCCCTTGTGGTGGAGGTTGATAGCCTAAATAAGTTTAAGGCTCAGCTGGACAGGTATTTTGAACGAACGGAGGGGTGAAGTGGAAGTGGTTTTTTTTTTTTTTTTTTGGCTGATGCTGCATAAGCTTGCTTTCTTGCATCAAATGCCTCTACTAATGCTAATGCTAAAATACTCATTCGGTTTGTTTGCTATCTGAGCAGGATCATCAACAGTCGAACCATCGATGTCAAGTGGACCAATCAGATTCATCCCCTTCCTTTTAGAGTTTATATAAGTAAAGAAATCCTTGCTGTTTTTCTTAGCATCTTTTGCCAAGGATTTTTCGTGATCTGCCTTTGCCTGCCTAACCTTCTTTGTGACCTGATTACAGACTAGCTTATATCGGCCATAGGCTTCTGAGTTGCATGATAATTTATATGCATCCCATGCATTTTTCTTCTCTGTTACGAGTCTCATTAGTTCATTAGATAACCATTTAGGCCTAAACCTTGAACAATATTTCTTAATAAGTATGAAACTTTTAGTAGCATCCACGATTAATTCCTTGAATGCTTCCCACTTAGAATTTACTGTTGGTAACATCGTCAGTTGATCCCACTGTAATCAACTGACAAATCAACTGAAACTGTCAGAGACCACTGTACTCCCCCTTACGGAAGCAAAAACCCTTTCCTTTATCCCTGATGGTAATTAAATCTTTAAGTAAATCCCACATCAGTACACTGTGATCACTGCCACCTAGTGGTTCCTTTATCTGCAATTTCTTAATACACGAATGATCACTGCTGATAACCAGATCAAGAGTATTACTTTCTCTGGTTGCCTCTCGAACATGCTGCTGCAGAAAACAGTCATCCAATAAATCCACAAAAGTCTGACTAGTGTGTGAGTGACCAACCCACAAGTTCCAGTCAATATCTGGGAAGTTAAAAACTTCCATTATAAGACATTCCAATTTACTAGCCCATTCTATTTCTCTGTACAATTGTTCATTGTACTCATTCCAGTCATTAGGCCTATAACACACTCCTACTCTTATTTTTGCTTTCGCAGTACTTATGTCACACCAAACTGACTCAACAGTGCACTGTTCATCTCCATCAACTTGATGCACTTCTTTTGATTTTATGTTTTTCTTAATTAACAGCATAACACCTCCTCCCTTTCTATCCTGTCTATCCTTTCTGTACACATTGTACTCCCCAAATTCCAGTTCAGCATTCCTTATATCTGTGTGACACCACGTCTCTGCTATCCCAACAATATCCGCCTTTGATGTCTTGACCAACACTTCAAATTCATCAAATTTATTTACTATACTTCTAGCATTGGTATACATGCAAGCATACATGCTCCTACTCCTATTCCTAGTTATCCTAACACATCTCATATACCCACCTATTTCAGGATGACTGCCATCCGTCCCCGAAACCCCCAACACCCCACGCTCCAGGTCGCTACTTATTCTGATAGAAGTTGTGCAAGAATCACCTTCACCTCTGTCTACGGCTACTGTTAAACTATTAGTCCTTGTATCCCCCCAAGCTATCAGTTTTCCGACCCACCTAACACTGCCTCGATAGCATCAGCAAATATTCTTGCACCCTTTCTATTTAAGTGTATCCCATCCCTATAGAAGCAGTCTCTCCTGTTAACAAGTACAGTCAATGCTGAAAAAAATTCTACCCCTTGAGCCTTGCACATTCTTTCCAGGGCCGAATTGATCGACAAGGCCCTCATCATATACTCCCTTCAATTGTGTCTGGGCAGAATTGCAGACACTTTCAAATTCAACCCTAATTCTCGGCTTTTGTTCAACAGTGACCTGTACTTGTTAAGTAATTCTGCCGATCTCCTACTCTTAATATCATTAGTGCCAACGTGTACAACTATATCACCTTTAGTGCCCTTAAAAGGTGATATCCGCTCTACAACATCATCAACCTTTGCCTCTGGCAGACATACCCTGGCCCTGTTCCACCTATCCTTTTTACAAAGCATGTTTCCTGTTTCCCTCACAATAGAGTCACCAACAACTACTAGTTCCTGTGGGACCAGCGCATTCTGCTTTGCGGGTTGCCGCTGTGTTGCATGATGACCAAGCGCAAGCTCTGCCGTTGATGTGGGCAGCTGAGAGCTTGATGGGTCCCTCAATTTAGATCTTTCGCGGGCATCCACCCTGTCCTTCAAACTGTCATATAGGCCCATAACAGCGCTGAGTTGTCGCCTGATTTCCTTACACTCCTTACATCGCGCACACACAAAGACATCCCCCATGGCAATATCATGTTCCGTTCCAGAGAGTTCGGCAAACATTTCACAAGTCGCACATTTTTTTAGGCTGTTATACGTTGGAGAATCGCTCCCCTCAGTTCTCCCCCAAGTCACAGCACTCCTGCCACTTTGTGCCCGTTGCTTTGCTGCTCTAATTTGGGGCATGATATTTTAAATTAATAAAATCAATAAATTAAATTAATTAAATGTCAATACTACGCTATTTAATAGAAACAGTGAAGCGTATTACTCTATAAATTATACGTTAGAGTTACCTAACTACCTCAATTAAAAATTTGAATTCCCTACCACTATATACAAAAACAATGGCTGCAAGATTCAATCGAAATAACGGTTTTACATATATTAAGTATTACGTATATCTACAAAAACTGTTTATCTAAATTAAAATAAAAATAACCAGCGTAACTATAAGACTACATATTAAGTACAATGTAAAATAACAATTATGTAAATAAAAAGGTAAACACTTATCGTTTTTTCTGAGCCTGCAAGTCACAGCTGTAATTTTTAAAGAGAGTCAGCGCCCTCTGTCAAGTATTAGTATTATGTTAAGTATTAGAGCATCTAGCTATGTTATGGTAAACCATATTGTCATTCTCTAATAGATATGTATTGGGCTTTAACTGAAGATTTGGGCTGATAAGTAGCAAAGCTTACATTTTTGTTAATTTGAGCCAGATTGAACCAGTAATTTTGAGGCCATAACCTAGAAGTTTATCTACCCCTAGATAAGCATTTAGGTAATTGATTTATTATTTCATTCAGGTTTTGTTTAGAATTATTGATCCTGGTAAAGGTCAGCATATTAATAGTCATTGCTCCTTGGTGGTGGATCCATCATTACAATGGTTATTAATGACCACTACCCTTCATGGACTAATGTCATTAGCAGAATCTCCCAGGTTTCAGTTCTGGGTCCCTTATTATTTTCAATATTTATTAACATTATTGATGCAGATATATCAAGTTTAATGTTAAATTTGCTGGGTACAAAGATTGGCAGGGTTGTTAATGACAGTAATCAGAGCATGCTGCTCCAGTAAGACTTGGATAAATTAGAACAAGTTAATGTAAATGGTGCATGACATTTCAGGCATGTTAGATTTTTTTTTTTTTTTTTTCAAATGAATTATTTTTTCTTTATTTCTTTGATTAATAGAAGTGAAAAGTAAATATATTTATCTCATTAACAGTTAATTACTAAGATTATAAATTTATACAATACTTAATAAAACTCTATAGATTTATGTTCTCTAAACATAGCCATTTAGTTTAATTTCAACTCTCTAATAATTATATATTAGTCTTCCATATACTTTTAAGTCTCTTTTCTCTCTCTGTATATATAGGGGTAGACAAAAAAATGGAAACACCCATAATAAAAGTTTCAGGTATGCATTAATATGGTGTTGGGCCATCCTTTGCCTTTAAAGCAGTTTGTATTTTACATGGAATAGATATAAATAAACTTTGAATTGTCTTAAGAGGAATATTGGACCATTCTTCATGGAGGAACATTTCAATCTCTTTTAGTGATGGTAGAGAAAATCTGTTTTAACTTTCCTCTCCAAATATGCCCACAATGGCTCAGTAATGCTTAAATCTGGTTATTGTGCAGGCCATGGGAGATGCTTAGCCTCAGTTTCATGTGCCTGAAACCAAGATTGGACACATCTGGTTGTGTGTATTGGAGCATTATCATCTTGACACTGTTTTTTGTGGAAAAACAGTTTCGTCCCACAGTGCAAACACTGTGGGACGAAACTGGATACTCAGAATATCAAAGTAATCAGTGGCAGCAATTTGCCCATTTGGGGTGATGATAGAATGTAAAGAATACCAAGGTATTGCTATCCAAACCATTGTCAATCCTCCATGTTTGACTGTTGACATGAGACAGTCAGGATTATGTGCTTCTTTTGCATTCACAACATGTAAAGTGTGAATGATGATTCCTCTGAAAATATGACATATTTTCATCATCAAATGTCCAAGTTTTGTGCTCCTTACACCTTTGCATCCTCTTTCTAGCATTACTATCAGTAATGAATGGTTTTCAACAGTGGCTCTGCCATAAATATCAGCTTTATGAAGTTCTCACTGAGGTATTTTGCTAGAAACTGGATTGCTGTGACTCACATTAAGTTCTGCAGCTATTTTTGTGACATTTTGGGATACAAACCTTTTCAGTTTTCATTAGTAGAGGCATTTCATGCAAGAAAGCAAGCTTATGCAGCATCAGCAAAAAAAAAAACCCACTTCCACTTCACCCCTCTGTTCGTTCGAAATACCTGTCCAGCTCAGCCTTAAACTTATTTAGGCTATCAACTTCCATGACAAGGGATGGAAGTCTGTTCCACCAACCAACCACCCGCTGGCTAAAGGCAAATTTCCGCACGTCTATCCTCCATCTGTCTTTGCTCAATTTGAATTTATGCCCTCTCAGGTGATTATTCTGAGCAAGAGGAAGAATCCCATCAGCATTGAGCATGCTCAAACCATTCAAGGCTTTATACACCTCTATCAGATCACCTCACTGGTGCCTAGTCTCCAGACACTGTAATTTGCAAAACTTAAGCCTTTCTTCATAAGAGCACCCCTTTGTTCCATTCACTAATTTTGTTGCCCTTCTCTGTACTCGTTCCAGCAGCTCTACATCCTTCTTGAAATGAGGCCTCCAGACAGTACTCTAGGTGTGGCCTGACCATTGTCTTATACAAGGGAATAATCACCTTCTTATCCCTGCTAGAAAAATTCCTATATATCATTGACAATACACCATGAGCTGCTCTTGCAGCCTGTCTGCACTGCTCAGAGAACTTCATATCTGCTTGCACAACTACCCCCAGGTCCGTTTCATTCTCTACCACTGTCAGTGTAGTACCACAGAGTTGATACGTTGCCCTGGGGTTGCTGTTTCCCATATGTAGTGTCAATGTTAAACTTCATTTGCCACCTCTCAGCCCATCTGCTCAACCTTTCCAGATCCTGTTGCAGCAGCATAGTGTCAGTAGTGTCCTTGACAACCCTGCCAACCTTTGTATCGTCTGCAAACTTGGACATTAAGCTTGATATACCATCATCAATATTATTTATAAATACAGAAAACAGTAATGGACCCAACACTGAACCCTGAGGGACTCCACTGATAACATTAGTCCACGATGAGCAGTGTCCATTGATTACCACTCTCTGTCTTCTCCCCCTCAACCACCCCTTTATCCATAGTAGCAATTTGCCTCCAGTGCCGCACTGCTCCAATTTGTGCATCAGCCTTCCATGTGCAACAGTATCAAAAGCCTTTCTAAGATCCAAGTATATAATATCAGAGTTATTCCCTGCATCCAGTTCTTTTGTGACTGCATCATAGTATCCAATCAAATTGGTCAGGCAAGACTTCCCCTTAACAAAACCATGCTGTGTCCGAGCTATAACTGAAGTCTTGTCTAGATGATCCTGCAGTGCTTCTTTAACCAGTGCGTCCATTAATTTTCCTGGAACAGAAGTTAAACTCACAGGTCTATAATTACTTGTGTCAACCTTTGATCCTCCTTTGATTGATTCTCATTGATCTCTTTCAGTCAGCTTTGATTTTCTGCTGGAATTCGTCCTATCAGATTTTTGTTTTTCCATACTTGGTGAATACAGACATCACTTTTGATACAGTTGCTTTGGTTACATTAAAAAAAATCATCAATTTTAGTCATGATGCCCCTGCTAAACTTGCACCTCTACAGCAAATGTTTGGGCTTCAGACAGCTCATTCACCTTCATGTACCTTTTTTATCACCTCTAAATAAACATCAGCTTTTATCATCTTTCCTTCACAGTATTACTTGCAAGAAACAAAAAAAATCTTCACTGCATAAATACATCAACATCATATAGCCTTTACAAAAACTATTACTTTCACATCAGGTGTTTCCATTATTTTGTCCACCTCCTGCTGTATATATCTCTTCACAAGTGACCACATTACTGAGTCTTACATAACAATGTGAAAAGCATGCACGGACTAGCCAAAGCTAATAATACCGCATCAAAATTGTTTAACCTATGAGTTTCATTTTTATATACAATTTTTATGGGAAAAAAAAGATACATTAATTATCGGATTTCCATTGGTTTCATTTTAATGAAATTTGGAATGGCTTGACAAATATTGTTAAAAAGGCTACATACAGATTGGATCAAACATGGATTTGTTAATGGGGGGGGGGAGATCTGTGATCAAACTGATTAGTTACTATGACACAGTAACAAAGGAACTGGATGCAAAAAATAATTTTGATATAATATACAATAGAGCGTCAAATCCTAGCATCAGTAATCCGAACCAGCCACCAATTTTTTTTTTTTTTTTTTTAATGCTGGAGCCATGAAATAATTACAGTAAGTGCTGGTTATTATGATCACATTTGTGAACTGAATTTTGATTCCATTAAACGGCAATTGTAATAAGCGAAAATCAGAGGAATATTATCCACAGGCTAAGAAAATAATGGAGTCACTGGTTAAAGATGCATTGCGGGATCATCTAGACAAGACTGCAGCAATAATTCAGACACAGCATAGGTTTGTTAAGGGAAAGTCTTGTCTGACAAATTTGATAGGATATTATGATGTGGTTACAAAGGAACTGGATGCAAAAAATAATTTTGATATCATATATTTGGATTTCAGGAAAGCTTTTGACACTGTTGCGCATGGAAGACTATTGTACAAATTGGAGCAGAATGGTATTAAGGGTAAGTTGCTACAATGGATAAAAGGATGGTTAAAGTGGGAGAAGACAGAGGGTGGCAATCAATGGGTGCTGCTCTTCGTGGACTAATGTTATTAGTGGAGTCCCACAGGGTTCAGTTTTAGGTCCACTGTTGTTTTGTATATTTATCATTGATATTGATGAAGGTATATCAGGCTTAATGTCGAAGTTTGCAGATGATACAAAGGTTGGCAGGGTTGTTAATGACAGTAATGGCAGTGTGCTACTGCAACAGGATCTAGATAATTTGGGAAGATGGGCTAAGAAGTGGCAACTGAAGTTTAACCTTGACAAATGCCAAGTACTGCATATGGGTAGAAGTAACCCCAGAGAAACGTACCAACTGTGTGGTACTACACTTAAGGTGGTAGAAAATGAAAAAGTCCTGGGAGTAATTGTGCAGTCAGATATGAAGTTTTCTGAGAATGCGGACAGGCTGCCAGGGCAGGTAATGGGATTTTGTCAATGATATATAGGAATTTTGCTAGCAGGGAGAA
The DNA here is from genome assembly GCF_048544385.1 of Mastigoproctus giganteus. NCBI lineage: Eukaryota > Metazoa > Arthropoda > Arachnida > Uropygi > Thelyphonidae > Mastigoproctus > Mastigoproctus giganteus. Next base: position 217,091,551 of record NC_143584.1, on the reverse strand, counting down.
GGAGTTGATTGTCCCTCTGTATAAGGCAATGGTCAGGCCACGCCTTGGGTACTGCATACAGGTCTGGAGGCCTCATTTTAGGAAGGATGTAGATTTGCTTGAGTGTGTACAGAGAAGGGCAACAAGATTGGTGAGGGGAATGAAGGGATCCTCTCTTACCAAGAGAGGCTTAAGTTCTGCAAATTGCAGTGGCTGGAGACTAGGCACCTGCGCGGTGATCTGATTGAGGTATATAAGGCCTTGAATGGGTTGAGCACGCTGAATTCTGAGGGGATCCTTCCACTTGTTCAGATTACGAACCTAAGGGGGCATAAATTCAAATTAAGAAAAGACAGATGTAGAATAGATGTGCGGAAATTTGCCTTTAGCCAGCGGGTGGTTAATTGCTGGAACAAACTTCCATCTGTCGTTGTGGAAGTAGACAGGTTAAATAAATTTAAGGAGGAACCGGACAGGCATTTGGAGGGAATGGTGTGATTTTATTTTATTTATTTTATTTTTTTTTTTATTTTTATTTTATTATTATTTTTTTTGGCTGATGCTGCATAAGCTCATACAGTTGCTTTCTTGCATCACATGGCACTACTACTACTACATCTTTAACTGTTGAAATCAGGAGATGGACCTTTAATGTTGCTGCCCTGGAGACATCCATTGCATCTGATCCAGTTTCTGTGAAATCCCTCCTTTCTCTACTTGAACAGTTCTTTTCAATCAAAGACTGTGTTATCCTTAATTAATATTACTCTATCAAAGAGTAATTCGTTTTAAATTTGAGGATCAATTACTAACCAAGAACTCCATGGCAGAGATTTCCCAAGGCGGTTCCCTTTTTCAGCCCTGTTCTTCGCTGTCATCTTTACACTTTTTTTTTTTTTTAATAAAAACCCAGGATTTCTCTCCTATGCTGATGATGTCCTTTTCATCATTTGTCCTATACTCTTCAAATGGAAATCCCCATCAGCCCTAGATGAAGAGGCAGCACAAGTTTCTTCTGCCATCACAAACTTTAATAATTATATCTTTCTTCCTTTCTTTAATCTGATATTAAATTCATCTAAAACTCAATAGATCACTCACAAGTACCAAGACAACCTTCTGCCAATTTTGCCCAAGGCTAGATGTTAAGCACAATTTTGGAAATTAAGTTTCTCGGAATCTTTTAGATGAAAAACTTGGCTTCAAAGCTCACATAGAACATTTTAATAAAAGAATTAAAAGAACTTCTAGCTAGTGAGATCTAGTAAAGATTAAAAATATGAAGATTATTCTAAAATATTTGCATATTTTCTGGAATCACGCATGCTACCAACCTCTAGTTAGCATCAGTTGCCATTAAACTGGAATGTATCTTCACTAAAAAAAAAAAAACTTGAATCCTTAAAGTGGACCTGCAAACATGCTCATTTTACCACCTTGTCCAGACTGTGGTTTTTATAGGAAATCAGTTTTCCTCCTTGTACACTGTTTAGTACTAAGCAGCAAACTTAATTTGCTGCTTAGTGCAAAACTGTCCAGACCATGTTACTCTACAGGCCATTGGCCTTGCATTCTCTCTCTTTCACAAGGTTGGGTGGGCTCCCCAATTACTTCACTTCTTCCCCTTCTCCCTCTACTGAAGGATGCTTCTTTATTCATCCTTTTCCCCCTACTGTCACTCCTATCTCCCCCACTCACTTTTTGTTTTGTTTTTTTTTTTTTTTTTTTTTAACTTGGCCTCCATCAGGAAGCTCAGGCAACCCTGGTAGAAACCAGCAAGAGAACTATGGACTGCCTGGCTTACTTCCTAGTGGTGGCAACAGGCAAAGCAGAGTCCCATTAGGGCCCTGCAGCCAAAAGCCAGAAGAACAACAGAACCCAACACAATGTACTACACACACTTCTGGCATTTACAGAGTTCTGTTTACTTCACATGAATAATGATGTCACAGCTGTGGGAAATCCCTAGTAGTGTCCGAACCCAAAACACTATGCCACTAGAGAAGCCATGTCCTGACCATGGCTTCTCTAGGAAATCAGTTCCCTCCCCCTCTCTTGTACACTGTTTCGCACTAAGCAGCAAGCTTAATTTGCTCAACACTATGTTAAGATAATGGCTTTGGCCACCGTTTCAGTAATGTTTCTTAGCACTTCCAGCACTGGATTTCACCAATCACTTAATTTAATTTTTGTGCACCCTTTTGCATCTCATGTATTGCATATACTTCTAGTCACTTGGTTACATAAGTCTTCAGATTTCCCATCAGTGAGACTCCAATCAGAGCCAGAACTCAAGTCTGAGCAGTGGAAAACACTAAATAAAACAGCAATATACTTCTCCACTGGTATAGTAGATTTTATTTAGAGTTGTTGTTGTTATTTGGTTTTAGGAGCATTAGCAACTAAGGCCATATTGCTCCGGGGATATGCGGTGGTCATTCCTTGACCTTTCCGCATCCTCCATATTTTGTGGCTCACGGGCTCGAACCCGGTCTAATCAAGAAGCGTGTGCCAAGCACTGCTGCTCCTGCCCACTTGGCTACGGAGGCGCCATTATTTAGAGTAAGTGCAATGCCAAGGCAACTCACAGTGAAGGTGTTGCCACAATATGAGGTCAGTGCACTAAGCAGAAAACTTAAGTTTGCTCAATGCTACATAAGAAAAATGGCTTTGACCACCACTTACAATGTTTTGTGGTATGTAAAATTAACTTTAGGGTGACAACAAATAACAGGAGAATTAGACTATGTTAACAATTGGGATTTTGTGGGAATTAGGATTCTATCAGCCTGTCTCTGAAACTCACCTAAGTTAACTTCAAAATATAAATAGACTGATAAATTTCATCACCACTCACCAAACCCTGCAGTAGACCAGTCATAAGATAAAACACAGACAGATTATTATTATTAAAGTATTCCCAAAAATGGAAATTAAATGCATATCTGCATTTAATTTTCAAATTATTTCAATGCCTGCACTGAAATATAATCCTGAAACATTTACTATTGTGTTATGAAGGGCAAATGTTGCCCAGTATTAGGGGTTCTTTAACCCCTAATCTAAAAGTTACCAATTTTTGTTACTTGTTCAACTGTAAGCTTTTCTTCCAGATACTGCTCAGCTGCTCATGCAGATTTGATACACAATTCACAGATTGGCATATATTTGTTTCACCTGTCATCTGATGAGACTAGTAAGTCTTGAAACAGCTATCATGTCAGTGTCCTGTCTCAAATTTTAGGCAATTATATAAAATATTTTTACAATTTAGGTTGACTGTGGTTAATGGTGCCTTCTCTAATGTAAACAATGTTTACCAACAGGTGGCCCAAGCATTGATGGCAAAAAAAGTCATCTGCCATCACTGGAAGGACTAAAGAGCGCCCAAAAACAGATAATGAATGCCAGGATGTATATAATTTCCGAACTATTTCAAGTCTTGTGTTACAATATAACCCCACAACCTTTACTACTGTACACGCAGAAAACCAATTACACTTTAATTTCTGTCCACCAGTGTATACAGGAGATATGATTAATTTAGCTGTCCAATACAAAAGCAGCACCAATATATTTTCTTCAACAAAATAAAGTATTATAGAGTTAGCCAACAAATGTCAAGGAACAACTGTAATAAAAATTTTAAAAAGTTTTGGCTTAGTCATTTGAATCTATAAAAGCACTTTTTTTTTTTTAATGGTTGTAGTCAGATAACATTTGATACTTGCCTTAAATTTGTTTCTCTGTGCTGAAGGAACTGTCCTAATTGGTTACATGCTCTAACAAGCAAGTTTGGTTCACTATAAAAATGAATTGCATTTATTATACTTTTATTAAATTTAAAATGGGTAAAAAGAACACAAAATAAAGGATATAAGCCAGGTCACAAAAATTATAATCTTAAAATGAAAGGAAAAAAAAAATAATAATAATAAAGCTATGTAATGCAAGCACATAATTTTAACATAAAAGCTATGCCACATGTAATACTAATCCCTCTTGTTAAATTGTGATACCTTTAAATGTAAAGTACTAAAATACAGAATACTTGAAAAATAAATTACTTTGATGGCAAGGGAGACTGAATGCCACATGCTGAACCATCAATTCTGACAGTGCCAAAATATGAATCTTGTGATGCAGTATAGCCAATATTGCTGCAATAGTATACTACAATGTCACTCCAAATATTCTATATACATCAATCAGAGAACTCAGAGCAAGAAAGTTGTACTGCTCCATACAGTTACAACATATATTACTTATAATAAATAATAACAAATTAAATTAAATTTTCAGGTCAACTGGAAGGCTCTAATGATGGTTAAAAAATTAGGCTTGTTGCATTCCTATTAGGAATCAACTATCTAATAACATTGAGTCGAATTGAATTTGCACTGACATTTTTTGTTTAACCTAAAGCACCATCTATTGGTCAAAACAATGAATTATGTACTAACACCAGATCTAAACAACTTAGTGAAGAATTATTTACTGTTATTTTTTAAGAACTAACTTGATTTTAAAGCATCAATTTTGAGGAGAAAAAAAATCCAACATTACATAGCAATCTAAAACTGAAATGGATAAATGGTGAAGGCTTACAGTTTATTATGTAGTTAGCTTTTTTATTGGTGAACAAATTTTTTTTTATGAAAACCTTAAATGAGAAAGGTATTAGAACCTATAATACTTAGTACCATGTACGAGTTGTAGGTTGAGAAAACAAAAGACCGGAGTTGACATTTTAAATTTCTGTAGCTTGTAATTTTCAGGAAATGTGTGAAGGAAGGTTGTTCCAAAAAACAGAAGTTGAAGAGATAAATGAGGAAGACGAAAAGCTGAAAAGGATGCTGACTGGTTGTGGCACATGTTTTGATTGGTTTGGAAGGGGGGGGGGGGTACAGGAGCCAAATCAGAAGAGTGCACATGCAGGTTTCTATAGGTATCTATAGAAAAGGCACACAGCAATAGAATATCTATGAGACAGAGAGTGGAGATACTCTGTAAGAGATGGGTCATTAATTAACTTGACTGCTCTCTTTTGAATAGTCTAAAAGCCTGAGAAAGGTTTGGATGCACCAACCCAGATGTGGGGTGGTACATCGATTTTCACATTTGTACAGTGCGAGTTGTTTAGAAGAAAAGTAACACCAAGGGCAAAAGAGAAAAGAGTTTTTTAAATGCAGAGGAAACAATGTTCATGATATGCTTTTTCCAAGAGAGAGAGAGTCAGAGTAATCCCTAATAGAGATATGTGATCTTGTCTAGACATCTGAGCATCCTCAAAAATAAGCAAAGAAGCAATAAACTCCTTTTGTGAGATATAAGGCAAGACTGAGTTTCAGAATGATTGAAATTAATAGTTATCTTTGCCCTATTTGGATAATTACCTGGAGATCAGAATTTAAGGAACTGGTGAATATTCACAAAGATGAAGCTATTTATGCAGAACAAGGTTTCTCCAAAAAGAATGTAGAATATGCTATCATCTGCAAAACTATGAATACGATTTGCAAGTAAGTGGAAGGTCATTAATATACAAGAGGAAAGGAGTGGGAGAAAGAAATGAACCCTGGGGAAACACCAACATTAGTGTAAAAATTTGAAGACAGCAATCCACCATCACCAACAGTCAGAGAAAAACATCAAACTGCAAAAAACAGTGAACAATCCATAAGATGGAAGCTTGCTTAGAAATGTCAAGAACAACAGCTTGAGTTTCAGCAAACTTTTCAATTTTCAGATATTGCTATAGCTATCGTGTAAATGATATACAAGTTAATTCCAATTTTGATACATCATCCATATAGCATTTAAGGCATATATTGTAACTCTCTTATGAACAATTATGGTGTTTCTTGCAAGATGAGATTGCTGATTGCAGTTGATATATGACTTATGCACCACCACTTTCCCATGTAAACTGAGGATGCAGAGCTTCATACATGGCAAGTTCATACAGACATTAACCCTTGATGCCTTAAACTCCTGGTTGATGGAAAGTTAGTATGTCTGATGGGATTGTCATACTAACTTTCCAAGTAGCTTCTGTGGTCTTTCTGTGTATTGTGAAAGTGGATGGTGCAGGCTATCTATAATTGCACAAATCAACAAGACAGTAATGCCAAATCTAACAATAACATCCCTCTTGAAATCAGTTAGCCTGGCTCTATGTGCTATGATGAGAACTAACATGTGTGGCTCATAATGCCTTTCTTGTGCATTGGTCTAATTAACTTGTTTATCCAGAAAAGATAAACAAGTGACTCTATGTATACATAAAGTCGAGCAGTCTATGTAAATGAATATGTAGATTTTTTTTGGAGGACAGCATATACGACAAACTCATTTTATATGAATCATTAGAGCTGTGTATGTTCTCATATATTTAGTTACTATCACATGAATTAATGTATGGGTGGCACACTTTCTGGGAACCAGCACTTTCATGCAGCTTAAATGAATCATGTAAGTTAATGGGAGTGCACATAGTAACTGTGTCAGAACTAACCACCTTAGGTTGCATTAATCCACTTGTTTACTAGAATGAATTTTAGTTTTAATTTACTGGTTGTCAGTAACTGAAGCAGTGAATATACTATATTGTTGCTGAGTTGACTGGAGGAATGAATGGGCAATGTGACATATGTCAAGAAATTAAATGTTCGTGATTCATGCAGTCCATGTTTTTGTTAATTGATAATCAGCCTTTTTTTAAAGATAATTAAAAGTTTCAAAAAGTTTTCCTTTTTGAACTTTGGCAACCCAATATGTATATACTACTCAATTCCACACATATAGGCTTGGCATGTGTGACAGCTTCAAGTAATGCCAGTTCATGGAACTAAAACACATGTCAGTGCTTTCTATGTGTACATACCCTTAAAATCCTCAATCTCTTGATAATAATAGAATATTTAATTGATGATAGACTATATTTAACCTTCCAGGAAGTCATCTTAGTTCAAACTACACCATATATTATAAATTAGACTTTTTTTTTTTTTTTATGTTTGAAAAAATTCAGTACAAAAGAAAAATTCATACTCACCTATCCATATGAATTATGAGACTAATTGCTTCGAAGAGAACAGCATTTTTAGCATTTGAATGCTGAACTTTTTTAGACTTTGGGGGCTCTTGAGCTTTATTAAGAATTGTTTCAATACATTCATTAAGTCTTCCTCTAACACCAGGATCCTCTGAAAGGTAGTCAAAAGAGAAGCCATGGAATGAAATTTGCTGTATTACATTAGGTTACATTTGCTGTATTATTCGCTGTATTATTAATAAACTTGAGCACGTGATAAAATAAGAAAGTTAGTCTTTTTATCTGATAACTGAAAAATAAGATTAAAAAATTCAACAGCGGAGGTTTTTTTAAAATCTTATTTACAAAACCACATTGGGCGACGACACTATATACTTCCACACACAGAACACTGATTGCAAGATTATGAATATGTTATGATGTAGCCATTATAACATATTCATAGTCAAACAAATGAAATACATCCTTAAAAAAAAGGTAGCAAGAGAATGCTGTGTATATCATATTAAAAAGACAAATTATTTTTTAAAAAATAATACATAATTAATAAAAAAATAATTTTAAATATGTATATTTTTAAATAGTAATCCAGGAATAAGGGGAAATACAATTATTATAATGGGAAAGGGGTGAAAAACAAACATACCTGGTGGTGAATAATTTTGGAGCAGTCGAAGAAGTTTTACTGACAACCAAGGTGCGGGCACAAAGTAATAAGTATAATCTTGAAGATCTGTATAAGATGCTGTTACTATCTGAGAAAGGAAAATGAAATTAAATTTAACAGAAACTATTTAATAAAATACTATGGTTGTCATAAAATAAGCAAGCTTGTCACTCTTATGACAATTCTACTTTAAGATCTATAAATATGCTTATCATTCTTAAACTTAATTCCTGGAAAGCAAATTTATTTTCCCATCTCATGAATCTAAAAAATTGGCAGTTCAAGGTAATGCACTACTGATTGGAATTCATGAAAAAAGATTGCAATTTCTTGGATTGGAGTACTTTTATTCAAAGTTTTCATTCAGAGAGTAAAGTGGAATTCTTGTTATCAACCCATGAGTGACATATCTTCCCAACCAACTACTTAAGAGTAGATAACGTTACTGCAGACAAGCAGCTTATTTGAGAGAAAGGGAGGCAGATCTCCTATTTCAGAAGAAAATAAAGGATATAAAAATCGAAAGCCTAGTCATGTGAATTCTAACTGGTCCTCAAGAGCTGATTATAGATATTTTTTCATGTATGACAGGCCAGGGCTTGCTCACATCTGGTAGGGCTTGGCACACCCAGGGTCCTGAGCTGGATATCATCATTCTTCTCTTTCTTGATGATTCCCTTCTACTTCTCTCTCTCTCTCTCTCTCTCTCTCTCTCTCTCAGGGTAACTCAAATTTTTTTTTTTAACTGGTGCAGCATAAGCCTCAGGCTTCCTTGAACTATATGGTTAGTAATAACAATAATAAAGCCCTAGGCTGCTATTTAAGTACCATTTGCAATCAAGTGGACCAATTTCAATGAAGCCAGTCAGCAACCCCAGACCCCCCGATGTGCAAGTCATGAAATGCTTCAGGAGTACTTCACGAATGCAGGATATTTCAATTTCAACAAGTAACTAACATAAAATTACATTGAATTTAAACACAAATACTATTATTCATGGTTCTGTAAGTTTTTCTTTTTATTTATTATTATTTTTTTTTTTATAGAATCATCTGTACAAGTGAATCTGCTATACATTTAAAAATCTCAGACACCAAGAGAAACATCAACATCTCAGATTTTTAAATGTATAGTGGCTTCACCTGTTCCAATGATGATGTTATACAATTGAATAGTCTAGAAGCACCAACCCAGATGTCGGGGTGGTACATCAATATTCCATGGTAGAGATTTGAGATTTGTCTTTAACGATGCCATGTAGCATCTTAATGGGTATCATTAAAATGCTACACCAAGGAGTTTTTCACATATGTGAATACAAAGAATAAAAAAGCAAATTATATCAGACTTTTGCATAATGGGTACAGAGAAGCATTATTTACTTTTTATTATGCATGAACTGAAAAGGTACTTTTCATTGAAAGACCTTACACTGTGTGGAGGAACTGTGCAATTGGGAAGCATGAGATTAGCAATACTGAAATTTAGAAGATTATTTATTAGAAAAAAACTTTTGGGAGTAAAGGTGCTGGAGTTGATGACATATATCGATCTGCCAACCCGCACTGGACCAGCGTGGCAGATTATGGTCCATTTCCCTCAGCATGAATTGTTGAGGAGGCTTCCATCCTGCAGTGGGTTGATAATGGCTGCACTTTACTTTTTTACCTAATAATTTTGAAGGAGGCAGTGAGAGGTATTGAACCAATAGGTTTAATTATGAGGGAATCACTGGACTTAGGAAAGATTCTCTTGGATTGGAGAAGCACCAATATATCATAAAGGCAGCATTCTAAGAATGGTGTAACTACTGACCAGTCAGTTGACTTCATTGATGATCAAAATCATGGAAGCAATGATCTGGAAGGCAGTACAGGATCATTTAGATAGAAATGGAATTCTGAAGGAAGCACAGCAAAGTTTCATAAAGAGAAAATCATGTTTAACCGACCTGGTTAGCTATTTTGACAGTATCTTATGACCTGGATGTAATATAGGAAATAATTTTTACATTGTTTACTTGAATTTCAGCAAAGCATTTGACTGAGTTCCCTGCATGAGAGATTACTGTATAAGCTGAAACATGAAGAAATTACAGGGAAAATCCTTAATTATATCACAGGGTGGCTGCAGGGTAAAAGTCAGAAGATTGTTGTGATTAATGGTTACTCTTCAAAATGGGCTAATGTAAGAAGTGGGGTTGCTCAAGGATCAGTACTGGGACAAATATTGTTTTTGATTTTCTTAAATAACTTGATGTGATGTCAAGCATGACAGAGTAGTTAAAGATCAGCATTGCACAGTGCTATTTCAAGATGGCTTCCAAATATCCCTTCTGGGATGTTCAGAAAAGTGGCAGCTGCATTTTAATGAAGAAAAATGTAGTCTTAACACCTAGGGACGGCAACCACAAAATAACACACACTTAATGGGGTTTAAATTAAAAACAGTATAATAAAGAGATTTGCAAAGTTCCAGTTTCAGTAGATATTAAGTTCTCTGAGCAATGTAGAAAGCTGGCAAGGAAGGCACATGGTGTCTAATCGATTTATTGAACATTTAAAAATAGAAAGGTCATTTTCCTACCATATAATGTATAAGGCAATTGTAAGACCACACTTGAAATAATGCATTCAAGTATGGAGACCACACCTAAATAAAACATCGAGCTCCCTGAAAGGATCCAAAGATGACCAAGTGTATGGCAAGATCAGCAAAAGCACCCACATGAGGAAAGACTGAATACAGTCGCTCCTCATATAACACGTATTTGCACTACACGAATTTGATCATACACGATTTATAAATAGGAAAACGATATCATATATAACACGAACCGAATTCGCTTATGCATGATTCGCCTTTGTGTTTACAAGAAATGGCAGTCGAATGCGGAATCACCCCAACTGAATGCAACACGATAGGAATGAAGAGAAGATTCTGAAAATGTATGTTTTTTTCATATCAGTGAAGGGGAAACACATTTCACCATAATGTAAAAACCCACACCATTCCATCTATCGCATTATTGCAAATGCAATTAGATCGAATTTACTACCCATTTATAACAGATTCCACTAGCAGAAACGCAACTAGAAATTGTTTTTATTGTTTTATGGTAGTGACCTCAGAAATGTGCTTTAGTAAAATGTGAGCTAGTGAAGTGTTAATAGTGCCTTTATAGTGTTGTTTATTCAGTTGCTACACGTGGGCAGCTTTGTTTTTGTGTATCAAGCATACCTCCTCATTTTGTAATTGTGCTTTAAAAGGAAGCGTCCTGGTGAAGACATTAGATTCAGAGAGAGAAAAAGAAAAGCAATATTGATAGACAGGTGGACTGGGTCAAAATTTCTTACCCAGGAAAATTTGTAGGGCCTCATACTAGCATTTATGGCCAAAATCACACCAGCCTCCGGGCCCACCAGAGTTTCCCTGCTAAGGATTATGGCCAATCCGCCTCTGTCGATAGAGAAAAAAATATGACATTGTGAAACGCTTTGAGTGAAATGAAAGAATGTGATATTGCACGTGCTACAGTCCTAAATGAGGCAACACCGAGAATTAGAAATAATGCAGAGAAAATAAACACAACTTTCATAGCAGGAACAACTCAAAGCGTGTTTTTTTTTTTTTTTTTGGCTGATGCCATATAAGCTTGCTTTCTTGCATTATGTGCCTTTGCTAATGCTAATGCTAAAAATCCATTAAATCAAGACACAAAGAACTGGAAAAGATGGAATGGCTGTCATCTGTTTGGATAGAAGATCAAACAAAGAACAAGTTTGCTTACGACAGAAGCAAAAGCATTAGCAATATTTTATTATGTAAGTCATAATAAAATACGCAAATATTTTATTACGATTATTTATTGTGTTTGGTAATGGTTTGGTTACAAATGTGTGTTCAATCTTGGGTGGTTGGCACCTAACCCTATTTTCCCCATAGGACCTGTTATTTATATTGCATGATTTTGCATTGTATGAGGGTTTCTAGGAACACAACTATCATGCTATACGAGGAATGACTGTATGTGGATTAGAGTCTGTTAACCAGGTACTTTAGAAGGGACCTAATTCAGGTGTATAAGGCTCTGCAAGGAGAACATAAAATGAATGAGGATAAAATTTTCACTGTTATGATTCCAGGACTAGGGGCCATAAATTCAAATTGCACAAGAAAAGGTTAGACTGGATTGTAAAAGTTCTTTTAGTGAGCCAGTTGTTAATTACTGGAAGATGCTGCCTGCATAGGTACAGGCTGATAACTTGGGAAAATTCAAAGGTCAGCTGGACAGGTATGCACAATAGCAGGAAGTCAAATAGGTAGTTTGTTTATTTTTTATTAATTTTTTTTTTTCTGACTGGTGCAGCAGAAGCTTCAGGCTTCCTTGCACCATATGGCTAGTATTAATACTAAATTCTTGTATAAGCAGTGACTTTGTTGGGGAGCCAAATAAATCTTTAAAGCTGCATTATTATTACAATTATGCATTTACAATTTCTGATTGATTGCATCTCTGAATAATAAATTCTTTTTCATATCCTATTAATTTTTTTTCTAATTTTGTCATAGGCAAATTTAATGCACTAGGAAATCTCTTAAAACATTATGATGCTAGGGGGTAAAAAAAAAATTTTCCTCAGCATCATAATGTTGTAAGAATGAAAATTAAGATTTTTATTCTTATAAAATTTAATTCATTTTAATATTCTTTCCTCTTATTATAAATAATTTTTGAAAAGAAAAAGTTTGCTTACTCTACTAAGACGGGATACAGCTAAAGAGACACATCCTTTATATTCATCTGGATTCTTCTTTATTAAGGCATCCATCAAGCTTACTGCTGCAGTAACAACTCCCTGCAAATTAAACAATTTATCAGGTGTGCACACACACGCGCGCGCACGCACGCACGTTGATGTGTAAATAAATGTACACATACATTCATTTAAACCACATACACACAAAAAAAGACGAATGCAGTTTTATAATAAAATCTAGACTACATACAAGTATGAAATATACATAAAACCATTTATCTTACACCTAGTAAACTGGTAACTCTGAAATGTTCATGAAAATAAATTTCATAATCTCTGTAAAAATCATAATTTAAACTCAGCACCTGTTAATGATCCTCCTAATTCCGCCAATGATGATATTACAAGCCCAGGTGGACTCAACCGACCATAAAGAATAGTTTGAGCATGTGAAGCATAGGTTGATAAATGATCTCAAGAAGACTCAAACCTTTGAGATACAGAATTAACTGAACTCAAGCAACAATGCAAGGAGTCCTATGCCTTTCATAAAAGCTTAAAATTTAACTTTAAAGCAGCCAGCTATTGAAATTTGCAGTTGATATCAGGCAACTTTTCCAAATCTCAAAAATGTTATTAGTCAGGATTTAATGAAATTGCTTTTGTTTGATCAGGTGGTAATTCTAAAGTAGGCTACAAGCAATACGACCCTAATAATGACAGACTTGTTTTCTTGGCTGACAAAGTTAGTTTCCTACCACCTTTTTTTTGTACCCATTTCTCACTGGTCGTTACTACTGGGACAGATAGAGGAAGGGCAGCATTTTGGCTCAAACCATCCAGATTGCCAACTCTATCAGCAATGCCAGAATAGTCACAAAGGGTCACAGGAATTAATTTACCATACAATTTTTGTTTTGTTTGAATTTTTTTTTTTAAGGAGCATTAGCAACTAAAGCCATATTGCTCCGGGGATATGCGGCGGTCATTCCCTGACCTTTCCGCATCCTCCGTATTTGGTGGTCATGGGCTCGAACCCCGGTCTAATCAAGCAGCGTGTGCTACACACTGCTGCTCCTGCCCACCTACAGAGGCACCTCCCATACAATTAAGGTAAAGAGTGGCAAATGAAGTGGGGGGGGGGGGCAGTACTATTCCCAGCCACCTCATGTTAGAAATGAAAAATCTGCAACCACTAAATGCATGCAGGAAAAAAAAAAAAAAAAAAAAAAAAAAGTTTGCTTTGTGGCTAACTGATCAAATAAAAAATAATATAAAATGGCCAAGCAGTGTGCATCACTATTTTAAGTTATAAACAGCATTAAGCAACAGTGCCAACACATCCTGACGTCACCTTTAAACCTACTTAACAAACAAATAAGCTGCAGACAATGTATATGAATGTAATGATTCTTTATGCATCAAGAATCTGCAGATAAAGGAACCACTAGGTGGCAGTGAACACAGTGTGCTGAAGTGGGATTTACTCAAAGAGGTAACTACCATCAAGGATAAAAGGAAGGGTTTTTGCTTTTGTAAATGTGAATACGGTGGTCTGAGACAGTATTTAAATTCTATATGGTGGAATCAACTGATGATGTTACCAACAGCAAATTCAAAATGGGAAGCATTCAAAGAATTAATCTTGGAAGCTACTAGGCTTTTCATACAAACAAAGAAATATTGTTTAAGATTTAGGCCTAAATGGATGTCAGATGAACTAATTAGACATGTGACAGAGAAGAAAAATGCATGGGATACATATAAATTAACATATGACACAGACACCTATGATAGATATAAGCTGGTCTGTAACCAAGTTACAAAGGAGGTTAGGCAGGCGAAGGCAGATTACGAGAAATCTCACGCAAAGGATGCAAAGAAAAACAGCAAACAGTTCTTTACTTATGCAAACTCTATAAAAAGATAGGGATGAATCAAATTGGTCCACTTGATATCGATGGCTCAACTGTTGATGATCCTGCTCAGGTAGCTAACAAACTAAATGAATATTTTGCATTGACATTCATACATGGAGTTATTCAGGGAGGGGAATGCCAAAAGTGTATTCAACTCTGGCAGTAAGCTAGATAATCTTGTAATAACTAAGAGAAAAATGGAGGAGAAATTGTTGAAGTTAAACACAAGAAAGGCACCTGGGGTGGATGGAATCTATCCAGTTATATTAGAGGCGGCGGTAAAAGAAGTAAGCGAACCCTTAGCCATAATTATGAGAGCTTCCCTGGACTCAGGGGAGGTAACCCATGGACTGGAGTTGTGCAAATGTGACCCCAATCCACAAAGGAGGATCAAAGGGAGACAGGTAATTACAGACCTGTTAGTTTAACTTCTGATCCAGGGAAATTAATGGAGGCACTGGTTAAAGAAGCACTGCAGGATCATCTAGACAAGACTTCAGTTATAGCTCGGACACAGCATGAGTTTGTTAATGGGAAGTCTTGTCTGACTAATTTGATTGGATACTATGATGTAGTCACAAAGGAACTGGATGCAAAGAATAACTTTGATATCAAAGATTTGGATCTTAGAAAAGCCTTTGATACTGTTGCACATGGAAGACTGCTGCACAAATTGGAGCAGTGTGGCATTGGAGGCAAATTGCTGCTATGGATAAAGGGATGGTTGAGTGGGAGAAGACAGTGAGTGGTAATCAATGGAGACTGCTCTTCGTGGACTGATGTTATTAGTGGAGTCCCTCAGGGTTCGGTGTTGGGTCCATTGTTGTTTTTCTGTATTTATAAATGATATTGATGATGGTATATCAGGCTTAATGTCCAAGTTTGCAGACGATACGAAGGTTGGCGTTAATCCCAGAGTAACGTATCAACTCTGTGGTACCACACTGACAGTGGTAGAGAATGAAAAGGACCTGGGAGTAATTGTGCAGGCAGATATGAAGTTTTCTGAGCAGTGCAGAAGATCTGCAAGAGTAGCTCATGGTGTCTTGTCAATGATATACAGGAATTTTTCTAGCAGGGATAAGGAGGTGATTATCCGCTTGTATAAGGCAATGGTCAGACCACACCTTGAGTACTGTATACAGGTCTGGAGGCCTCATTTTAAGGAAGTAGAGCCGTTGGAACAAGTACAGAGAAGGGCAACAAGATTAGTGACTGGAACAAAGTTGCTCTTACAAAGAAAGGCTTAAGTTTTGCAAATTACAGTGTCTGGAGACCAGGTACTTGCAAGGTGATCTGATTGAGGTGTATAAAGCTCTGAATGGTTTGAGCATGATGGGATTCTTCTTTTTGCTCAGAATAATCGCCTGAGAGGGCATAAATTCAAATTGAGGAAAGACAGTTGTAAAATAGATGTGCAGAAGTTTGCCTTTAGCCAGAGGGTGCTTGATTGCTGGAACAAACTTTCATCTGTCGTTGTAGAAGTTGATAACTTAAACAGATTCAAGGCAGAACTTGACAAACATTTGGAGCGAGTGGATGGGTGAAATAAGGGGTTTTTATTTTTGTTTTTTTTTTGGCTGATGCTACATAAGCTTGCTTTCTTGCATCATGTGCCTTTGCTAATGCTAACGCTATATCATGGGGAAGGTAATGGGAACTATACATATACATTTCTTAATACAATAACAATAAACTGAGGATTAGCTTGTCCTTCTATATATTTTATAGACAGCAGAATTTCAACTGGCATAAGATGTCATGGTCTTAACAGTTAGAACAAAAACCTACTTAACCGCAGGCTGTTTTTGAGAAGTTCTACTTTTAAACAAATAATATCACCAAAAGCTATATTATTTGCTTAAAATATCAGACACTGCTACAAATATTGTGGTGTCGCATATTTTAAATAAATAACTCCACATTCAATCATTTTTAAGTAGTACACAATGAAAATACTTCAGTAACTTACCATGTGCTGGTCATTTAACAGGTGAATAATCCTAGATGTCCACTCACCAGTGGGTATGATTTCGGGTAATGAACGAAAAAGCCTTAGTAAACAAAGTGCAGCACTTTGCTTTACCACATCAATGGTGTCCCTTCAAAAAAGAGCGACTCAAAATTATTACTTAAACTGCAACAACACTGGTATTCACAAGTTAAGCAACACAAATAAAACCGAATTTCAAAATCTGCTCATTATACATATTAATAAAAATTCAATTAGACATGTTATAAGGTGTGTATAATCAACTGCAAACAAAAGGTATCAATTTAATGACTCCTCTCATAAAAATATCTCACATTAGAAATAAAAGTATGAATTAATGAAGGCAACTGGATTGTTTAGGCTAGTATCAAGTTAAATCAGGAATCAAACAAATCTGTATATTCTGAGGATCATTCAGCAATTTGCAGAATGGAAAACCCTAAATACCTTGTCTGCTTTTTTATACTGCAAGCAACAGGGTATAGTCCATTATAGATGGGGTGGTCACAGTTCAGTGATCAGTGCATAAAGCAAATAGAAAAATATTATATAAAACAAATAGAATATATAAATTAAGAATATATTGGCAGAATGGTAAACTAAATAAGAAGCAAATACAAATCCAGTAATATAACTACAGTAAAAAAAGAATATGTTCTTAAAATGATTTAGAATAAATGCCAATTAAGATGAATTTAGTGGTGCTCCCCCTTGATGTCACAAAGCCAGAACTGAATGCAATATGATTATAAATGGAAAACCAACTACAACAACATCACAATTATTGTACAACAAAAATAAATTAAATTAGGCCAACTATTGATTTTTATCTCGTCAGAAATCTGCAAGGCTAGTAGTTGTGTGGAGCTGCTATATTTCAAACGTTAAACAAATCAATGGACTACTAATCTGATAAACTAATCAACCCACCATCTGAGAAATGGTTGCCCTTATGTAGCAAGAAATTATAACAGCTCAGAGTGCCAAATAAGCAATAACAAGCTGCTACTAAAAGAGAGAGGAAAAAAGGGTTAAAGAGCATGAAATAACAATTATATTTTTGTTTCAATATATAAAAATAGAAACTAACTCATTACCTAACACAGTATGCAGTAGGTAATGCTTTTTCAGCCATCAATGTTTGTCTTACTATCCTTTTGTACTTTTATTTATTTAATTAAAACTTATTTTCTATGTATATTATATGATAGCAGTGGTCTGAAATGTTAATACACTGCTGATACCACCATATAACATATGCTTTATACTTTATAAAACTCATTTAAAACTTGTTTTAAATATAATAAATAAATATTAATATAAACATTAATAAATATAAATTAAATATTTGATTTATAAATTTACATTTTAAAAAATAAATATAAATTAATTTGTGTAAATTTCATATAAATTGCTTCAAGTAATAATAGAGGGAAAGAGAGGAGGAAATTTTCTTGGCTTAAAAACATCTGCAACTGGACTGGCAGATCAGCTGAGGATCTTTTTCATCTTGCCCAAGACAGAGAGAAGTGCGGTGTGGTGATCGCCAACCTCCAATAGGAGAAGGCATCAAAAGAAGAAGATTTTTGATGTGTGTATATGGATATATAAAAATTTTATAAGCCATCTTGCTTATCATATTCTCATATCCATCCATTTTGCTTCATATATTGTAGTGATAGAATATTCCTGTTTTAATACCATACACACACACAGTAAAATCTGATAAATCTGGCATCCTTGGGGACATAGCACTTCCTGATTTTTGAAAATCATGCATAGAGCCTAAGTATTCAGGGGGTAATTTATTCTTATTAGATAATATAGTAGCTCTGATTCCTATAACTTATACAAAACAACCGTCACCAGCATTTAGTCAAAATAAGAATGCATACAGTGGAATTGGTCTAGTGGGTAACATACTAGCCAGGAAATAAACATGGTGGGTTTGAATGCTACCTCTGGTATGGGTACTGCAATTATCTAATATTCTGAAATAAGGTATAAATAGTGCAATGTGATTTCAGCAATCAAATCAACTTAAAAATTAACATAGTACTGTAACATTAAGTATATATTATAATGGGAACTAGTACTGAACACTTCATAAATGAATGATTTTATGTTGCAAATACATGGTAACAATAGTCTAGGAAATATGTAAAACAGAAAGAAATAGGTATTTAAAAATTATTAATGTAATGTAATGATAAATTTTACACCTTCAGTGCTTCTTTTAAGTCTGGCTGGCTATTTTCTTTTTTCCTCCCATATGGTTTATTGTCCTCAGAGAAATAGTCAAAACAGTGCAGATTTTTCAGGTTCTACCATGCGTATGTGCAAAAATATCAATTTTTAGCTGTTTTTACATGTATACAAATCTGTAAGTGACCTCTAATGTCACTGTAATATAATTAAACACTATAACTGCTAATTAATAAAGCAGTTATACTTGTATGGCAATTACATAAGTGACTATTCACATGCTGGCATTCTGTAATGTCATGACACTGAAAAGTTCTGTTCGAGCTAAAGTGAAAAGAAACCATTAGTTAATAAGACAATTTTAAAAAATGCTTATTTTAAATTAAATTAATATAAAAGTAAGTAGTAATCTTATTTAAATAAAAGAAATTCATTTAATGATTTTACTGACCATTACATATTTTTCTTTTTCTTTTTTTTTATGAAAAGCCCAATCACAAAAGGTATTAGAACCTATAGTACTTAGCACCATGCATGGGCTGAGAAAAAAGAAGATACTTGTTGACATTAGACTTGAATTTTTATAGATGGTAATTTCTATAAAAGACATGTGAAGGAAGGTTATTCCAGAAAACAGAAGTTGAAGGGATAAACGAGAAAGAAAAGTTGGTTTTTTGAGTTTGAAGTTGGACAGTAAATGGATGCTGACTGGTTTTCACATGCGTCTCGACTGGTTAGGGGGAGGGAATTATAGAAGCCAGTTCAGAAGAACAGTGCCTGTGGAAGTAGTTACACAAAAGGTATGCCTACAGAAACAATGTTTCTGGGACAAAGAGTGGAGACACTTTTTAAGAAATGGATCATTAATTAACTTGACTGCCCTCTTTTCAATGGAGTCTAGAAGCCTGAGAGAAGTTTTGGGGGCATGACTCCAGATGTAGGAACAATATTCCACAGAAGGATGGATTTGAGATTTGTACAAAGTGAGTAGTTTTTATAGAAGAAAAGTAACACCAAGAGCAAAAGAGAAAACCCCATATTTTAGATGCAAAGGAAACAATATCTGATATTTTTATACCAAGAAAGATTAGAAGTCAGGGTATTCCCTAATAGAGATGTGATCTTGACTAGAAATCTGAGTGCAATTGAAGATAAGCATAGGAGCAGTAGTCTCCTTTTTTGACACAAAAGACAAGACTGTTTTAGAAGGACTGGAATTAACTAAGTTATCTTTGCCCCATTACTTAATTTGTACTATCACAACAGTTACTATCATGCTCACCAGGTATAACAGATTTGGTTTGTTTTCTGAAAGAGCAACAAGCAGGTCATGTAGCTAAGCTGTCAATGCAGAAGTACAGTAGCACATCTGTTTAAGTTGATTGTGGATCAATTCTGTCAATAATAACATTCCTGTCAAATAACTAAATGTAAATTCCTTATCTACATGATCATGCCAGAGCATGAGGAGAACTTGAGTAGCACTTTCAGAACATTTCTGAAAGGGCTAAATTCATGTAGAATAAGAATAGCTCTTGAGAGAGAACTGAACTAAATGAAATATTTTACTAAAAACATTTAAAAGTTTTTTAAATATCTCTATTACTATAGCAATGTTTTAGGAGCACCCAGGTAATTAAGCTATATTCAATTAATAAAACAACCAAAATGATGACATTCTTGATGTGTCCCTTTTTAAATCAAAACTGAAGAGATTCAGAAGAATCTAATTCAAAAAGTAATAATAATAAAAAATAAAAATAAAAATAATTAATCTACACTCAAATTCCGACAATTAAATTTTTTTGACTTACCAAATTTTAATCATTAGTTACAAGAACGTGAAAAGGACATTCATTCTTCAATATGAAATCTCACATTCATATTGGACTACACAAATATAAATGGAATAGCTTGTATATTCTATTTATAGAATAACTTGTATAAATAGAATGCTAAAAACTGCATGTGATGTATATGCAAGCACACCGTTGTTGTAGGCTTTTTAGGAGCATCATCGACTAAGGCCATAATAAATAAATTTTCTGTTTATACTCTGGCACGACAACCAAGTCAGTAGAGTTTACAATAAATCGTCAATACAAATATTTATCGTATTTAGTAGTCACAGGCTTGAACCATGGTCCACTCAAGGAATGCGTGCTATGCACTCTCACTCCTGACCACTGGGCTATGTCAGGCCTATTTTGCTCGATGTATACAGTCTGTAAATTGCATGTGTTCTGTGGTTGATTTTGTTTGCTGGATGAAAAACCTGAGTTTCTGGAAGGGAAAAACCATGCAAACACATGCTTATATTAAAACAAGACCTGTAATAAGAATTTAAAAGGTCACATTGTTTATCACAAATGCATTGCTTCTAAGTTGTTTTTAATTGAAACTGTTATCCAAAGTTTTTTTTACTTACCCAGAAACAAGTAATTTCGGTATTTCTGAACCAAACGTTTCTGCCATCTCTTTACTTCCAATGTTTGCAATACATTGAAGAGATAGACTAACATGAATTGGATTCCTAGAAGACAGGTCATTTTTGATTGACTGGATTATAAGTTTCATGAGCTCATTGTTTGCATTCATTAACACAGAGATAAATAAGTAACCCTGAAATGTAAAGAAAACTTAGGTGTAATGATATATCACATATTTAATATCACTGAACAGGAAAAAAAAAGCATTAAAAAAAAACAAAACAAAACTAATTTATACAGTTTTAAAACTATTCTAAAATGACAAAAAATATTAATGCAGCAATGGATTCCTAAAGACAATAAATGGCATGCCCATTCCAAGCACAAGTACGGTCCACAGCTGAGAGCATCTGGAGACTGGAATGAGCTACCAAATGATCATTACATATTCTTAAACAATTGAACAGTTATTTAGTAGGTTTCAATTAGCTTGCAAAATGAATAGAACACATAAGAAATGCTGCTTTAATCTTCTAGTCATGTGAGTGTTCCTGAAATAACTGAACAATTTGATCATTTTATTCAACTGTATTCATTACGTGGCATGCAGAGTAATTCAGTAGCACCTATTTTTACTGAATACGTGAACCAGTGCTTTCCAAACTTTTGAGAAAGACATGCTATATATATACTTATGAGAAAATAATTCTACACTCCACCTAGAATTCTGTAATTCAACACCTCCACCTGATTTTTTTGTTGTTTATTTTTTAGTTGATGGAAAAAGCAAAGACACAGGACTTTTTGTTTTGGGACAAAAATATGTAGAAAGAGATATACAGTACAAAACACAAACAGCCTATTCCATCTAAAATCAACTACATCAGTTATTAGCTTTTAGAGAGAAAATGTGTTCAGAGTTCATTCATTACAAAACATGTGATAATAAATTTTTACACTATATAATTTAATGTATCACTCAATTTTTCCATTGTTATCTGTATTTATAAATGATACTGATGATGGTATATCAGGCTTAATGTCCACGTTTGCAGACGATGTGAAGGTTGGCAGGGTTGTTAATGACACTAATGACAGTATGCTGCTGCTGTAACAGGATCTAGAAAAGTTGAGCAGATGGGCTGAGAGGTGGCAAATGAAGTTTAACATTGACAAATGTAAAGTACTACATATGGGAAACAATAACCCCAGAGTAATGTATCAACTCTGTGGTACTACACTGACAGTGGTAGAGAATGAAAAGGACCTGGGAGTAATTGTGCAGGCAGATATGTTTTCTGAACAGTGCAGACAGTTTTGCAAGAGTGGCTCATGGTGTCTTGTCAATGATATACAGGAATTTTTCTAGCAGGGATAAGGAGGTGATTATCGCCTCGTATAAGGCGATAGTCAGGCCACACTTTGAGTACTGTATACAGGTCTGGAGGCCTCATTTCAAGAAGGATGTAGAGATGCTGGAACGAGTACAGAGAAGGGCAACAAGATTGGTGAATGGAACAAAGGGTTGCTCTTACGAAGAAAGGCTTAAGTTTTGCAAATTACAGTGTTTGGAGACTAGGCACCTGCGAAGTGATCTGGCTGAAGTGTATGAAGCCTTGAATAGTTTGAGCATGCTCAATGCTAATGGGATTCTTCCTCTTGCTAAGAATAAATCACCTGAGAGGGCATAAATTCCAATTGAGGAAAGACAGTTGTAGGATAGATGTGCAGAAGTTTGCCTGTAGCTAGCGGGTAGTTGATTGGTGGAACAGACTTCCATCTTTTGTTGTGGAAGTTGATAGTCTAAATAAATTTAAGGCTGAGGAGCTGGACAGGTATTTGGAATGAACAGAGGGGTGAAATTGGAGCTTTTTTTTGGCTGATGCTGCATAAGCTTGGTTTCTTGCAACGTATGCCTCTACTAATGCTAACTGCATTTAAATAAATAAATTATATCAAAATATGCAGTGAAAGACAAAATAAGTGAAAATAATGCTAATATGATGTCAAAATTTGGTGACATCATTTCAGAACATTATGCTAACTACAGAAAGCTCTGACCCACACACACACACACACACACACACACACCAAGAGATCCTGCCCCCAATAACTTCATAGGTACCGGTTCACCACAGATGAACAGTAACTTAGGTCAGTCAATCAGTTAAATTCTTCATTCATTGGCCACTGCTATTATGTCAACTGATTATTTTGAAATGACTTGATTCATGATGATTTTCTGTAATGAATTGACAGTCTAATCAAACATTAAAATTCATTTTGCTCATCACTAATTCCATGTAAAGCATATACTTGTACAAGATCAATACATGCTTGCATTTTTATCTTCACAATTAACATAATCTCTCGCAGCTGCCTAGTCTCCAGACTAGGTACCTGCGAGGTGATCTGATTGAGGTGTATAAAGCCTTGAATGGTTTGAGCATGCTCAATGCTGATGGGATTCTTCCTCTTGCTCAGAATAATCACCTGAGAGGGCATAAATTCAAATTGAGGCAAGACAGATATAGGATAGATGTGCGGAAGTTTGCCTTTAGCCAGCGAGTAGTTGGTTGGTGGAACAGACTTCCATCCTTTGTTGTGAAAGTTGATAGCCTAAATAAATTTAAGACTGAACTGGACAGGTATTTGGAACGAACAGAGGGGTGAAATGGGAGCGGTTTTTTTTTTTTTTTTGGCTGATGCTGCATAAGCTTGCTTTCTTGCATCATATGTCTCTACTAATGCTAATCTGACTAATGGTGTTATTTAATTACTCACATGCTGTGAACTATTTATTTGAATGATCATTAAAAGTACTGGACACACAAAATAAAATTGCTGTATACCAGTACATTTTGTACATTTTGCTGCATCTGAAATTTGATCATCGATCCCTCACTGAAGACTGACAAGTAATTGGTAATAAAGCTTGGGTTTATGTTCATTTTAGAAACAAATAACATTATCTAAAGATCTGCCTAAGTTGCTAATATCTTTTTAAATTACACAATGTCACCTGAATGGATGAATCCACTATACATTTAAAAATCTGAGACATTGCCAGGGGTTACAGATGAGAAGCCAGTCAAAGTGGCAGTGACATCAATGTAAAACCAATATAGTCTGTACACTTTTTGAAGGATAATGCATGTTTAACATTCACATACAAGGTAATAGAGCCATACTTTATAATTTGTTAATACTATAAATAACTATTTAACGTGCTATTATAAAAGGAGAATGTAAAAGAGATTCTTCATACCAGAATAACCATGAAATGAATATCTTTATAACATTGGTCTGTACGAATTTTCATGCTTCCAAAAATTCACAGTGTACCTGAGTGTACTTTTAGTGCTAATTCTAAAAATTCAAGCTTCTTTTAGTGCTAATTCTAAAAATTCAAGCTTCTTTTAGTGCTAATTCTAAAAATCCAAACCTTTTCCAGTACAAGGGCCATATTGAAAGTTAGATGTTTTGCAGGCCGCACTGACTGATTCAAGAAAATTAGTGTGTTTACATTTTTCACGTCTTGTTAGGAAGTTTCTATTTTCATGTTACCGTTCTTTTATTTTCAGACTATATATATAAAAAAACGGTTTACTTTCAAAAGCCATCATATGCGCAACTTGATAACTGGCACTTACAGCAGATAAATTTATCGAGTGATATGATTCAGTGTTTTGTTGTTTTCTTAATTCGTTTTGTAACACTGAATGCTTCTTTTCGCAACTCTCCTTTATATCGATCATAAGATTTATGCTTGAAATCAGTGTTGTTTTAAATTATATCCTTTAAAAAGTGACACGGTATCCTTACACAACAAACACACTGTATTTTCGTCGTAGTCAGTCCACCTTTGATTAAAAACACAACACTCCAAACTGACTTTCAGAACATTTTTAAGGATAATTTTTTAATTCAATACACTGAACAAGTTATATCAAAACAGTAGACTTTCACAATATGAAAAGAGTGACACGTACATAACTGCATTTAGCGTACATATGACTGCACTGGACTACATGTACACATTCGATACAGTCGAGCTTGCATGCCTGTACACGAAGTGGCGCAACTCTAAAATGTTTTTGTTCACTTTCCACGCAGGCTGTATAAAAGTTATTCACAGGCCAGATCCGACCCACAGGTTGGACACTACTGATCTAGGGTATGATACAAACTATTTTGAAAAAGAAATTCACAATTCTGGACCACAACTGTTTACTGACCTTGTAAGAAATTTAAGTTTATCCAAGGGTTCAGCAGAACTTTTAGGGTCAAGACTGAAATCCAACAATCTGCTAGCTCCAGGAACAGTCTTTTAATTGTATAAACATTATGAAAAAAAAAAAAAAGACACAGTTCCTCATTTTTCTAAAGAAGGCTCAATGATCTGTTGGAACAACATTCCTGAAGTTAAACTTTTTTGGAATTTTCTAACAATCTACAGAGTGGATGCTATTTACTGATACATTGAAGCAAAGCCTCAAAGGAATTGTTGTTGTAGTTGGAGGTTTTATGGCACAATGGCAGCTAAAGGCCGTTATGCGCCTCAAAGGAGTTCTGCTTCGTAATAGAAACAGATATGAATTGATTCCTGTAGCCCATTGAACATACTTAAAAGAAACCCTACAAAAATATTAAGGTTCTGTTGCAAAAAATTCAGGTGAGTGAGTGAGAGAGTGTGAGTGAGTGAAGATTTTAAAGTTAATGGTCTGCTACTTCAACAACTTGGCTTGGTTACAGAAAAATGCTTTACTCTATGTGAATGGGATAGTCAAGTAGGAGGTGAACAATGGGAAAATGTGGCATCAAGGCAGTCACTACTAGGTTCAAAGGACATTAAAGATAAGCCAATAGTAGATCGAAACAAAGTACTGTTGCCTTCTCTACATATAACATTAAGTTTAATAAAACAATTCATCCAAGTCCTGAATAAAAAAAGGAAATTGTTTCAATTACATTTGCACTAAGTTCCTATTGTTCACATTACAGTTGTTATTTGGTTTTTAGGAGCATTAGCAACTAAGGCCATATTGCTCCGGAGATATGTGGTGATCATTCCCTGACCTTTCCACATCCTCCGTATTTGGTGGTCATGGGCTCGAACCCCAGTCTAATCAAGAAGCGTGTGCTATGCACTGCTGCTCCTGCCCACCTGGCTACAGAGGCACCCCCCCCAATTACAGATTACGAGACAATCATGAGTGATGTGCTGGAGAAGTTCAGTAAGGCTGGGCTGAAATATGGCTATTAAGGTACACTTCCTGTGCTCTTGTCTCAACTATTTATAGAAAAAATTTGGATAGTTTAAGTAAAAAACAGGAGGAAAGATTCTATCAGGATATAAAAGAAATGGAAAAAAAGATACTGGTGGTGGTGGTGGGGGGGGGGGGGTTGGAATTGAATTTCAGTGATGGTTGACTACTGCTGAATGCTAAAAAAGAGGAAGAGTCACTGAAACTAGCTGCCTGAGGAAGTTAAAAATGTGTAAGTTTAATCCATTCTAATGTATAACAAATCCAGTTTGCAGCCATCTGTTTGACAGGACACATTCTTTGATATTTCTAGGGGTTTTTTTTTGTATTTTTAATCAATATTTTTATATAAAAATAACTTATCTGCAAAATCTCTAAAAATACAAAAAAACCAGAAGCATCTCCACCATTATTTTATTTATAAAAAAATTCTGACAAGACTTTCAAAATTCCCATTAAATATGTAGTTCAAATTAATTATCAGCAGTAAAACAACGGGAACTTTTCTTAAAACACAGACTGGCATAATTAAAATAACTTAAGATATGGTACAATTACAGTTCAAAAGAAAACTTAAGTAACTCACCTCATCATCTGTTGGGTTAAATGATTATAAAAAATATAGATAAAAGATTTTATGCTCATATGACCCAGGAGATAGTGAGGTGAGTTACTCACAAAGAAGCTCTTGTTATTTTTAATATTAAATTCTTAAGACACAGTAACTAGCAGCCATTGAACTATAACATTGGTGCAATTACAGTAAACACATTTCAAAATATTTCTCAGTGATTACAAAAAGTTTAGTTAACAGCTACTTACTATTTGCTTCTCTGAATATTTATTGGAACTAAGCAAGTTCACAGCCTCCATGTGTCCAAAATCAATATCATGCCCCAAAAGGAAAATGAATAGTAGTTTGCAGACAT
The DNA here is from genome assembly GCF_048544385.1 of Mastigoproctus giganteus. Classification (NCBI taxonomy): domain Eukaryota; kingdom Metazoa; phylum Arthropoda; class Arachnida; order Uropygi; family Thelyphonidae; genus Mastigoproctus; species Mastigoproctus giganteus. The sequence goes on along the minus strand of NC_143584.1, from coordinate 217,064,345 downwards.
ATTTTTTCTTTTGATAACCATCTAGTGTCCTATCACCTGTAAAATTCAGTCTTTTAATTATGCTTTCAAGGCATTACACTTAAATAAAAGAAGAGGTACAAAGATATCTTTGGAGAACTGTATATCTCTTTAAAGTGAAGTCCAGACTGAAGCAAATGGTTCTTATCATATAACACTAATTAATCTTGAGTGACTAAACTTGAACGAAAAATGTCTACTGGCAATCATAAAAATATATTGAAACTCAGTATCTAAGAGAGATAATTTTAATTATCTTGGCAGCAGATATTAGCGTTAACCCAGAAGTGCTGGCGGCTGACCTAATTTTCATTAAATTTTAGATTCAGCCCTTTTAGAAAGATTTGTCAGGACTTTCCAGAAACAAATCAGACAATTAGAAATCTGGCAATTAGTATTAATTTTTCATAGATTTTTCTCCTTATCCCTGCTAGCAAAATTACTGCATATCATTGACATAACCCCATGACCTGCTCTGGCAGCATGTCGGCACCTCAGAAAACTTCATATCCGACTGAAAAATTTCCCCCAGGTCTCCTTCATTGTCCACTACCCTGAGTGTACTACTACGCAGTAGGTACATTTCTCTGGAGTTACTGCTACCCATATGCAGTACTTTGCATTTGTCAATGTTAAACTTCAGTTGCCACTTCACAGCTCATCTGACCAACTTTTCCATATCCAGTTGCAGCATACTTTCAATACTGTCAACTAACAAACCTGTCAAACTTTGTGTCATCTGCAAACTTCAACATTAAGCCTGATATATCTTCATCAATATTGTTGATAAATATACAAAACAACAATGGGCTCAACCGAACCCTGGGGAGGGGGCTCCACTAATAACACTGGTCTATGAATGGGAGTGTCCATTGATTACCACTGTCTTCTCCCATTCAACCATCCCTTTATCCATTGTAGCAACTTTCCCTTAATGCCATACTGCTCCAATTTGTACAGCAGTCTTCCATGTGCAACATTATCAAAAGCTTTCCTCAAATCCAAGTATATGATATCAAAATTATTTTTTGCATCCAGTGATCACATCATAGTACCCAATCAAATTGGTCAGACAAGACTTCCTCTTAACAAATCCATGCAGTGTCTGTATTATTATGCAGTCTTGTCTAGAAAATCCTGCAATGCTTCTTTAACCAGTGATGGCACTGTTTTCCCCAGAACAGAAGTTAAACTTACAGGTCTGTAATTACTCATGTCGCCCTTTGTCCACCTTTACGAATTGAGGATACATTTGCACATCTCCAGTCAGTGGAGACCTCCCTGAGTCCAATGATGCTCTCATAATTATGGCTAACGGACTTGCTTACTTCCTTTGCCACCTCCTTTAATATAACTGGATAAATCCCATCCAACCTAGGTGCCTTTGTTATGTTTTACTTCAACAATTTCTCCTCCACTTTTCTCTTTATAAAATCATTTATCTCCCTGTTAGAGTTCAATAAGCTTCTGGCCTCCACTTCCCTTCAGAATTCCTCGTGTGTGAATGTAGATGCAAAATTACATTCAGTTTTTCAGCTATCTGAGCAGGATCATCAACAGCTGAACCATCGATATCAAGTGGACCAATCTAATTCATCCCCCTTCCTTCTCGAGTTGATATAAGTAAAGTGTTTGCTGTTTTTCTTTGAATCCTTTGCCAAAGATTTCTCGTAATCTTTTCGCTTGCCTAACCTCCTTTGTGACACCCATTTAAGCCTAAAATTTGAACAGTATTTCTTAGTTGGTATGAAAAGACTAGTAGCTTCCAAGATTAATTCCTTGAATGCTTCCCATTTACGAAAGCAAAACCCTTCCCTTTACCCCTGATGGTAGTTACATCTTTAAGTAAATCCCACATCAGTACACTGTTCATTGGCTAACGGACTTAGCTAGTGGTTCCTTTTTCTGAAAATTCTTAATGCATGAATAATCAATGCTGATAATCATATCAAGAGTATTACTCCTGGTTGAACCTTGAACATGCTGCTGTAAAAAACTATCATCCAATAAACACAAAAGTCTAATGTACAAGTTAGTTGCTGAAAAAAAGCCATGAGTTAGGGTTGAATTCCAAAGTGTCTGCAATTCTGTCTAGACACGATAGGAGGGATTATATGATGAGAGCCTTGTCGATCAATTCGGCCCTTGAGAGATTGTGCAAGGCTCAAGGGGTAGAAATTTTTTCAGCCTGGTCTGTGCTTGTTAACAGGAGAGACTGCTTCTACAGGGATGGGATACACTTAAATAGAAAGGGTGCAAGAATATTTGCTGATGCTATCGAGGCAGAGTTAGGTGGGTAGGGAAAACTGCTAGCTTGGGAGGGATACATGGACTAATAGATTAACAGTAGCCGCTGGCAGAGGTGAAGGTGATTCTTGCACTGCTTCTATTGAAATGCAATTGAGCAGCAGCAACATGAAAAGCAAGGCAATGGGTATTTCCAGGGTTGCTGGCAGTCATAGCGGAACAAGTAAATACATGAGCTGTGTTAGGGTAACTAAGAGTAGAAACAGGTGCATGTATACTTACATGTACACCAATGTTAGGAGTACAGTTAATAAATTTGAAGAGCTTTAAGTTGTTATTTGGTTTTTAGGAGCATCAGCAACTAAGGCCATATTGCTCCGGGGATATGCGGTGGTCATTCCCTAACCTTTCCGCATCCTCCATATTTGGTGGCTCACGGGCTCAAACCAGGGTCTAATCAAGAAGCATATGCTACGCATTGCTGCTCCTGCCCACGTGGCAGAGCTTTAAATGCCAATCAAGACATCAAATGCAGATATTGCTGAGATATCAGGGACATGTGTGTGGTGTCATACAGACATAACCAGTGCAGAATTGGAATTTGGAGAGTAGTAGTAGTGGCATGTAATACAAGAAAGCAAGTGTATGAGCTTATGCAGCATCAGCCAAAAAAAAAAAACACACCATTTCCTCCAAATGCCTGTCCAGTAACTCCTTAAATTTATTCAACCTATCAACTTCCACAACGACAGATGGAAGTTTGTTCCAGCAATTAACCACACGTTGGCTAAAGGCAAATTTCCGCACATCTATTTTACATCTGTCCTTTCTTAATTTGAATTTATGCCCCCTTAGATTCATAATCTGAACAAGTGGAAGGATCCCATCAGAATTCAGCGTGCTCAACCCATTCAAGGCCTTATACACCTCAATCAGATCACCGCGCAGGTGCCTAGTCTCCAGCCACTGCAATTTGCAGAACTTAAGCCTCTCTTGGTAAGAGGATCCCTTCATTCCCCTCACCAATCTTGTTGCCCTTCTCTTTACACGCTCAAGTAAATCTACACCCTTCCTAAAATGAGGCCTCCAGACTTGTACACAGTACTCAAGGCTTGGCCTGACCATTGCCTTATACAGAGGGACAATCACAGCAAAATTCCTATATATCATTGACAAAACCCGATGACCTGCCTTGGCAGCCTGTCTGCATTGCTCAGAAAACTTCATATCTGACTGCACAATTACTCCCAGGTCTTTTTCATTTTCTACCTGCTTAAGTGTAGTACCACTTAAGGTGGTACTAACTACAGAGTACAATGTGTACAGAAAGGATACACAGGACTGGAAGGGAGGAGAGTTTATGCTGTTAGTTAAGAAACATATAAAATCTTGTTGTTATTTGGTTTTTAGGAGCATTAGCAACTAAGGCCATATTGCTTCGGGGATATGCGGTGATCATTCCATGACCTTTCCGCATCCTCCGTATTTGGTGGTGACAGGCTCGAACCCCGGTCTAATCAAGAAGCGTGTGCTACGCACTACTGCTCCTTTCCACCTGGCTATGGAGGCGCCCTCATATAAAATCTAAGGAAGTGCATCCAATTGATGTTGGTGGACAATGCAATGTTCAGTCTGTTTGGTGTGACAAAAGCACTGGAAAAGAAAAAATGAGTAGGTGTGTGTTATAGGCCTAATGAATCTGATGAGTATAATGAGCAATTGTGCAGAAAAATAGTGGGCCAGTAAATCAGTGTCTTATAATGGGGGATTTTAATTTCCCAGAGAATGGCTGGAATTTGTGGGTTAGTCACACACACACACACTAACACGGTTTTTGTGGATTTATTGGATGATTGTTTTCTACAGCAGCATGTTTGGGAGGCAACTAGAGGGAGTAATACTCTTCATCTGATTATCAGTAGTGATTCTTCATGCATTAGGAATCTGCAGATAAAGGAACCACTAGGTGGCAGTAATCACAGTGTGCTGAAAAAAAGCTGTGAATTAGGGTTGAATTTGAAAGTGTCTGCAATTCTGCCCAGACACGATAGGAGGGAGTATATGATGAGAGCCCTGTCGATCAATTCGGCCCTGGAAAGATTGTGCAAGGCTCAAAGGGTACAATTTTTTTCAGCATGGTCTGTACTTGTTAACAGGAGAGACTGTTTCTACAGGGATAGGATACACTTAAATAGAAAGGGTGCAAGAATGTTTGCTGATGCTATTGAGGCAGTGTTAGGTGAGTCGGAAAACTGCTAGATTGCGGGGATACAAGGACTAATAGATTAACAGTAGCCACTGGCAGAGATGAAAGTGATTCTTGCACTGCTTCTATTGGAATGAGTCACAGCCTGGAAAATAAGATGCAGGATATTTCAGAGACTGCTGGGAATCATTGGGGTACAAGTAAACACATGGGTTGTGTTAGGTTGTGTTAGGTAGCCAAGAAAAAGAACAGGTGCATGTATACTTGCGTGTACACCAATGCTAGGAGTTTAGTAAATAAATTTGATGAATTTGAGGTATTCCTCAAAACATCAAAGGCAGATATTGTGGGGATTTCAGAGACGTGGTGTCACACAGATATAAGGAATGCAGAACTGGAATTTGGGGAGTACAATGTCTACAGAAGGGACAGACAGGATAGGAAGGGTTATGCTATTAGTTAAGAAATACATAAAATCCAAGGAAGTGAAGCCAGTCGACATTGCTGGATAGTGCAGTGTTGAGTCAGTTTGGTGTGACAAGCATTGGGAGATCAAAATTGAGAGTAGGAGTGTGCTATAGGCCTAATGACTGATGAGTATAATAAGAAACTGTACAGGGAAATAGAGTGGGCCACTAAATTAGAGAGTCTTATAATAGGGGATTTTAATTTTCCAGATATTGACTGGAATTTGGGTGCTGGTCACTCACACACTAGCAAGGCTTTTGTGGATTTATTGGATGATTGTTTTCTACATCAGCATGTTCGGGAGGCAACTAGAGGGAGTAATACTCTTGATTTGATTATCAGTAGTGATTCTTCATGCATTAAGAATCTGCAGGTAAATGAACCACTAGGTGGCAGTGATCGCAGTGTGCTGAAGTGGGATTTACTCAAAGAGGTAACTACCATTAGGGGTAAAGGGAAGGGTTATTGGTTTCGTAAAGGCGACTATGATGGACTGAGACAGTATTTAAATTCTATACAGTGGAACCAACTGATGATGTTACCAACAGCAAATTCAAAATGGGAAGCATTCAAAGAACTTATCTTGGAAGCTACTAGGCTTTACATACCAACTAAGAAATATTGTTCAAGGTTTAGGCCTAAGTGGATGTCAGATGAACTAATGAGATGTATGGCAGAGAAGCAAAATGCATGGGATACATACAAATTAACACGTGACACAGCACAGAAGCTTATGATAGATACAAGTTGATCTGTAAAGAAGTTATAAAGGAGGTTAGGCAGGCGAAGGCAGATTAAGAGAAATCTTTGGCAAGGGATGCAAAGAATTCTTTACTTATTTAAACTCTAGAAGGAAGGGGATGAATCAGATTGGTCCACTTGATATCAATGGGTCAACTGTTGATGATTCTGCTCAGGTAGCTAACAAACTAAATGAATATTTTGCATCGACATTCACACGAGGAGTTATTCAACAAGTGGAATGGCAGAGGTGTATTCAACTCTGGCAGTAAGCTAGACAATCTTGTAATAACTGAGAGTAAAGTGGAGGAGAAATTGTTGAAGATAAATACAAGAAAGGCACCTGGGGTGGATAGGATCTATCCAGTTATATTAAAGGAGACAGCAAAGGAAGTAGGCAAACCCTTAGCCATAATTATGAGAGCTTCCTTGGACTCAGGGGAAGTACCCATGGACTGGAGATATGAAAATGTGACCCCAATTCACAAAGGAGGATCAAAGGGCGATACAAGTAATTATAGACCTGTGAGTTTAACTTCTGTTCCAGGAAAATTAATGGAGGCACTGGTTAAAGAAGCACTGCAGGATCATCTAGACAAGACTTCAGTTATAGCTCGGACACAGCATGAGTTTAAGGGGAAGTCTTGTCTGACTAATTTGATTGGATACTATGATGTAGTCACAAAGGAACTGGATGCAAAGAATAACTTTGATATCAAAGATTTGGATCTTAGAAAAGCCTTTGATACTGTTGCACATGGAAGACTGCTGCACAAATTGGAGCAGTGTGGCATTGGAGGCAAATTGCTGCTATGGATAAAGGGGTGGTTGAGGGGGATAAGACAGAGTGGTAATCAATGGACACTGCTCATCGTGGACTAATGTTATTAGTGGAGTCCCTCAGGGTTCAGTATTGGGTCCATTATTGTTTTCTGTATTTATAAATGATATTGATGATGGTATATCAAGCTTAATGTCCAAGTCTGCAGAAGATACGAAGGTTGGCAGGGTTATTAAGGACACTAATGACAGTATGCTGCTGTAATAACAGGATCTAGAAAAGTTGAGCAGATGGGCTGAGAGGTGGCAAATGAAGTTTAACATTGACAAATGTAAAGTACTACAAATGGGAAGCAGTAACCCCAGAGTAACGTATCAACTCTGACAGTGGTAGAGAATGAAAAGGACAGTGGTAGAGAATGAAAAGGACCTGGGGATAATTGTGCAGGCATATATGAAGTTTTCTGACCAGTGCAGATGGTCTGCAAGAATAGCTCATGGTGTCTTGTCAATGATATACAGGAATTTTTTTAGCAGGGATAAGGAGGTGATTATTCTCGTGTATAAGACGATGGTCAGGCCACACCTAGAGTACTGTATACAGATCTGGAGGCCTCATTTTAAGAAGGATGTAGAGATGTTGGAACTGGTACAGAGAAGGGCAACGAGATTAGTGAATGGAACAAAGGGTTGCTCTTACGAAGAAAGGCTTAAGTTTTGCAAATTAGTGTCTGGAGACTAGGCACCTGTGAGGTGATCTGATTGAGGTGTATAAAGCCTTGAATGGTTTGAGCATGCTCAATGCTGATGGAATTCTTCCTCTTGTTCAGAATAATTGCCTGAGAGGCCATAGATTCAAACTGAGGAAAGACGGTTGTAGGACAGATGTGCGGAAGTTTGCCTTTAGCCAGCGGGTAGTTGATTGCAGGAACAAACTTCCATCTGTCGTAGAAGTTGATAACTTAAATAGATTCAAGGCAGAACTTGACAAACATTTGGAGCGAGTGGATGGGTGAAATAAGTTTTTTGTTTTTGGCTGATGCTATATAAGCTTGCTTTCTTGCATCATGTGCCTTTGCTAATGCAATTGCATCATCTCAGTACATAGCCAACTACTTAGGTAGTTATAAATTGGTATTATTAAGTATATCTAATATTGTGAATACCTTCACGAGTTCTCATGATATTGCACTACCTTGAATAAGTTGTTGTTGTGGGGGTTTGATGGCACATAATCCGCCTTGGCTATAATGCGCCTATTCATTTATTGTAATAACATATGAGAAATTGTTGTAATGCCAGAAAAGGCTGAAATCAGAAATGACTAAAACTCCAATTTTCTTCAGAAAGTTAAAAAAATTCAGGAATATTTGCATTGTCACCAATGACATTCTCTAGAGTTATTGGTTTCTGAAGGTTAACCAGTGATAACAGGGTTGTATTTCTGTCTTGTTTATAGTATGGGCATTCAATGAGAATGTGTTTAACAGTGAAATTAGAACAATGTGGACACTGTGGTGGATCATCTCCTGTGAGTAAATGAAGGCGAGTCAAATGTGTATGGCCTATCCTTGCTCTCGAAAGCACTACTACTTCTCATTTTGATGCACGGACACTGGAACGCCAAATTTTAGGATCCTTTTTAAATTGAAAAAGGATATTATTTGTTTGAGAGTGCCAGATTGCTGTCCATTCTGTTAGGCATGCACCATGAATGATTTGTGGATAGTCTGATGCTGGAACAGGGATATTGGTTAAATCTAAGGTAGTTGGATTTTTTTGCAGCTTTATCGGCCAGTTCATTACCAGAAATTCCAGAATGTGCTGGAATCCAGCAGAAGGTGATCAGTTGGTGGTGCTCTTCAATCTGTAGTAATAACCTTCTAATTTCATTTAGTAAAGGGTGAACGTTATCTGAGGAGTTACATAATGCTATAATTGAGCCAAGGGAATCAGTGTAAATAAATTTTAATGAGCAGTCAGAACAGAGATTTTCTAAGGATAGTTTAATCGCATATAATTCTGCTGAGAAGACACTGAATTCAGGTGGAAGGGATGCTGAAATAGTGGTATTTAGGAACACTGCTGCTGCTGCTGCTCCAACATTTGAGTTAGATTTGGAGCCATCTGTATAAATTGGAGAAAAATCAAAATATCTGTGAGTGTGAACTGCATGAAGTTATTTGATGCTTGAAGAATATTTTTTCCCCACTGGCAAAGGTAAGTGTCACAGGTGGGTAGAGGAGTACGAGTCCATAGTGGTTGAACGTATGTTACTACCTATTGTACGGAATGAATGGAAACATTCCAAAACTGCATCAGTTCAAGAATGCGAAGACCATTTGGTTTTACTATACTATGCTTATTTCTGCAGTGGTTTTCTAATGGTGGATTGAATAGGTATGACTGAATTGGATGTGAGGCACAACTTTGTATTTTGACAGCATACTTTAGTAGCAGTGTTTTCCTATGTGGAGTTAAAGGGGGCTCATGAGTGTCAATGTAGAGGCTATGTGCTGGTGATGTTCTCAAAGCCCCAAGTGCAATCCTCAAGGCACTGTGCTGAACTGGATCAAGCCAGAGCAAAGCACTTGCTCTGGCAGAATCACAGACAGGAGCACCGTAATCGAGACAGGATCTGATTAATGTCCTGTATATAACCGAAGCAGGGAGGTGCGATCTGCATCCCATGTTAGGGTGGATAAGGTTCTGAGTATATTTAACCTTTTTAAACAGGAAGTACGTACATTTTTAATATGGTCTAAGAAATTTTTAAAAAAAATTACAAAACAACACCCTCTAAATGTCTGTCCAGTTCCTCCTTAAATTTATTTAATCTATCAACTTCCACAATGACAGATTGAAGTTTTTTCCAGCAATTAACCACCCACTGGCTAAAGGCAAATTTCCACACATCTATTCTACATCTGTCCTTCCTCAATTTCAATATATGCCCCCTAAGGTTCGTAATCTGAACGAGTGGAAGAACCCCATCAGAATTCAGCGTGCTCAACCCTTTCATGGCCTTATACACCTCAATCAGATCACCTCACAGGTGCCTAGTCTCCAGCTGCTGCAATTTACCAAACTTAAGCCTCTCCTGGTAAGAGGATCCCTTCGTTCCCCTCACCAATCTTGTTGCCCTTCTCTGTACACGCTCAAGCAAATCTACATCCTTCCTAAAATGAGGCCTCCTGACCTGCACGCAGTACTCAAGGTTGTCCCGTAGACCGAGAGAATAAAGATCACTAAGTATGCCATGCGGTGTCAAAAGCCTTCTCTATATCTACAGAAACCATTACTAGATGTTTGTGTTTAACAAAGGCATTGTGAATGGCAAATTCAGCCTTGATCATGAGATCCAAGCATGACCTGTTTTGTCGAAAGCCACGTTGACTATGGTTCATTAGATGTTGTGACTCAATGGTACAGATGAGTCTACTGTGGACAATGTTTTCAAGGATTTTGCTGAGACAACTTGACAGAGATATTGGTCTATAGCTATGGGGGTTGGACAGATCTTTTCCAGGCTTCAGGAACACAAACACAATAGTGGTGCCAAGAAGCTGGTTAAACATTTTCTAAAAAAATACGGTTGTAAAAGACCAGGAGTTGAAGCAAAGCTTTGTCATCAAGATGCTGCAGCATGACATAATAGATCCCATCTGGTCCGGCGGCACCATTATGAGCTGTTTTAATGGAATACAAAAGTTCAGAATATTGTAGAGGTTTAATATACGGTAGAATGAGGGCAGTTCGGAAGTTAATAGAATACTGTTCTCTGTTTTTAATTCACTGAAAAGAGGTAGTATATGCAGATGCTGCTGATATTTCAGCAAAGGTATTTCCCAAAGCATTTGCTATATCCAAGGGACTTGATAAATCTCGCCCATTCCAGGAGAGGATTGGAGATGGTATGGTTGGAAACATACTAGAAAGCTGTCTAATTTTTTTCCAAATTAATTTGCTGTCAGTGTTTCTGTTAATTGACTTGAATAAGTAACGCTTCACCATAGGAGAAGACTATTTTTACTTATTCTCAGTGGATACCATCACCCATACAGCACAGTTTCAGAGCTTACTGGCTCCTCATCGGTGGTTGGGCAGGTACCCTGGTGTTGCAATGATGACAAACCAGTTGTGAAGTATAAATCCACAATATGAGAGATACCTGATGGTGTGGAGTAATTTAGATTACTCCACACAATCAATCATTGCAACACCAGGGTACGTGCCGACCCACTGATGAGGAGCCAATAAGCTCAGAAATTGTGCCGTACAGGTGATGGTATCCGCTGAGAATAAGTAACAATAGTTTTCTCCTATGGTGAAGCATTACTTATTCGAGGTAGTGCAATATCATAGCAACTCGTTGTGAAGGTATTCACAATGAGATACACTGAATGATACCGATTTATAATTACTTCAGTTGGCTATATACTGAAATGATGCAATTGCACTAACTTGTACATTACTTAAACTCTTTACAAAACCTGAAGCTTTAGCCCTAAACTATACCATAATCCATAAAAGTCTTGTTAGTGTGCGAGTGACCAATCCACAAGTTCCAGTTAATATCTCAGATTAAAATCCCCCATTATGAGACATTCTGATTTACTGGCTCACTATTTCTCCGTATAGTTGTTTGTTGTACTCAGAGTCATTAGGCCTATAACACAATCCTATCCTCATTTTTTGCTTTCCCAGTGATTATGTCACACTGAACTGACTCAACATTGCACTGTCCACCAATGTCAATGGATGCACTGCCTTAGATTTTGTGTTCCTTAAATAACAGCATAACCCCTCCTCCCTTTCTGCCCTGTCTATCCTCTCTACACATATTGTACTCCCCAAATTCCAATTCCGCATTTCTTATATCTGTGTGACACCACATCTCTGATATTTCGACAATATCTGACTTTGACATCTTGACCATAAACTCTAAAAGGAAGGGGATGAATCTGATTTGTCCACTTGATATCTATGGTATCATCGATATCAAGATATTTAAATATTGATATCGATATTTAGAGTTTATGGTCAGGTGTGCAAATGTATCCCCAATTCACAAAAGGGGATCAAAGGGTGACACGAGTAATTACAGACCAGTTAGTTTAACTTCTGTTCCAAGTAAAATAATGGAGTCACTGGTTAAAGATGCATTGCAGGATCATCTAGACAAGACTGCAGCAATAATTCAGACACAGCATGGGTTTGTTAAGGGCAGTCTTTTCTGACAAATTTGATAGGATATTATGATGTGGTTACAAAGGAACTGGATGCAAAAAATTATTTTGATATCATATATTTGGATTTCAGGAAAGCTTTTGACACCGTTGCGCATGGAAGACTATTGTACAAATTGGAGCAGAATGGTATTAAGGGTAAGTTACTAAAATGGGTAAAAGGATGGTTGAGTGAGAGAAGACAGAGGGTGGTAATTAATGGGTGCTGCTCTTCATGGACTCATGTTATTAGTGGAGTCCTACAAGGTTCGGTGTTGGTTCCTCTGTTTTGTATATTTATCAATAATATAGATGAAGGTATATCAGGCTTAGTGTCGAAGTTTGCAGATGATACAAAGGTTGGCAGGGTTGTTAATGACAGTAATGGCAGTGTGCTACTGCAACAGGATCTAGATCATTTGGGCAAATGGGCTAAGAAGTGGCAACTGAAGTTTAACCTTGACAAATGCAAAGTACTGCATATGGGTAGAAGTAACCCCAGAGAAACATACCAACTGTGTGGTACTACACTTAAGGTGGTAGAAAATGAAAAAGACCTGGGAGTAATTGTGCAGTCAGATATGAAGTTTTCTGAGCAATGCAGACAGGCTGCCAGGGCAGGTCATGGAGTTTTGTCAATGATATATAGGAATTTTGCTAGCAGGGAAAAGGAGGTGATTGTCCCTCTGTATAAGGCAATGGTCAAGCCATGCCTTGAGTACTGCGTACAGGTCTGGAGGCCTCATTTTAGGAAGGATGTAGAATTGCTTGAGCATGTACAGAGAAGGGCAACAAGATTGGTGAGGGGAATGAAGGGATCCTCTCTTACCAAGAGAGGCTTAAGTTCTGCAAATTGCAGTTGCCGGAGACTAGGCACCTGCACGGTGACCTGATTGAGGTATATAAGGCCTTGAATGGGTTGAGCACGCTGAATTCTGATGGGATCCTTCCACTTGTTCAGATTACGAACCTAAGGGGGCATAAATTCAAATTAAGAAAAGACAGATGTAGAATAGATGTGCAGAAATTTGCCTTTAACCAGTGGGTGGTGAATTGCTGGAACAAACTTCCATCTGTTGTGGAAATTGATAGGTTAAATTAATTTAAGGAGGACCTGGACAAGCATTTGGAGGGAATAGTGTGTTTTTTTTTTTTTTTTTTTTTGGCTGATGCTGCATAAGCTCATACACTTGCTTTCTTGCATCACATGCCACTACTACCACCAGCACTTCAAATTTATCAAATTTATTTACTATACTCCTAGCACTGGTGTACATGCACTTTTTTTTTTTTTTTTTTTTTTTTTTCTTTTTTTTTTATGAAAACCCCAAACACGAGAGGTATTAGAACCTATAATACCTAGTACTGTGCTTGGGTTGGAGGTTGAGAAGATGAAAGAAGATATTTGTTGACATTAGACTTGAACTTCTGTAGACTGTAATTTTCAGGAAATACGTATTAAGGAAGGTTGTTCCAGAAAACGGCAAATGAATGAATAAATGAGGAAGATGAAAAGTTGGTTCTGTGAGTTTGCAGTTGCACAGTAAATGGATTTTGGCGCACGTGTTCGGAAAACGTGTTCTGTTTTGAAAGAGAGAGCGGGAATTATAGAAGCCAATTCAGAAAAACAGTGCCCATGGAAGTATTTGTAGAAAAGGCATGCAGCAGAAACAGTATGCCTATGAGACAGCGAGTGGAGAGATTCAGTTAGAGAGGAGTCATTAATTAACTTAACTGCCCTCTTCTAAATGAAATATAGAAGCCTGAGAGAGGTTTTGAGGGCACTGCCCCAGATGTGGGATCAATATTCCATGGTAGAGTGGATTTGCGATTTGTACAGAGTGAACAGCTGTACAGCTGTTTTAATGAGAGGGACAGCCCTAAAGTGAATGTTTCGTGCAGACTAATACACAACAAGGTTATTGGACCATTTTATTTTGCTGAGCACACCATTTCAGCGAACGTTTACTTGGACATGGAGCAATACATTGCATCTCAGAAGTTTCAGCCATGGGTAATTTTCCAACAAGATGGTGCACCGCCACACTGGAGCATAGTTGTTTGTGAGTTCCTGGATGTTGCATTTTCTAACCGATGGACTGGGAGGGATGGTCCAATACCATGGCCAGCCCGTTCACCGGACATTACCCCTTTTAACTTTTTTTTTTTTTTTTTTTAAATGGGGCTATATTAAGGATAAAGTGTATTAGACTCCAGTTCATGATACTGAAATTTTGAAGGCAAGGATAATGGATGCTTTCGCGACGGTTACTGAAGAGATGTTGGAGAATACATTAGCATTAGTAGAGGTATACGATGCAAGAAAGCAATCTTATGCAGCATCAGCTAAAAAACCCTCACATTTCAACCCTCCATTCTTTCCAAATGCCTCTCTAGCTCAGCCATAAATTTGTTTAGGTTATCGGCTTCCACAACAAAATATAGAAGTCTGTTCCACCAATCAACTACAGCTGGCTAAAGGCAAATTTCCGCATATCTATTCTACAACTATCTTTCCTGAATTTGAAAATGTCCCCCCATAGGTTCTAAGTCTGAGCAAGAATCCCATCAGCACTCAACTTGCTCAACCCATTCAAGGCCTTATACACCTCAATGAGATCACCTTGCAGGTGGTGCCTACTTTCCAGGTGCTGCAATTTTCAGAACTTAAGCTTTTCTTCGTAAGAGCATCCCTTCATTCCCCTCACCAATCTTGTTGCCCTTCTTTGTACTCCTTCTAGCAACTCTACATCCTTCCTAAAATGAGGCCTCCAGACTCTCTAGGTGTGGCCTGACCATTGCCTTGTATAACAGGATAATCACCTCCCTGTTCCTGCTAGCAAAATTCCTATATATCACTGATAAAACTCCATGACCTGCCCTGGCAGCCTGTCTGCACTGTTCAGCGAACTTCATATTTGACAGCATAGTTACCTCCAGGTTTTTTCACTTTCCACTTCCCTGAGTGTAGTACCACACAGATGGTACTGTTTCTCTTCGGTTACTGCTATCCATATGCAGTACTTGGCATTTGTCATGTTAAACTTCAGTTGCCACTTCTCAGTCTATTTGCTCAACTTATCTAGATCCAGTTGGAGTAGCTTACTGTTGTTAACAACCCTGCCAACCTTTGTATCATCTGCAAACTTCGACATAAAATTTGATATACCTTCATCAATATAATTGATAAATACTGTTGTTGTTTTAACAATGGGTCCAACACCGAACCCTGGGGCACTCCACTAATAACATTTGTCCATGAAGAGCAGTGTCCATTGATTACCACTCTCTGTTGTCTCCCACTCAACCATCCCTTTAGCCATTGTAGCAACTTACCCTTAAGGCCATACATCTCCAATTTGTACAGCAGTCTTACATGTGCAACAATATCAAAAGATTTCCTGAAATCCAAGTATATGATATCAAAATTATTTTTGGCATTCAGTTCCTTAGTGACCATCATAGTATACAATCAAATCATAGTATACAATCAAATTGGTCAGACAAGACCTCCCTTTAACAAACCCATGCATGCTGTGTCTTAACTATTAATGCAGTCTTGTCTAGATGATCCTGCAATGTTTCTTTAACCAGTGATTCCATTATTTTCCTAGGAACACAAGTTAAGCTAACAGATCTGTAGTTACTTGTGTCACCTTTTGAACCCGCTTTGTGAATTGGTGATACATTTGCACACCTCCAGTCCATGAGGACCTCCCCTGAGTCCAAGGAAGCTCTCATAATTATGGCTAAGGGTTTGCTTACTTTCTTTTCTGCCTCCTTTAATATAACTGGATAGATCCTGTCCACCCCAGGTGCCTTCCTTATATTTAACTTCAACAATTTCTCCTCCACTTTGCTCTCAGTCATTACAAAATCACTTAGCTCCCTGTTAAAGTTTGATAAACTTCTGGCACTCCCCTCATTGAATAACTCCTCGTGTGAATGTAGATGCAGTATTAGGCGGGTCAGAAAACTGCTAGTTTGGGGGATAAACAGACTAAAAGGTTAATAGTGGCTGAAGGCAGAGGCAAAAGTGATTCTTGCACTGCTTCTATTAGAATGAGCAGCAGCAGCCTGGATAGCAAGGTAATGGAGATTTCAGAAACTGCTGGGAGTCATAGTAGAAGAAGTAAATACATGGGCTGTGTTAGGGTAACCAAGAGTAGGAACAGGTGCATGTATACTTGCATGTACACCAATGCTAGGAGTATAGTTAATAAATTTGATGAGCTTGAAGTGCTAGTCAAGACATCAAAGGCAAATATTGTAGGGATATCAGAGACGTGGTGTCACACAGATAAGCAGTGCAGAATTGGAATTTGGTGAGTACAATGTGTACAGGAAGGTTAGACAGGACAGAAAGCGAGGAGGGGTTATGCTGTTAGTTAAGAAACACAAAATCTAAGGAAGAGTATCCAATTGATGTTGGTGAACAATGCAGTGTTGAGTCTGTTTGGTGTGAAATGAGCACTGGGAAAGGTAAATTGAGAGTAGGTGTGTGTTATAGGCTTAATGAATCTGATAAGTATAATGAGCAATTGTGCAGAGAAATAGAGTGGGCCAGTAAATCAAAATGTCTTATAATGGGAGATTTTAACATGTCCAAAAATTGACTGGAACTTGTGGGTTGGTTACTCACACACTAGCAAGACTTTTGTGATTTATTGAATGATTGTTTTCTACAGCAACATGTTCGAGAGGCAACCAGAGGGAGTAATACTCTTGATCTGATTATCAGCAGTGATTATTCATGCATTAAGAATTTGCAGATAAAGGAACCACTGGGTGACAGTGATCACAATGTACTGATGTGGGAATTACTTAAAGATTTAACTACCATCAAGGCTAAAGGGAAGGGCTTTTGCTTTCATAAAGGTGACTACAGAGGTCTCAGGCAATTTTTAAATTCTGTACAGTGGGATCAACTGATAATGTTAGCAACGTTGAATTCTAAATGGGAAGCCTTCAGGGAATTAATTTAGGATGCTACTAGGCTTTTCATTCCAACTAAGAAATACTGTTCAAGGTTTACGCCTAAATGGATGTCAGATGAATTAATGAGGCTCGTGGCAGAGAAGAAGAATGTATGGGATGCATGTAAAGTATCAGGTGACACAGAAGCTTATAGCAGGTATAAACTAGTCTGTAATCAAGTAATATTTGGCAAAGGATGCAGTAATTTATCCAGGTCTTGGAGTAGTGTACACACTGATTGTCATATTAACTACCCTGCCAATCTTTGTATCATCAGCAAACTTAGACATTAAACCTAATATGCTCTCCTAAATATCATTAATAAATATTGAAAACAGTAAGGAGACCAGCAGGAATGCTGCAAGTTTACAAGGTGCCTTTGTGCAAAGTCTTATTGGCATCCCTCTCCAAAAAACAAATAATGGTAGAAAGTGAAGCTAATTAGGTAGAAAGAAAGATCAATAAACACTTAATGAAATACATTTTGGAATTAAAAAACCACTAAGAACAAAAAAAAAAAAAAAAAAAAAAAAAAAGTGTCTTTTAGCAGAATGTTTATCATTTCAT
The DNA here is from genome assembly GCF_048544385.1 of Mastigoproctus giganteus. NCBI lineage: Eukaryota > Metazoa > Arthropoda > Arachnida > Uropygi > Thelyphonidae > Mastigoproctus > Mastigoproctus giganteus. The sequence continues at coordinate 217,047,113 of NC_143584.1, read as the reverse complement.
TTCTTATAAAACTGTAAAACCATTGTAACCACCTTTGAGAAAGCAAAATTCCTTCTCTTTTATCTTTGATAGCAGTAACAACTTTAAATAAATTCCATATCAGCAAACTATGAAAGGTGCTAGCTAGTGGTTCCTCTACCTGAAGGTTCTTAATGCATGATGAGCCATTGGTGAAAATTGGATTGGGTGAATTGCTTTCTCCTGTTGTTGTCCCTGGTATAGAAAACAGTCATCTAGTAAATTGGTAAAATATTCCACTACTGAGTGAGTGACCAATTCACAAGTTCCAGTTAATATCTGAAAAGTTATAATTCCCCACCTCTCACAATAAAACATTCTGATTTACTGACACTTATTTGTCTGTATAGTAATGAGATGAGTGTAATGTATGGAGAGGTTGATTGATTGATTTAAGAATTCTAGGCGGAAGAGCTACTGCAGCTAAAATGCACCTGGAAGGTTTTATGTGTGGGGAGGATTTCCCATCCTACAGTGTTGTCAATAACGGAAAGGCAGTTAAAATGAGGACCCATTAGTGTATCAGTAAGGTTCATCTTTCTATTGACTCTTTAAAAAAAACATCTTGTAAACACAATGAGTGTCACCTTTCCAGAAGTTGCATGGGCAGAACTGCATAGAGCAATTTTTAACTACGTGCAATGAATGTGCAAAATGATTTTTTTCTCAAATGGCTATCACAGATGACACATGGATTCACCATTTTGACTCTAAAACCAAGGAACAATGCAAACTGCAAGAGCATTCTTAATAACCATCCTCTAAGAAGGAAAGGGTATAGACATCTGATGGAAAAGTGATGCTGTTGGTCCTCTGAGAACAGCATGGTGTGATACTCATTGGTTATTTTTAAAGGGAGAACATTACTAGGACATTACTTCAACCGTCTTAAATTTAATATATTCTTTATCCATGCAGCCAAAGACAAAATGGTGAGGAATGTATCAAAGGCATGGTGTTGTCCTGTAACAATACCCTTACACACAGTTTGCAAGCTACCACAAAGATAAGCTAATGTGGCAATTAAATTCTGGCACATACAACATATTGTCCTGACTTCATTCTTTCAGATATCTTCCTATTTCCATCCCCAAACTGCTTTTTCAGGTGACAACAATTTCTCTGATGATAATAATACAATGATCTGAGAACCAAGTCATGGTTTCAAAGGCAACTAGAGATGGTTATCTGCAAAAATGGCCTCCAAAAAGTTTAGCCATTGGCTGGTGGCTAGGTAAACAAAAGGCCAAAATATGTGCTTGGTTTCAAACTTCTGTAACTGAGGGACCTAAGTGAATATGGATTACTACTTGCATATAAAAAATAAAAAAATTGAATTTAATATATTCTTTACGAAAACAACAAAATCCTATTCACTAAAATTTTAATAAGATAATTTTTTAAAAAATATTTCTAATAAAAGATTCCTAAAAATATACTTTACTAAAGTATTAATCTTTAAATAGAAATTCAAACAAAAAGAATTCCTACCTCTGAATTTAGAACGTATGTTGGCTAATTCTTTATTTATTCTCTTAATTTCTGCCTCTTTACTTTTACCTGAAAATTGCAAAAATAAAACTATCACAGAAAAAATATATAAGAAAAAACCTACTGAAAATATATTTTGCTAAGATTTAAAATGCAGATAATAGACCATCTAAAAGCATATCATACAATCCACATGTAAGCTGGAAAAAAATATGGAAATCAAAGATAATGAAACATCACATTCTTGGAAGGCATGGTTCTATAATATAGGACTGAAAACTGAAGATCAAGGACTACTATTAACACTCTGATGTACTGACAGTAGGAGTATTTAATGTTAACAATAATAAGATTATAACATGAGCATTATGAAGTGGCAGCACACACACTAATCTGTCTTTGGATCTTCCTCAATGGTTAGACAAAAGGCTTATATATAAAAGAAAATTAATTTACATTTGATTGAAAACTATATAGGAACTATATAAAAATGACTAATAAAAAAAATAGCAGTTACAACCCCATTCATGCCCATCAGTGTTGTCATTTTAGATTTGTATATTGTAATAGATGATCTTCAAAAAGGAGCTAAAAATAAACGGTGCTAAATAAAGCACTAAAAACAAAATTTCTGTCATTTTCATAAATTTATTACAAGCATCAAGATTTCTCTTGAAATTAAAAATAAAATTCTAAAAGAAGCTTACAGTAGTGAAGAACATTTTAATTCCTATTTAAATTATTTATAATCATAATAAAATAAAATTTTTATATTCTGAAACAAAGTGATCTTAACTAGTGAATTTAATGAATGCTCTTATATTTTAAATTTTAATAAAGACAGAAATAACCTAAATATTAATATAGAATACATTTAAAAATTGTTTGATGTTTGTCAATAGAAAATAAAAATGTTAGTTAGTTAGTTATTTGGTTTTTAGGAGCATTAGCAACTAAGGCCATATTGCTCCAGGATATGCGGTGGTCATTCCCTCACCTTTCCGCATCCTCCGTATTTGGTGGTGACTGACTCGAACCCCAGTCTAATCAAGAAGCGTGTGCTACGCACTGCTGCTCCTTCCCACCTGGCTACGGAGGCACCCAGAAAATAAAAATGTGACTAAAGCAGCTTATTTAAAATAATGCATACCAATTATGTAACACCTTCAAGAATGAAATCGTCGTCATTATTGTTTGTTCGCATTTCAGCAGTTCCTACTTTACCACTATTTTCATACACGCCAAATGTGTTGATGTTCTATAAAACGCTCGCAGGCATCTCATAATTGTGGAAACATTTTCCATATTGTTACAATCCATATTTGACAGCCAAAACTGAGCTCAAAGGTTTTGCCTTTCATTCTGTTATGTAACTTTGATTTTACAGTATTCATATGACCGAATAAACATTGCATATCAGCATTAGAGAGGGGCAATGAAAGTAGCATTAAAGCAAATTGAATGTTCATAGAACCAATTTACAATGCAATGCTATTACAGTAATTGAGAACATGGAATGTCTGTATGTGCCATTAATTAGAGCAGGGTTATGTAAAGTTTTGGTTTTGATATATTTCATAAAGTACTGTAACTACAAGATGTTTGGCAATTCACTGGGCAGTGTTTATTGGCAGATTTTTATTGAATGTTCAAATATCTCCCTTTAAGAAATCCATGATGTCAACTGCTTTGACTTCACTCCTATTAAGCTGTTCTTGAATTACTTCTTTAACTAATGATTCCATTATTTTTCTTGGAGTGGAAATTAAAGTGACAGGTCTACAGTTACCCACTTCACCCTTCGTATCATCCTTGTGAATAGGAGATACATTTACACATCTCCAATGTACAGGTCCCCCCCCCCCCCGAATCTAAGGATGCTCTCATTATTATTGTCAAAGGTTTGGCTTCCTCTTTTGCAGCACCCCGTATATAACTGGAGAGATTCCATCAGCCCCAGGTATTTTGTTCACTTTTAGCCAGCAATTTCTCTTCTGACTTGCTTTCTTTCTTTTTTTTTTTTTTTGGTAGTTGTTGGCGCATCGGCTTCTATGGCCATAATGCACCTCCCAAGGTTTTTGCAGTACTTTGATCCAAGCCTGAGGCAGGATTCGAAACCGCGACTTTTGGGTTGCCAGGCAGGCACTTTACCCACCCGGCTAGCCCGGTCGGCCTTGCTTTCTTAATGCTAATTCTATCTCTAAAAAGTTCTTTAAGTTTGAATGTAGACAAAATATTTATTAGTTTATCAGCAATCTGTACATGATCAGCAATAGCTACATCATTCATATCCAGTGGACCAATGCGATATATCCCTTGCCTTCTACGCAGGAAGTATCAAGTACACTTTATTTGATTCCAAAGTGTATAAAATTAATTATTTAACAATATTTCATTACCTGTGAAACATCAACTCACATAATTTTTAACAAACTTCAACACTACTGTCATACAATCAGAAATTAATTTGGCTCTTTTCCTCTGTTTTAATTTTATCTTGTATATTGGTCTAATGAGAGTACCAAGGGTTCTCGAACATCACTTTTGTCAAATTTAGGGAAATGAGGTAATGAACTTAATACATAACTCCAAATTTATTCACTTGATATAAGAGTGTTTCATTACATTTATAATTTGTAAAATAATAAGAAGTTTACCTCGATAAAATACGTACAACACTTCCATATGATACTCTCCAGAAATTAAAATGAAAAAAATCGAAAATCTTACATTAGAGTAACAAATAATTAAAAATCAATTCGACACAATTAAAAATAAGAAAATTAATTAAATTATTTAACGAAAAAATTGCAAAACGATTTTCCTTCCTGAAGCTGACAACGCTTTGACCCTTTTCAACGTTTTTTGTCAGCTTCAGGAGGGAAAATCGTTTTGCAATTTTTTCGCTAAATTCTTTTAATTAATTTTCTTCTTATTTTTAATTGTGTTGAATCGATTTTTAATTGAATTTAATTGATTTTGAATTATTTGTTAGTCTAATTTAAGATTTTCGATTTTTTCATTTTAATTTCTGGAGAGTATCATATGGAAGTGTTCTACGTACTATATCGAGGTAAACTTTTCTTATTATTTTACAAATATTGATATCAACGTAGAACGTATTGAGTATTACAGCTCTGGTTCATATTATCCTTACATTAAATAATGTAATTATTTAATGTAACGAGGAGGAGAATACTTCTGGAAAGCATTCTTTAGTTAATGCTGTAAAAGGTGTGAGCTATATGGGCCATCACCAAAGTGCATGCAAGGTTTCTGTCTACTCTGAAATATACAAGATTTGGCAATAAAGTTCCTGGACTGGTGCTGTTGCAGTGATGTTCAATGAGTTTGGAAAGAAACGGAAATGGTGATAAAGAAATCCAGTAGGTAAACAGGTTGCAAGTAACAGCCAGTTTCATTAGTAGCATTAACGTTCCATGTCAAGATTTTGCAATGGAACAATGAACAACGAATCAAATTTTGCTTTAAACGAGAAAATCTGCAATAGAAATGTATGAAATGTTAAAAACTGTTTATGGTGACGAAACATTATGCTGTACCATTATGCGTCGTTTGAATGGTATCAATGTTTCAAAGACAGGTGTGGGGATGTTAATGATGACCCAAGAAGTTGGCATCATCAACCTCTTAAAATGAGGACAGAGTTGCAAAAATTTGGAAAATTGTGGCAAGATATCATTGTTTGACCCTCAGAATGATGACTGATGGGTTGGATAAAAATAAGGAGACTATTCATGAAATTCTGTATGAAGATTTACAGAAAAGGAAGGTCTGTGCAAAATTTGTGCCGCACAACCTTACGAATAAGTACAAGTAACAAAGAATGTCATCATGAAAAAACTTCATCCAGACTTGCCAAGACAATCCTAATTTCCTTAAGTGCCAATACATTCAAGGAAATTAGAACTTAGAGATGAGTTCTAATTTCCTGTTGAGTGTTTCAGTAAGACAAAGAGAAGAAGCATTAGACCATGCAGTGGACTTCAAAATCATCACGGAGGCTCAAAAAGGTTTTGTTTACAGAAGTCCAGGATCAAGACGATGCTGATCATGTTTTTTGAAAAATAGAATGTGATTCGCAAGGAAATAAGACGTTGACTCTCTTACCTGAAGAGGAGAGAGAGTCAACGCTGCATTCTACATATGGGTGCTTCAAAGACTACTAAAGCACATTTCCCGGGGTGAAGCCACTATTTCAAGAGAACGGCAGCTGGCTTGTGTTGCACAACAATGGCCCCACCCATTGCATACTTGATGTGAAGACATTTCTGATGATACACAATTAAATAGATCAATCACACACCCTACTCTCCTGATATAGCACCAGTGGCCTTCTTCCTATTTCCCAAGGTGAAACTGCCCTCAAAGGAAAGAGATGTCGAGATATTGATGACACAAAAATGTAACCACTGAACTGAACATTATCTTTCTGGATGCCTTTGCTGACCCATTTGAAAATCTTTTAGAACAGTATAACAAGTGTATTCAATCAGGTGGTCATTACTTTTATTAAAAATAAAACCAATTTTGAGCCCTTTCACTCTGTGTTCTTTTTATTGTACCAGTCAGGAAACTTTATTGCCACACCTCATAAATACATATCTGAGCAAGCAAATATTTCAAGATCAAAATATCTGCATTTCTCATGTTTGAAAATATTTTACGATAAAGCTAAATTCATTAAATCCCATCTAAAACAATAAAATACTTACAATTCCTAATATCTGAGATAAAAACAGCCAACCCTCTCATGCCATCCCCTCTGACAGCTGGCATGATGACCTTGAGCTACTGGATTATAAATAAGCTATACCTAGAATTAAAATATATATATACTATCTGTTTAATTATGATTATATTTGGATAACATTAATTGTGCATTTAATTCATATACAAATAATAATTGAATGCTGGTTATAAAACAACTTATTTCAAATTTCTTACAAACTGTTAAGGGAGAAAAAAAATTAAATCACAATAGTAACATTTCAATTACTGTAAATATGCTATACATCTAATCTTAATCACTAATATGTAATTCTTTTGTTATTTACTGCCCTCAAATGGGAAGCTTTCACCTTTCTAGGTCATCCCAACTAATCTGACTGGTTTCAGCACTGTTTAGTATTTTTCATCATTCAAGGCTATCTCTACCAGCAGCAAACTACAATTGAAAGACTTAGAATAGGAATCTCTTGTGCTTATTCTTTGATAATTTTCAAAAACAATGTGGCATGATTTAGGAAGCAAAAGCTTTTCATATGGGGAGAGAGATGTATATACTGAAACCTATATTGAAACTTAATATGTAATGGTTTTAAAATATAGTTATACTAAAAATCCACACAACTTTATATTTTAATTTTATATAAAAAAAAAAATGTTCTTTATACTACTGCATAACCACATAGATCACAAGCATTTACAACTAACAAATTCAGCAAGAATATTATCATTACTTGTATTTTTATTCAAACTAGTTCATCAGCCAAGGTGACCAGATGAAACTTCAATTTATCACTATGATATAGAGGCCAAACAAACAGTGGCGCAGCACCATGAAAAATTACTACAATTAATTTTGACGGGTACCATCAGTTCTTTGAGACAAAGGAGTGATATTCATTGATTACTTTGAAAATGATAAACTGCATCAATATTTATAAAAGAAAGACCATTCATAGTGAAGAGAAACTGAATAAGTGCAGCTGGAAAGTATGAAATTAGCAATATTGAAATTTAAGATTTATTAAAAAAACTTTGAAGCCTAAAGGTGAGTAAAGCCTTTGAAGTTGGTGGCATATACCCAGTAATTTTGAGGGAGGTGGTGAGAGGATGCATTGAATCATTAAGGTTAATTATAAGGGAATCACAGAACTCAGAGAAATTCCCTTGTCCAGTGTTACTACAATGTTACCAACTTCTCCAATGTCACTCACTGGAGAAGTGTCAGTACATAAAGGCTGAGAGTGAAGAATCTGAAGAAGTCAACTAAGTGTGAAGTGGACAACTACTGACTGGTCAGTCTGACTTTAGTTATAAGGAAAATCATGGAAGCAATGATCAAGAGTACAATACATGATCATTTAGATAGAAACAGAATAATGACGAAACACAGCATGGTTTTTGTAAAGTGAAAATAATGTTTAACCAATCCAGTTAGTTATTTTTACATAATTATTCAATCACTCTGTTGGGATTAGAAGAAAAATCTTTAGATGGATCATAGGATAGCTGAGGGATAGGAGGCAGAGGGCTGATTAATAGTTATTCTTCAGACTGGGCTAATATAAGAAGTGGGGTTCCCCAAGGATTGGTACTAACCCCATTGCTGTTTTTGATTTTCCTATGACATTGATAGAGGGCTAGAGCTTAGAAGTGATACAAGGTGTGATGTAAAAATTTCCAGACATTAGTAGAGTAGTTAATGATCAATGCCAAACAAAGCCACTAAGACAACTTAGCTAGACTTCAGGGATGGTCAGAAAAGCAGTAGCTATATTTTGATGAAGTAAAATGCAAGGTCTTAACACTGAGGGAGAAGAACGGATTTCGAAGTTATGATGCAGCAAGACACAAAGTTCTCCAAACAATATAAACAGGTTGAAGAAAGGTACAAAGTATCTTGTCATGATTTATTGTAAAGAGAGAAAGAGAGAGAGATAATCCTAATGTATACAACAAATATAAGAGTATGTGTTCAAGTATGAAGACTGCACCTAAAAATCCAGAGCTTTTTGAGAGGGTTCAGAGATAAACCAATGTACCTGGTGAGATTAGCAAAAGGGCACCCATATGAGGAAAGACAAAATAGAGGGCTAGAGCTTAGAAAGTAGGCACCTTAGTGGAGATTTAATTAAAAAGTGTAATGCTCTGAGAGGTGAAAGTAAAATGAATGAGGACAATTCCAGAACTAGAGGACAAATTCAATTTACTGTGGAAGTGGTTTAGACTAGATTGCAAATTTTTTTTTGGCCAGTAAGTTGCTAATTAGTTGAATAAGTTGCTTCCATGGGTGGAGGAGGCTGACAGCTAGGAGAAATTCAAAGGTCAGCTGGATGGCTACCTATGTGGGGGAGTCAAAAAAGTAGTTTATTTTATTTATTTTTTTTTTTAATTAATGTTTTTTGGCTGGTGCAACAAAAGCCTGTCCTTGAGGAGTGCCAGAGACCGGCCTCCACATGTTTTATGAGGACATTAGAGCAAGATCGGAGTGGGGGACACTTGCTCTCATTGCTTTGAATTTAAAGGAATTGTTAACAAAATGTAACAGATTTGGTTACTTTGTTGATTTTGTTAAAACTGTGTATAAAAGAAAAATGGCGATGCCCTGCTAGATGTAGCAACCTATCTCCTCGTGATGGGAATGGTAACTTGTAGTGTGGGGTGTGATAGGCCCGTTCCCACCACGAAGCCAATGGTCGAAAATTGTTGATAACTTATTATTTTTGTATTTGAGTTGACCAGTTGGTCGTTGTGTTAACATAAACCTATAGACGGGTAGAGAAGAGTTACACGAATGAGAATCAAGACACATATGGGTGAAAACCTGGGTGGCGACTTGGGATGAAAGCTCACTCAAATGACAAATGTGTCACACAGGTATATCGATATAACTATTTGTTCCAGCTCGGTTTTGAGATCTGTTAAGAAATGGAGTGCATGAATATTTAACAACCAGTGATCACAGAGTGATCATTTTTGATGTAATGTCTGATTATCCAACTAGATGTTGGATGGAGACAGGAAGGTTTTCTACAAGAAATGTTAACTGGGGGAGATTTCTCGCTCTATGGCAGTCTTCTTTTGATCAGTGTATGCAGTAGACATGTATAGTATCATATGTAGGACGGTGCCTGAACGTCAGTTCAACTCTGACTTTTTACACTGTGTTGAATATAGAACTCTGTAAAAGGCCAAAATGTGTGTAACGTTGTTTGTGCAGTGTGTTATGTTGTTTAGTTGTTTCTGGCCTCTTTGTCATCAGGCAGGAGATCACTGGAAAGCCTGCGCAATGCCCGTCTACACCACGATGAGGTGGATGCAGTGGAGTGATCTGTCAGCGATTCTATCTAATCTGTCTAATGTTTTACAAATTACAATTGGTGTTTGTCTCCGCTGTTGTTGGTTTGTTGTTTGTTATTTGGTTTTAACAGCTAAGGCCATATTGCTCTGGGGGGGATATGCAGTGGTCATTCCCTGACCTTTCCGCATCCTCTGTATTTGGTGGGCACAGGCTCGAACCTTGGTCTAATCAAGAAGCGTGTGCTACGCACTGCTGCTCTTGCCCACATGGCTATGGAGGTGCCCACTGTTGTTGGTATTTGGCTTAATGACACATGGGCTACTGAGGCCAAATTGTGTCTGCTCAGTTTATTTACCAGTGTAGATACCAGTGTTTAAATTAAATACTCCTGTATAGGCCAATACATTTTAAATAGATTATAAGTTCTTCTGGTAAAGTTTATTGTTGGTGTTACTTTTCCAGATCTGTGACCAGTTGTCGTAACTTGCATTGCAAATAACAGGCTTGTAATCAGTGTAAGGAACCTGAGGATGTTCTGGGACAGCTGGTCGAGGATGTTTAGCTGCGAGGTCCGCCTTTTAATTTCCTGGAGTGCCAGAATGGCCAGAGATCCAGCAAAAACTGATTGACTGATTGAACATGCTGCAGGAAATTAGCTGAGAATGAATGTGTTTCAATGTAGGATGAGAAATTCTTCCTTATGGCAGAAACAGAACTGAGGGGGTTGGTGTAAATTATGGCAGGTGAGATAGAAGGTTCAATGACTAAGTGCTAATTTGATGGCATATAATTTGGCTGTGAAGACGCTGCAGGCTAATGGTAGTGAGGCTGTAACCGTAAGAAACTGCAGCAGCACCAATCATACTGGCTGTTTTGGATCCATCAGTATAGATTTTACAGGCAAAGTAGTGCGAGTCTGATAGTAACCTGCCTGATATTAAAGGAAGGTACAGTATTCTTCGCCCACTCCAGAAAATGTGTATCATGACAGGCAGAAATGTTTGTCCAAGGTGGAACAGGTGCAGTTGAGTCCTGAAAAATATCACTTAAATTGATATTCCAACTCCAAGAAAGCTCTTTAATCCTCAGTGAGGCAGGTCTGTTTTCGTTTGGCTTGCTCTCATAGAACAAATCCCACCGAGTATTATAAAGATACTCCCAAATGGGGTGCGATGAAAGACTCTGGATCTTAGCATCGTAATGGAGCAGTAATGATTTCCTATGAAGATGTAATGGAGGATCATGTGGTTCGATATAAAGACTCTGGATTGGAGAAGTCCTAAAAGCACTGTGCTGGATAACATTTAGATGTTGTAAAGTAGTGCTCCTGGCAGAGTCATAGACCAGACAACAATAATCTAGCCATGAACAGATTACAGTTCTATAAAGATGCAGTAGAGTATACTGATCAGTGCCCCACGACATAGCCGAGACTGATCGCAGTATATTCAGATGCTTTAGATATGTATTTCTTAAATGAGATGTGAGCTTGGAAGTTAAGCTTGCTGTCTAACATTAGTCCAAGAAATTTAACAGTATTAACAAGCAGGATCTCTGTAGCCGAGTGGTCAGGAGCGGGAGTGCAGTAGCACACGCTCTTTGAGTAGACTGGGGTTCAAGCCCCTGACTGCTAAATACGGTCGATCTGCCAACCCGTAATGGAGCAGCGTGGCAGATTATGGTCCACCCCGGGGGCTCACATATGGTGAGTATGGGCTTGGCACACCCAGGGTCCTGAGCTGGATATCATCATTTTTCCCTTTCTTGGTGATTCCCTTCTACTTTTGACACTCTCACTCTCTCTCTCTCTCTCTCTCTCTCTCTCTCTCTCTCTCTCTCTCTCTCTCTCTCTCTCTCTCTCTCTCTCTCTCTCAGGGTAACTCGGGAACTTTTTTTTTCCTGGTGCAGCATAAGCCTCAGGCTTCCTTGCACCATATGGCTATTAATAATAATAATAATTTCCCTCAGCATGAATTATTGAGGAGGCTTCCATCCTGCAGTGGGTTGATAATGGCTGCACTTTTAACAAGCGGGATTGGAATATTGTTTATTTGTAGTTCCGAATCGGGATGGAGAGCTCGTTTCTTACAAAAGTGAGTGACAGTGCATCTCTTTTCTGACAGTCGATAGTCATTCCGTGAAGTCCAGGATTGTATTTTGGTAATGGCAAGTTGGAGTTGCCATTCGATGGTATTCATACTTTGAGGCTGACAGGAAATGGTAAGGTCATCTGGGCACATGTAAGTTTCAACAGTCTTTGGGATATCTCGTGTTATGCTGCTAACTCGGATTGAAAATGGTGCTGGACTAAGTATCGATCCCTGCGGGACTCCTTCCTGAATGTGAGATGCAGAGAGTAGGTTTTTATAGTGGACCTGAAAATAATGCAATTACAGAAAATTAATTATTTTTGGCAAATGGCACCTAAGCCCCAGATGGTTAAGGTCCATAATAATCCCATGACACCATGTAGTGTCAAATGCCTTTTCAAGATCTCTGACTAGATGTTTCATGACAAAGGCATTGCGGATAAGAGATTCAGCTTTGATAAGCACAACCAGCATTAATCTATTCTTCTGAAAGCTATACTGATGATCTGGTAGGAGCTTCTGCGACTCCAGGATGTAAGTGAGCCTAGTATGAACCATCCTTTCAAAAATTTTACCCATGAAGCTCGTAAGAGATGTTGGCCTGTAATTTTAAACACAGGAATGATCTTTTCCTTGTTTTGGTAAGGCAATAATGAAAGAATGATGCTAGGAAGGATAGGCATTTTTGGAGAATATCTGATTATAAAAGATTAACATGGTACTCAAATCCTCTTCAAATAAATGCTTCAGCATAACATAATGAATTTCACCTGGCCTGCGGCACTATTTGAAAATCTGTTTAATGATTCTTGAAGTTCTATGAATGTAAAGGATTGGTTGTACGGGAATGAGCAGTGCGCGAAAAAGTTGATTTCATATCGTTCTGCACCAGCTTTGATGTTCTGAAATGTGGACGCATAGGAGGCAGAAGCAGAGATTGTAGCAAATGATTCTGCAAGTGCATTAGCAACTTCTTCAGCTGCAGATAGGGCTTTCCCTTTCCAATGAGGTATTGGAGAGGGCAGACAAGTGAATTTCCCATTTAGTGCCTGCATTCTTTTCCAGATGAGGCATGTGTTGGTGTCTTTTGTGATTGTTGAGGAAAAAGCAATCCACGAATCTTGTTTCGCTTTCCGTCTAATTTGCCCTGCTTTTGTTTTACGCCTTTCATAAGCAATGAGGTTACTAGTGGTGGGATTCTTATGGAAATTATTCCAAGCTCGGTTTTTTTTTTTCCTGTTTAGCAATGAAGCAATCTGCATTCCACCGGTAATTTCAGTGATTACGATGTGTCTTAGATTTTGGAATATAGGTATTAGTGGCAGTCAGAATCTGACTGGTGATGTATTTACATCATCAATAGGTTCTTTTTGAAGTGAGTCGAAGTATTTGAGCAGAATAGCCATCTTTTTAAACTTCCAAGTGGATGATTGATCGGAATTTGGAGTTGCCCCTGTTTGTAAGGAGCAAATAATCAAAAAGTGATCACTGTTAAAAGGATCAGTTAATACAGACCATGAAATGATCGGAAAGATGGACAGTGAGCAAATTGACAAGTCAATTTCAGAAGTAGATCCTGTAGGTAGGAGATCCACAGTTTAATAAATTCAGGTCATTATTTATAAATTCCTCAATTGACTTGCCTCTTCTGCCCATTGTAGCTGATCCCCACAATGGATGGTGTCCATTAAAGTCACCGAAAAGACAAATTGGAGTTGGGAGTTGTGTAATGAGGTTGTCAAGTTCTGAATGGGGAAGTGGTAGAGATGGTGGAATATAAATGGAAACAATGGTATCTGAAATACCAAGTGCAATCCAAGCTGCCACAGCTTCTAGGGTTGTTCTTAATTGGATTGGTCTGGATGGTATGTTAGAATTTACAAGAATGGCTACTCCTCCATGGGCAGGAGACTCTGGGCACCTATCTCGTCTGTATATCACATAACTTGAGAATTTCAGCAAAACTTGGGGTGAGAAAAATGTTTCCTGTAGGCATATACCTAAGGAATTGAATTGAGAGATTAAATCCCTTAAGTCATCAGAATGGTCTTCTATAGTTCCACTGTACGATGTTAGGTATTTATTTTGGTTTGGCTGAGGATGATTCATCTAGCTGTTTTTTTGTATGCAGGGCATTTTTAACAGTCCTTTTTTTTGGGAAAAAGGGACGTCTGGTATCCATAGTGTCATTGGCATGGAGTTCTAGGATAGGTTCTTCATAATTTGGGAGTATATCCACTTCCATAGTGTTGGTGAGTGGATCAGTTTCCTTACAGTCTTTAGTAGGTTTCAATTTTCCTGTGTCATTTGAGACTGAGTATTGGTTGGGATACTAATTGGGGTTTTGGTGGCATTGCTGGTTTTAGTTTTAGAATTATCTTTTCCAGTGATTGATAAAGTTACTTTAATCCAATCAGCTAGCGAGACGTTGGGCAGTATTAACACATTTGTTTGAATTGCAGTTGTATGAAAACTTCAGGTGCAAGAGGCATAAGATGGACTAGGCACGGTCAACATTATTTCTGCGTGCCTCAGGATATGATATGTGACTTTGTTTTACTTTGTATTTTTAGATTTTCCTACCTGTTTTCCACATTTCACACGATTTAGAAAAGGCAGGGTGACTGCCTTTGCAGTTGGGGCAAATGAGAACTGTGGGTGGATAATCTGCTTGTGTATAATCTTTTAATGCACAAATAGGACAGATGGCATCACCTCTGCATGCCTACTGTGAATGGCCATATTTCTGGCATTTAAAACAGCAAAGAGGAAATGAGATGTATGGATGAATTCGACAGTTTAAATATCCAGCTTTTACTGGAGATGGAAAATCAGGAGTACTGAAAATGTTAAAATGATGGAACGAGTTGGAATGAGATTTCCATCTTTTTTGGTCATTATTCTTTTATCACTGATTACCTTTTGATTGCTAAGTTCTTGAACTAATTCCTCCTCAGACACTGTAATTAAGTCCCATTCTGTGATGACGCCTTTTGATGAATTTAAGGTATTGTGAGAGTAACAGATACTGGCAATCCACCAAATGTCGTTGTCTTTAATAGCCACTCCGAATGTTTGGAGGTGGCTGTTTCAATCAGGAGATCTCTGGATTGTAGTCGCTTTACCATTTTTGGTGATCCTGCAATAGATTCCAGATGTCTTTGGATCATGAATGGAGATAACTTACCCACAGGCTGGGTGGACAGAGAGTATATCACCAAAAAATTAAGAATGTCTGGACACTGTGCTTCTGTTCAAAGCCTTTTAGGTTGACTATTGTTGTTATCATGATAGGATTCTTGTCATGAGCTTGAAGGCTCTAAGGATGGAAAATTGTTAGAATCCACGATAGCTCCTTTTGGCCTGGGGGTTTACCTTCACTGCCCAGGTTACCGGCCCTGCCACAGAGAGGCAGGAGCAGTGTCAAGAGGTCAGCAAGCGGCTGAGTTAGTAAATTAGTACTTAAAGAAAAAAATAAACAGATAGATGGTTTCCCTTTCTGGGCCTCTGCCTGCTTCTTGTAGAGCAAAAGTGCTACTCTGATATATATAAATCAAATCAAGAAAACAGTTGTTTTCGAAACAAAAATAGAATATGTTTGCTCAAATGCTCTTTGCAGAAAACGTTTTTCAAAATGCACTAGAAATCACTCGGCCACGGAATGTTTGGCATGCGGGGCCATTTGTCTCCAAAGAAAGTGCTGACCTGAAAGATCAGTACTGTGGTAGACTACATAACTATCACAGTTAAGACGGGAGGTGCAACATGTTCACAAGAAATATCAAAGGGAGAGGAGGAATTTCTCTTCCAGAACTGTGAGTGAACTGAAGAGACAGTACCAGGATAAACGAAATGAATATACCAAAAAAATATGTGATTATAAGAAGGCTTCATGTCATGACTTTGTAAGGGAGAGGAGCTCTGCCGATCCCAGGTGCCCGATTTATAAACTCATCACAAAAAAGATTTATAGTGGTGATGTGATGTTCACGATGGTGGTATCAAATGTGGAGACCTTGGATTGGATAGATTCCATCTCTTGTCTTCTGGATAATCTGTTTTTACAGAATACTCTGAATAATGAACAACAGACTGAAATTTCAAGAAAATAATGTGTATGATACTGAGGGTAGTGAGCCTCCCTTCTCTCCCACTGAGCTTGCTTTACAGCAAACCAAAGATGGTAAGGCTCTGGGATTGGACTATATTGAAACTGCCATAGTCAAGCAAATATGTTGGGCAAGTCCAGGCATTATTCTGGTCTGAAACAAAGCGATACTGAGGGTTATCCTAAAAAGTTCTGAGAGGCCCATGAGTGATCCGCGTGATTAGCATTAGTAGAGGCATTTGATGCAAGAAAGCAAGCTTATGCAGCATCAGCCAAAAAAAAAAAAAAAAAAAACCCACTTCCACTTAACCCCTCTGTTCGTTCAAAATACCTGTCCAGCTGAGCCTTAAACTTATTTAGGCTATCAACCTCCACCACAAGGGATGGAAGTCTGTTCCACCAACCAGTGATTGGCCAATATGAAATATTGGCCAATCACTTTATTGCCTGTATTGGGTAAATTGATGGAGCAAATTGCCCTTGGGCACCTGGTGACCCCATTACAGCACTCAGGGGTTGGTGTCCAACAAACAATTTGGGTTTAAGGTTGGCTCCTTTTCGGAGGATGCCATAAGTCACTTAATAAACTGGACAAATGAATGGCCTGGTTGATATGTCCTGGACTTGTTCATGGACTTTCAGGAGTGTTCAATGCTCTGTGGTGGGACAGTGTCCTCTGCAGGGCTAGAACTGCTCACTGTTCAGGTAACTTGTACCTTCTTCTGAAGGACTATCTTCATGGAAGGCAGGATGTGGTGAGAACACCATACACTGACTATGAGAGAGCAGTCTGGCTGCCCTCAAGGTTCTGTCATGGGGAAAACCCTTTGGAATTGGATACTGGACGAGTATCTAGTATCGCACTCTGTGGATGGCACAGAGGTTGTGGCTTATGCAGATGATCTTGTGATATTGGTGGGTGGCAGTTCCCGACATGAACTGAAGGAATGAACTGAAGCATCCTTAACCCAATTGATTAATTGGGCTTGCATAAGCTACAGGTCTCTGAGCAAAGGTCCATTCTTCTGAGGAGGTGCCTCAGTTGGACTAGACCAACTGTTTGTAGGTCTGGGGGACTTCTTTCTTAAGAGTAGTTAAGAAAACCATGTATCTGGGTGTATGCCTAGAGCAGCAAATGAACCTACTTTTCTGAGAGACAGAGTGAAATGGTTGTATGCCAAGCCCCAACAAGTTATGTGGATTAGGGCATAAAGGCACCTCTACCTCCATTATGATGTCTGCTCAGTGCTTTGCTCTTCTGGGCATTACCAGAGCTTGCAGGATCATGTCCACAGACATGCTTTGCATGCTTGCTGGAAAGATGTCAGTTGAGCTGGTTTGTAGTGTGGTATGTACTGAAGTATACCCTTAAGAGGGGAGTCCCCAGGCAGATTTTTGGCATTAGGTCATGCCCAGTGGGGTGGACTGCTGGACTGCCTGATTTACCACTTGAATGAAGGCGAATCAATGAGGAGGCCATTTGGCAGATGCAATGGACCAATTCTGAGAAAGGTCATCATTTGTACACCTTTATGCCTTCTGTTTATACTGTGAGCCGAGAATGACGTCTTGGCTCAAATTTGGGCTGGCGGCATGTTCCATGCTCGCGGGACATGGCCTGAAGTCACAGTTGTTCTGGTTGGGGGTCTCTGACGAGTTCTGTGCCTGCAGAGAGCTGGAGACTGGCCTCCACATAGTGTTGAGCTGTCCACTATATGTGGATATGAGTGAGACTGGAGTGAGAGGCCCTCGCTCTCTCTGCCTCCACTTTGGAGGGGCTCTTTGTTGGTCGATAACAATTTCAGTTGTTTTCTAGAATTTGTTAAAGTCGCTTTTGTAAGAAGAAGGGTGATGCCCAGCTAGAAGTAGCGACCTACCTCCTCGTGGTGAGGACTGTAACTTGTGGTGTGATTGGATCATCCCCCACCACAAGGCCAAATGGTCGAAATTAAATTTGTTTTGTCTTTGTTTTGGCCAGTTGTGGCGGTTTAAACACGAAGACAAAATGACCTCTACCTGTCTACTAGAGTTAAACTAACTCTAGTAGACAGGTAGAGTTGAACAACGTGAATGAGAACCAAGTCACATATGGGTGAGAACCCAGGTGGCAACTTGAGATGGAAGCTCATTCAAATGACAAATGTGACACATGGGTAATACTAACACATGGTATCTGCAAAGCTCCTTTAAAAAATAAAACATTGTGTAAATAGGGTAAAAGGTAAACTGCAGTCATTATCAATCCACTGCAGGACAGAAACCCCCTTAACTATTCATGTTGAGGGTAATGGACCGTAATCTGCCAAGCTAGTCTAGTGCAGGTTAGCAGATCGACCGTATTTAGCAGTCCGGGGCTTGAACCCTGGTCTACTCAAAGAGTGTGTGTGCACTACTGCGCTTCCACTCCTAACCACTCGGCTATGGAGTCCTTGAAATAACTTACAGGCGATAGAGAATATCCCCAAGTTTTTATTCACAAACCAGAAAATGTACACATTGAAATAGACAGTATAATCACAAAACATGGCATAATTTACCAGCCCAAGAAGGCACAGTTCTGAGAAAGATCCCACGTGGACACTCAGCAGGACTTGTAATCTCCCCCCCCCCCCCAATTCCTGTTATTCGTGCCAATGCACGTTGTTGTTATTTGGTTTTTAGGAGCATTAGCAACTAAGTCCATATTGCTCCGGGGATATGAGGTGGTCGTTCCCTGACCTTTCCGCATCCTCCGTATTTGGTGGTTATGGGCTCGAACCCCGGTCTAATCAAGAAGAGTGAGCTACGCATTGCTGCTCCTATCCACCTGGCTATGGAGGTGCCATGTGTCTCACGTTGGTACTACTCTGGTGTGATGTGTGTCTCACATTGGTATTATTTTTTTATTGGTATTATTATTTCAAACATTATTTTTGGTATTATTATTTCAAACATTATTCAAATATAAGTATATCACATGACAATAGTAGGCTGATTTGCTAACGCTGCGCCTGTGCTGCCATCCATAGATGTTTTGCCTATATAATCTGGTTAAGATTACTTTTGTCAGTGATGTGGCTTTGCATTTGAATGCTTGTATCTGTCCTATTTTTAATTTTCGCTGCATCAGGACCACTGCTATTCAAGTCCTCTGCATTGGCGGTTCAATCTGGGATTGGATAGTGGTGCTGATCTTTCGATTGATTCGCCTTTGCGGCGATTTGTCTAGCGATCGAAATGCAGTGATTCCCTGACCCTTATTGGCCTTGTGGTCCTCTGAGATGGGGCATAATGGTCAGTCTATTTCTGCTTTTGTTTTATTTTATTTTATTGTAGTTGTTCACATCTCTGCTCGTGATATTTCACATAAATTTGGACCTGGTGCCCATCAGAGGGGGCGCCGTTAAATTTCATTTAATTGGCTATTCAAAATTTAATTGACTATATTTTATTATCTTTGTATTTAGACTTTCTAAATTATCTTCGAGAGTTTCTGCTGCAATTATTTTATTCTTTTCCCTCCCTGTTGGTTTGAATGTTATGTATAATTTCACATTTTTCGCTCTTCTGTCTGGCCATGCTGCTGGCATTTTTATTTATTTTTATTATTTTTAATTATTCTTACTTAAGTTTATATATATATATATATACACAGAGAGAGAGAGAGAGAGAGAAAATCGGATCTAACAGGCAGAAAATTGAGTAGGGGCACCGTTATTAAAAAAAGGTTGAAGCCACTGGTCTAATGCAACAGGTATCTCCTGTCTTCTCAACCTTCAACTCATGCATGGCATTAAGTACTATAGGTTGTAATAACCTATCATATTTAGGATTTTCCTTAAAAAAAAAAAAAAACTAGAAGAAAATGAAAAAGAGTGAGTGTGCAAACTAATAATATTAAACTAATGAAATTCAAATTAAACCATATCAGTGGATAAGTTTTATTCAAAAGTAAAAAGATATGAGAGAGAGAGAGAGAGAGAGAGAGAGAGAGAGAGAGAGAGAGAGAGAGATGGGAGGGGGACAAACAGGAAATTATAAATTAGCCACAGGAAACAGCACTGGAAATATATTAATTACCAAATGAGTAATAACAGATGACAAGTACTGGTATAAATGACTTTTGTGATGTGATGGTAGCCTAATACGTATACTAAAGAGAAGGATAACACTTTAAACCATCAAAAATAATCTAAGACAGTAACATTCTTATATTACCATGGGAGATTCCAATACTAATAAGTACAGACAAAAATATTAGAAAAGTAAAATATATTGTTATATGGCATTCAAAAAATCTGAATGAGAGAAAGATATGATATTTTACATTTTAAAAGTGGTTTATCAAACGAAAGCAAATAATTTATCACAGGCCACAAACGAGTTAAATATGTTCGACATGAACTACTTAGCAAAATTAAAATTACCAGTTAATCAGTGGTGATAACTGATATACATGATACTAAGTAGGGGCCATAAATTCAAGTTAAGGGGGAGGGATGTTTAGACTGGATTGCAGAAAGTTTTATTTTAGCCAGCAAGTTACATGGATGGTAGAGGCTGACAGTTTGGGGAAATTCAAAGGTCAGCTGGATAGTTACCTATGGGAGGAGGGAAACGCATAGGTTATGGGTTAGCTATTTCCTTTTCTTTTATTAATTATTATTTTTTTTAATTTTCCTTTTCTTTTTATTTATTTTTTATTTTTTTGGCTGGCTGGCTGACTGGTGCAGCATAAGCCATAGGCTTCCATCAGTGTCTATTGATAATACTAACATGCATAATGTCAATATATGATATGAAAAAAAAAATAATAATTAAAATATAAGAAGTGGTCTCACATTACTGACATTAAATTTTCATCATTTCAATTATACAATTTATTTACTTAAGAAATTGCTTATTGTCATTTATTCAAATTGTAAGACCTCTTCTTCACTTAAATATACACTATATTCTTTTTTGCTACACATTTTTAAATGAAATCCAGAAATTTTCAAAGGTATGAAATCTAATACATAACAAATTTTACTTTTATAATTTGCTGCTGCCAACAACTTCAAGGTCATTAGTACCTGGTTTCCAAGAAAGAATATTCATAAAAGTACATGGAAAATCCCTGGTACAAATCAGGCTAATCAGATTGATCATGTGCTGGTCTCTAAGAGGTGGGCTACTGAAATTGAAAATGTCCATTCTTTTCGAGGCACCAGCTCCAATTCTGATCATTTTCTAGTGGGAGCCAGACTGAAGTATAAAATAGCTCTAGTAGCAAGAGGAAAGGCTGGGAAAAGTGGAATGTAGAGAAATTGAAAGACAGACTTGTTGAAACAAAGTACCAGACAGAGTTGGTCCGAAAACTGCAGGAACAGGAAAAAAGTGACAAGACTGAAGATGGACTTGTATAAAGGCTGCAATTTTGGGTATAGCACACGTAACCTTGGGTGAGACCTCAAGGCCGAGAAATGAGGAATAGTATGATGACAAGTGTCGAGTAGCAGTAGAATTGAAGAGACAAGCCAGGGTGAAATGTTTACAGCGGAATAGAAGAGCAAATAGTGAACACTATAAGGAAAAACAGATTGCCGCAGCTAGGTTGTGTAGAAAGAAAAAGAGAGAAGCTTTGAGAAGGAAGATCGAAAAAATGGTGGAACACTTTACAACAAGAAAGAAAGTAGAATGTTTCATAAGAAGATTAAAGAAAGTACACAGAAATTCCGATCAAAAGTTACTCAGGACTGTGAAGGGAACTTGCTGACTGAAAGAAAGGAGGTTCTGAAACAGTGGAAAAAGTATTTTGAGAGCATTTTGACAGGAGGTAAGACTGAAACAAACAGCTATTGTACTATACAGTAGAACCATGCATTGAAGACCCTAGTTTCGAAGAAATTCGAAAAGTTATTAAGTGCTTAAAGAACTTTAAAGCACCAGGAGCTGATGGAATATCTGCAGAGTTGCTCAAGAATGGTGGAATGACACTATGGAGAAGAATACATAATCTGATACTATTAATATGGTCTGAGGAAAAAATCCCGGATGAATGGACATTTGGAATCATAGTCTATTCACAAGAAGGGTGATAAACTGCTTTGCGCTAACCATAGAGGTATTACATTGCTGAGCGTTACTTACAAGGTTTTGTCGGGAGTTATTTATAACAGACTGGCAGCATATTGCCGCCGTAGCCTAGTGGTCAGGCACACGGGTGCCTAAGTACACGTGCCTTGAGTGACCGGAGTTCAAGCCCGTAACTACTGAATACGGTGCTGTTTCTTGTATTCGATCTATCCTGCGAACTCCTCTGATCATTTGGTCGTCCCAGAGTATAAACAGAAAATTTATTTATTTATTTATATTCAGAGAACATCAGTGTAGTTTCAGACCCAATCGCTCAACAAATGACCAGATTTTCATTTTGAGGCAGATACAGGAAAAAGCATTTGAGTATAATATACACTTATTTAACCTATATCTAGATTTCAAACAAGCTTCTAATTCACTCAACAGAGAGGAAATGATAAATGTCTCCTTCTCCTGGGCATACCTGCAAAAATTGTTAGACTCATAAAAGCAGTGGTGAGAACTGACAATGAGTTGACGACTCCCTTTGACATTAACGCTCTGCACTCTCTACTGTGTTATTTAACTTGGTTTTAGAGGCGGCTGTCAGAAAATTAGAAGTGACTGGACACAGAGGCACAAAGACAGTGCAGGTCGGTGCATATGCTGATGATGTCACTATTTTCGGTAGGACTAAAGGAGCACTGGAGGAAACAGTGGTCAGGCTGGATAGTGAAGCACAAAGAAGAGGACTTAGGATAAATGAAGGGAAGACAAAATATATGGAAGTCCGGAGAATGGCAGATAACACAGAAAATTTAAGAACCAACAGCTTCTTGTTTGATCATGTTCAAAATTTTGCCTATCTAGGTTCACAAATAAACCAGTCCAAATCTATTACTAATGAAATTAAGTCCCATATCCTAAGTGGAAACAGATACTTCTATGCACATGAAAAACTAATGAAGTCCAGAGTATTGAAACAGACATTTAAAATTAAGGATATACAAAAGTCTCATTAGATCAGTTGTAACATACAGTTGTGAAGCTTGGACATTAACGAGTAAAGGTGAGCGGCTGTTGAGAGTGCTGAAGTGCAGAACTTTGCGAAAAGTCTTTGGGCCTGTACAAGACGTTGATGGATCCTGGAGGATCAGAATGAACCATGAACTTGACAATCTTATTCAGGGAGCGGACATTGTCAAATTTGTGAAAAGCCAGAGACTTGCTTGGTTGGGACGTGTTACGAGAATGGATGACAGCAGAACAACTAAGAGGATAATGGAATGGAAACCTATCAGTAGGAGGGCAAGAGGAAGACTGCAGAAAAGATGGATGGATGATGCAGAAGAGGACTTAAAGACCATGAGAATAAGAAGTTGGAGAAGTTTGACTTCTGGGAGGGTTTACTGGTGGAACATCGTTCAGAAGGCTGGGACCCACCCTGGGTTATACACCAGAAGAAGAATACCTTTAAAACAGATCTTTAGAAATTCCCCTTTCCTTTCAGTATATTGTTCAGCATATATATATATATATATATATATATATATATATATATATAAATAAAAAGTTTGTATTAATATATTGAATAAAGTGATGTGAAAGTTACACAAAGTGCCAGTAACTAGAAGGGTGAAGATAGTTGAAAAAGAAGTGTAGTAGATATGTGAATGGTGCAAGAATGTTAATATCCTAAAAGTTATGAATTAAGAAAATTATGGGCTAAATTACTAAGCCAATAGAAGGTTGGAGAACTGTAAAGAAAAATTAGTATAGCAAAATACCAATAAAAAAAAATAAGTACAGCTGTCATACATCATCATCAGATATGAGGGAACATATTTAGATAGTGGTCGAATATAGGTAAGGCAAAAGTGCCTGATCTGATGTCAGCTGCAACAAATATTGATAAATGATCAGGTATTTCATCAGGGTACTACACCTGACCATGTATCAGGAACTGTGTTATTTTGTTATTTGTTTTTTTTTTTTTTGATTTTTAGGAGCATTAGCAACTAAGGCCATATTGCTCCAGGATATGTGGTGGTCATTCCCTGACCTCTCTGCATCCTCCATATTTGGTAGTGATGGGCTCGAACCCCGGTCTAATCAAGAAGCGTGTGCTACGCACTGCTGCTCCTTCCCACCTGGCTACAGAGGCGCCCAGGAACTGTGTAGTACCCTGATGAAATACCTGATCATGTATCAATATTTGTTGCAGCTGACATCACATCAGGCACTTTTGCCTTACCTATATTCAACCATTACTTAAATATGTTCCTCCCCCATATCTGATGACAGTTGTACATTTCTATTTTTATTTTATTGGTATTTTGCTGTACTAATTTTTCTCGACAGTTCTCCAACCTTTTTATTGGCTTAGTAATTTAGCCCATAATTTTCTTAATTCATCATAACTTTTAGGATATTAACATTCTTTCACATATCTACTACACTTCTTTTTCAGCTATCTAATTACCCTTCTAGTTACTGGCACTTTGTGTAATTTTCACATCATTTTATTCACTATATTAATACAAACCTATATCCTTTTGCATCCTTTAATGCTGCTTTACACTTTTAGGTGCATCTGTCATACCTGACTCATTAATCTTTCATTTACTGAAACCATTTCATCAACTGAATACCCTTTTATCCTATGTAACTTTTTAAACATTACCTTTAAGGGGTTACATATAATTTTCATATATAACATTGAGCACAACTTCTTAGTAGATTGAGTGCAACTTCTTAAAACTGAGTAGTTTTGGCATTACAAGAAAGCAAGCTTATACATCACGTTTGGCGTAAAGCATCAGCCCAAAAAATAAAAAATAAATAAATAAATTTCACCTATGATGAGCGTTCGCAAAGGGTTGAGAGTAACTCACTCCCACGTGAAAAATTATTACCCATATCATCGCAGATATGAGTCATAATAATTTTTCTCTTTGAACTTTATCGATCTCACCTTAGGAAAATTCCTATCCGCACTACCGTATACAACCACATTTTGAGAATGCAACTATATAGACAACTATATACAACATACAAAAACTGGTATCTAGTATTTTTTAACATAGGAAAAATCTTGAAGTTAAAAATAAATTTTAAATTTAATTAATGTTAAGTCATTATATTAAACGTGAACATACAATCAGCTTCCATCCTGAAAAGAAAGGCAATGCTTGAGCTCCACTGCCCATGGAATATTTTGCTATATTCCGGTATTCAGTCTAGCCTTCACGCTAGACTGAATACCGGAATTTTTCGACTAAATACGTTCAAGAATTTGACATTTGATTAACGAGTTCCTGATTTTCGTCTTGTTTATTCCTCAAGATTTATAATCTTACAAATACAAGTGTCATTCTATTAATCTTAAATCATACTTAGTAAATGATGATTAATAAATAAATACAAATACATTATATATATATATATATAAAATTAATACGGGCTCTTTTATTAGTATACGCAAATTCCTTCAATTATTCTTTGGCGATAATCATGTATTATTTAATCCTCTTACACACCATAAAAGTGGGAAAAAAACAGATATAAATTTGCCGGTTCCTAACCCTAATTTCTATGGGTTATCATTTTGAATGTCGTACGCTATAGACCAATATGGACATGCTACAAATAATTAAGATGTTCTATATGTAATAAACTACTCACAGATCTGTTGCTTAATACACTGATCTATTTTTCCAGATTGACGTACGTTTAACCCTACCTAAATATTCCACAGACTCGATATCAAAATCATAAACATGTCTGCCTCTATATCTCTACCTTGACTTGAGCAAACGACACAAAGTTCACACCCACCGCCAGAACTGTTTCTAAGTAGGAACTTAATTTAGTATGAACTTATGACACCTGTCGCTCTGCACACATTGATGCAACAATCAATAGTTTGCCCTTTTAAAAATAAATATTGGTAAAAACCCATAATTTTATAAGATTAAAGAAATAAGATAAACTATTCTGCATAAACGAATAAATAATAAACTGGAAATTCACCGCCTATAAGTGCAATTCGTATTTATTGCTTTAAAGAATTTCAACTCTTTATAAGCAGATGGTTGAATGATCTTGGCTCCAATACTGAATTATAAGAAATCTTCTGAAAGCATTTCTTAAGTTTCATCTAACAGTTAAAGATCCCATGGATCCTTATATTTTTATGGTAACCGCAGTCCACTTGTTCACATTTAATTTAAAAAAAAAAAATCTTTTTGTACTCCGATACAACCCTATGGTGGAATGGGATTTACATCTTTATCATGCCTCACCGTCAGCCCCAAGTAGGAACGGGGTAAATGACCTAAGAATATAATCACAACGTTACATCCTTCTTCTCCTTTCACCCTGTCTTTACAGTATAGATGTCTAGGGGAGCACATACCTCATCAGGCACCTCCGGTCTTTATGTATTGAACTGCAGTTTCTCATGCATTAGCTAATTTTGAGAATTTAGTGATAGCCAAGTCACGCCAGCTATGTGTATTTAATTTAAACTACAGGTGTCAATAATTTTTATTATTTCCTCTTAATTGTATTGTATTTCCTATTTCACTTTCCTATTAATTGTATTGTATTCTGTTCTAAACGGCTGTCTTTTTGCTTTACTGTAAGCCCCTATAGCTGTTGCATCGGTTGTCCCGGGGCAAGCTCAGCATTGTTAATTTTCTGTACTCTATAGATGGTACTTCTCTATACGGCCACGCTGGTCCGGCACTTTGTCCAGAATGCCTTTTTGGACAAACCTGCAACCACTGACTTGTCTGGAGCTGTTGCCTCTCTGCATTGTAGGAACTCGTGACCGAGGACTAATAAACGGAATTTAATTTAAGTTCAAACAACGTCAATGACTAGAGCAATTTTTATAAGCCTTTTTCACAATGTGGCTGAGTTAGTTGGTCTCAGACGAGTGTGGAATGGCTTTTCTTCCGAAAACTCAGGAATTTCGTCCAGAAAACAGAAAATCAACAACAGAACACACACAATTTTCAGACATTATACATGGCACAATATGGCTTAAGTTGCTGATGTGCCTAAAACCCTACAACATCTTCATCGTAACTGTTCCTTTAAATGGAAATATAGAGTGTCCAAGAAGCTCCCTAAGCGGTAGCACAGTGGTATCGTCACCGTCCTACACACATCACGTGGTAAAGACCCGGGTTCAAATCCCGTCAATGACGCGAGAAACTTTAATGTGCTTTTTTTACTCCGTGGCCGAGTTAGTCGTTCTCAGGCGTAGATAGCAAGGTTTTGCCCCCAAGAAACTGTAGTTGTTTTTTTTTTTTTTTGTCCAGCAAAACAGAAAAATCGACCAGAGAACACACGCAATTTACAAACAAAATTACGGGTAACCCTAACATATAATATAATAATTTTAAATGTCCAAGAAGCTCAACAACAACCCTGGCGGATACCAGCCAGAGTATGATGGGCAGCCTGGCTCACCTCCCAGTGATGGTGGCGAGCAACGTAGCGTCCCACTAGGGGCTCTACCTAAGCAGCCAGAGACACAACAACAGAACAAAAGACAATAGTGCATAACATTAGCATTAGCATTAGCATTAGCATTAGTAGAGGCATTTGATGCAAGAAAGCAAGCTTATGCAGCATCAGCAAAAAAAAAAAAAAACCCACTTCCACTTCACCCCTCTGTTCGTTCAAAATACCTGTCCAGCTGAGCCTTAAACTTATTTAGGCTATCAACCTCCACCACAAGGGATGGGAGTCTGTTCCACCAACCAACCACCCGCTGGCTAAAGGCAAATTTCCGCACGTCTATCCTACATCTGTCTTTCCTCAATTTGAATTTATGCCCTCTCAGGTGATTTTTCTGAGCTAGAGGAAGAATCCCATCAGCATTGAGCATGCTTAAACCATTCAAGGCTTTATACACCTCTATCAGATCACCTCGCTGGTGCCTAGTCTCCAGACACTGTAATTTGCAAAATTTAAGCCTTTCTTCGTAAGAGCACCCCTTTGTTCCATTCACTAATCTTGTTGCCCTTCTCTGTACTCGTTCCAGCAGCTCTACATCCTTCTTGAAATGAGGCCTCCAGAGCTGTATACAGTACTCTAGGTGTGGCCTGACCATTGCCTTATACAATGGAATAATCACCTCCTTATCCCTGCTGGAAAAATTCCTGTATATCATTGACAATACTCCATGAGCTACTCTTGCAGCCCGTCTGCACTGCTCAGAGAACTTCATATCTGCCTGCACAACCACCCCCAAGTCCCTTTCATTCTCTACCACTGTCAGTGTAGTACCGCAGAGTTGATACGTTGCTCTGGGGTTGCTGTTTCCCCATGTGTAGTACTTTACATTTGTAAATGTTAAACTTCATTTGCCACCTCTCAGCCCATCTGCTCAACCTTTCCAGATCCTGTTGCAGCAGCATAGTGTCAGTAGTGTCCTTGACAACCCTGCCAACCTTTGTATCATCTGCAAACTTGGACATTAAGCTTGATATACCATCATCAATATCATTTATAAATACAGAAAACAATAATGGACCCAACACTGAGCCCTGAGGGACTCCACTAATAACATTAGTCCACGATGAGCAGTGTCCATTAATTACCACTCTCTGTCTTCTCCCCCTCAACCACCCCTTTATCCATAGCAGCAATTTGCCTCCAATGTCACACTGCTCCAATTTGTGTAGCAGTCTTCCATGTGCAACAGTATCAAAAGCCTTTCTAAGATCAGACACTACACTTTTTTCAGGCTTTTGCAATAGTTCTGCATTTCATCACAGAGTACATATGGTGTACATGTGAGAGACTACCGATGGTGCCTGACCCTGAGTACTATGCCATTATGTCACCGCGGTAACACAGGGTTACAATCACCGTTCTCCCACACGGGGTGGAAAAGGCCTAAGTTCAAATCCCGCAAATGACGAGGGGGATTTTTAAAGTCTTTTTTTCACAATCGGCTAAGTTAGTCGGTCTGAGGCTAGCGTTGCATGGTTTTTCTCCCAGAAACTGCGGTTTCTGTCCGGTAAACAATAAACCGACAGAAGAATGCATCCAATTATATCCGTAGGTGTATTATATGTCTACAAGGTATATGTTCACAGCTCGATTTGCATCTTATTCGGACTGAAAACGCTGCTCCACTGCCTGAGATCAGCTAACTTTAGAAGGTCCTCCAAATATGGAAATCGAAACCGGACCCCTCCAAACAAGTGGCAGACGTTCCGATTAAACAGCCACAGAAGACACAGTGAAAACACTATACTCAAATTATTATTTTAATGGTATCAAAGACGTTCACTCATATCTGTATAGCATATATATTGTTTGTAAAAATATAGTCTGCACGGTAGCACAGTGGTATCGTCACCGTCCTTTCCACACTGGGTGGAAAAGGCCAGGGGTCGAATCCCGTCGATGACGCTAGGAAATTTAGTGGGCTTTTTTCACTCCGTGGCTGAGTTAGTCGGTCTTAGGCGTAGATAGCAAGGTTTATTCCACCCAGAAACTGGGGTTTTTTCGTCAAGCAAACAGGCAAATCGACCAGAGAACACACGCAATTTACAGACAAAATAAATATATGGGTAGATGTAATCATTTACGGGGGATCCTAATATCATAATTTGTTTTTTTGTCTGTAGAAATATGTGAGTTCAGTGGATGATGATTTGCAGTGTTTGAGATGATAAATTCGGAATAACTCATGGGGGAAATCTACTCCCTCTGGCTTAGCTTTGACTAACTAACAGACTTCAAAAATTCCTCCAGTCATTGACGGGACTCGAACTTATATCTCCCCAAATAAGTGGCAGACGACGACTTATCGTGCCGACTAAGTTGCCACAGAGAGAGCAATGCAAACAATAGAAACATTACTCAACACCACCGCATAAATTAATTAAATTTAATGATTATATAAGGGTCACAGGATGGGAGTATCATTAGCGGAAGGGATGCGGGTCTGTTGAAGAAGAGCAACGAGATTCAAATTGCTGCATGTGGAGACTTGGCACCTGGAAGATGTTTAAGGCTCTGAATGGATTGAGTGAGATCAATACCGATGGAATCTTCCCTCTTGCTCAGAATACGCATATGAAGGTCATAAATTGAAATTGAGGAAGAATCGTTGTAGGACAGTGGTGCGGAAGTTTGCGTTGGGCCATGTGGTAGTTGATTGTTGATACAAAATTCCATCGGATGTTGTTAAAGTGGATAGTTTGAATATATTTAAGGAAGAATTGGCCAAATTATTAGAGGTTGGACAGGTGGTGATTAAGCGGGGTTTTTTTTTTTGGCTGATGTTGTATATTGTTGTATTTTGTTGCAAGCTTATATATAAGCTTGCTTTCTTGCATCAATTGCCATTACTAATATCAATATTAGTACTATGGCAGCCATCTAGAAACTGCAGTGGAAACTGAATGCGCATCCTTCATAGAGTCGAACTTTTCATATTGCGATTTAAATGTTTTTGGAAGACTGACAAATGTGGGAAAGTCAAGTGTACATACACTAAAGTTGAAGTAATTGGAAGTGTTAAAAATGGTGCTTAACAGTAACTTTTGGTGCTTAACCAAATGCGTAATAATAATATTTCATATAAGGATAACCCGAGAGAAAAACTCATACACCTATGTGTTCCTTGGTCGGTTTGCTTGTTTTTCTTGAGGAAGAAAGGGGAGATTCTGGGAGAAAAATACCTTGCTGTCCTCGTCTAAGACCGACTAACTCAGCAACAGTGTGAAAAGGCCCATAAAAGTTCCTCGCGCCATTGACCGAATTCAATCGGGTAAGTGTAAAGCGTGTTCGTGTCAAACGGCACCAGGGGTTTCCCCCATCTCCGCGTGGTTTTCTTTGTGGGTGTAACAGATCACTGTTAAGGCCAGAGATTTAAAAGTGTATGGGATTTGGAAGTATTGTGTTGTGTATCGTTGTTCCTCTAGCCATTTAGCCGCTAGACCCCTGCTGGGGCCCAACGTTGCCCACACTCAGCCCCGTGGAGGCAGACCAGGTACACCCAGCATAATTATTTACTCTGGCAGGCCCTGCCACCTAATTTCCTGAGATTTCAGTGGCTAGGGCCTAAAAAAAAAAAAAAATAGTAATAATAAATAAAATAAAATAAATAAAAATAATAATAATAACGCGATTTTAAGGGGTGGTTCGCTAATGAGGTTAAGTTTCGGAATTGATGTACGATTTGTCTGTTATAATTTGGAAGTTTAAGTTTTTGTCGTGTGGGGCGTACACTGTGATGTATAGAGAGAGAGAGTGGGGGAAAAGACTGAAGACTGGAGGGAAAAGACAGAAGTATGAGGCCAATAAGGTAGACGACCCCAGATATCAGTGTGGCATGCCCATGCCGCACCAGGAGAAGTAAACGGGGGAGACGGGGGAGGGGACGGTCCCGGCCCCTCCCACCGCCAGGATATGGAGAGAAAGTGAGCCAGACTAGGTGTCCAACCCAGATCGCCAAAAGGCGAGGCAACAGCGTAGCTGCGGTCACAGTCATGGTTTTTGGATGTTCAGTTCAGTGTCGCTTCAGGTAGGTCACAGTCTTGGTTCAGTCTCACTTGTCTCGTGTTCATCTTATGGGATCAGGAAGAGGAGTGATGACTCTGGTCAGTTTGTAGTACTGCTTTGATGTGAATTCAGGTAGTCATATTCGTTGAGAGCATCAGTCCTGGCCATTTGCACCAGGTCATGAATGGAGAGTTATCTTTGTTGGTAATTTCTTCTGATCGGTTGTAGTCATGCGGTATGTTCATGCTGTAGTCTCCTCCTTGGTTAGTTTCAATGGAGTTCTTCTATTCAGATGTTTCCATATTGTTGCAGATAGCGATTTCTGTTCTCCTTCTGTTAAAGATGTCCTGGGCGTAGCGGCTGAACGCGGTGTACTCGTCTTCCGAATCCAGGAGGTGATGCTCATTGTCTTTTGGTACAAATTTTATACTGGTGATGAGTACTGATCTTTGTTCCTCATAGCATTCACATTTGTGCATGATATGTTGCCAAGTCTCCATATTGCCACAGGTGCAAGTTGGGTCCTCGGTCAGTCCGAATGCATTCAGTTTTGCGTTAAAGGGCCCATGGCCCGTCAGGAGGAAGGTGGTGTTCAGTCCTGGGTAGAACCATTTGGGGGCTTTTGGATAGGTCTTGTCTACGTAGGGTATAAATTTCCGTGTGACTTCACCCTTGGTCGTCTCTTGCCATCTCCTCTGCCAAGTTTCTTTCAGGTGTTCCATGATTTTCTGTTTTTCCATTCGGTGGTTGTTTGTAGGGTCCAGTGTAAAAGTGTCAAACGTGGTCGGTGTTCCCTTTGCCAGGTAATACATCAACCCACATCTCGCCACCTCCAGGTCCAGAGGGAGAGTTCCCGCCAGGACCTGCAACGCACAGGTACTCACCGTGTTACACGCTCTGGTGATGGTGAGGAGTATTTTTCGCTGTATTGTATCGAGGATTCTTTTATTTACTGCAGTTCTTGCTTTGACGTACCATATTGGGGCTCCATAAGTAATTGCTGGGACGAAAATTGCTTTATAGTAGAGGGATAATGTTCTTTTGTTTAGTCCCCAGTCTCTGCGTGTTACTCTGACTACTAGTGCTGCGTATTTTCTCAGCTTCTCCTTCAGATATAAGAGGTGTTGTTTAAAGGACAGGTTGGAATCTAGGATAATGCCTAGGTATTTCATCTGTTTTGCCAGTGTGATTGTGCTTCCCCTTACTTTTATCTGGGGCGGCCGTCTGATGTCGAGTGTTCCTCTCAGTAGAATTGAGTTCGTTTTGGTCGGGGAAATCTCCAGTGTATGCAGGTTTGCCCAGTCCTGGAGCACTTGCAGTGCATGGTTTGCACGGGCTTCTAACTGTGATCTAGAGCTCGCTGCCACCGTTAGGACGAGATCATCCGCGAAAGCTTGTGCGTTGACATTACCCAAGTCGAGTGCCAGGAATTCATCAAAAACAATGTTCCACAGGAGCGGCCCCAGGACAGATCCCTGCGGGCAGCCCCTGCGGACCGATCTTGTCAGGCTCCGGAACGGTGCCATTACCCTGATTTTTCTATCTGAGAGGTAGGATCTAATGCAATTATATAAATTCATGGGGATTTTTGCCTTGCGGAGTCTGCCCAGGACGCTCGGCCACCAGAGGGTGTCGAACGCCCCGGCGAAGTCGACCGCAATTACCAGGAAGTACTTTTCATTACATTGTGCTGCGCTTTCTAGGAGGTTCCGAATTGCTTCAATCGTGGAGAGTCCGGGTTTGAACCCATATTGTCTGGGTGACTCTAGGTTAGCTTCTTTGTAGTGGCTGAGTATTCTTCGATGTAGTATTCTCTCCAGGAGTTTACTTAGTGTTGATAGCAGCGCTATGGGACTGTAAGAGTTTGGTTGTTCAGGTGGTTTAGTTGGGTTTTTCAAGATGAGCTTGAGATGTGCTGTTTTCCAGCTAGTTGGGAAATGGCCCACTCTGAGGCAGCAGTTGAAGAGGTGCAGCAGGGGTTCCGGTATGTGCTCCACCGCCCTCTTAACGAGTTCTGGGTCCAAGAGGTCAGGGCCAGGGCATTTCTTGTTGCGCATTTGTGTTGCAGCTTCCTGTAGCTCATCCATGGTAATTGGCGGCTCCATTTGTTGGGTGTTATAGGTCTCGTTTGCCTGTATGATAGCTTGTTGGTCTTCCGTGAGTATATTCGGTGGGTCTTTTATAATGGTGTTCAAAATGTTGGCCACCGAGTCGTCCCATGTTGATCATCGTCCTTCCAAACATGGAAAAGTCTCTGTTTTGATCCTTTCAATGAATCAAGCATTTTTTTTTTTTTCGCAACGTGGCTAATTTGATATGTCTCAGGCAAGAGATTCGTTGTTTTTTCGCACAACAAACAACAAAGCGGCCAAAGAATACGAGCAATTATAGGCACAATACTGTATACTGATGCATCATAGCCTTATTTGTTTTGACACTTAACGTACCCACACAATACAATGCAATACTTTATAAATTACATGTTGAAGTGGTTCTTTTATTAATTTGCACATATTACAAGCAACCTTCTTTTCTAATTCCAATTTCTTCATTTTTTTTTTTTTTTTTTTTTTTTTGACTATTTCAGTGACTATTCCTACTATCAGTTTTGGGTTCCACTCTTTTAATATAACAGCAGACAGGTTTAACATTATTCTGATGTTCCCCATAGAGTGGATATCTTCTTATGGAATATATGATCTTTCTTTTCATAATCGTAACCTTTCCTCCTCTACTGTCAAAGCTGTCTTTTATGTACCCATTTTACCGATCCTATTCAAATTCTTCTTCAGTACATCAGAACATCAGCGTGTTTCTGATATCGTCAGCTATGTTACATAAATGGTATTTCAAATAAATCAATATTTATTAATTGTTTCTGGCATTGGTATACAGTCATGTGAGAGAGTGTCTTATGTTCTTTGTGTCGCTAATACATCCCATGTAGTTGCTTATTGCGGGATTTCCTAAGGAATTTTCTAAACAGATGTTAGTTTTTGAACTGTAATTTTCTGCAATTTAGTAATTTGTTATTATTTTTCCACAGAGCAGAGAGAAGGTATTTCTTCATCCGAGCAGCTATTCAGGAGTATGGTCTTCTGTGCTCAAAGAAACTAACCAGAAGTGTTCCTCCTTAACTATATCATATGAATTGCATCATTAAATTCCTTAACTCTTACGTCCCTTAGAACCTGGTAACCGAGGCAGGTGCCGCGGACGTTGTTCTCTCTCCTGGGGTCCATTTTTCTGTGAGCATCTATAATCAGTTCCAAATCTCATTACATTAATATTGTAAGACTTCCATTGGCTCTGTAGTAGCTCTACTACTTTTTAAGTTACTGTACGAGCCGAACAGGATAGTTCCAGGTAGCTGAAAAATCGTGGCCCATTATTGCAAGAAACATCTGTGATCCTCCACACCTTATCTTTTCATCTTATTCCCAGTGACTTCCTTTTGTTTCCAAATATGAAATTGAAGCTCAAAAGTAAAGAAATTTAATGTTACTTGGAGACACAGCAAAAATCTCAGGAGATACATTCTTCTTAGCATGTACCTCCTTAGCAAGGAAAATGAATTTAAAACATGCTTCTAATAATAATAAATACCTAAGCCCAGCGAATTGCTGAGCTTAGGTATTTATTCCCAGGAAAAGTACTTTGAAGGGGACATGGCAAAATCATGTTTTAAATATATTTGGAACACTTTTTTGGCAGCATCGTACATTACTTTTTTAACTAGATTATTCAAAGCATATTTCAAAAATAGTTCCACATCACTGTCACCAAATAGAAATGGGCATCTGCAAATGACATCAATCACACTACTTTAATTTAGGGATGTGACGTCATTTGTTTCTCGATGATCTAGTCTTTTTTGAATAGGTATATAACCGTATATTTATATAGAGCAGCAAAGAATGCTATTAGGAGTACATCTGAAGCTCCTCATTTTTAATTTGGAGATTGCAAACCATCTCGAGAGAGAGAGAGAGAACTGTTCCTTAACATATGCCATTGTATGGAATGACTGTGCGTACTGTATACTTTATTAGTGTGAATGTGATAAAACACTTACAGTATAATATGTAATCATGCATCATATACTGTAAGAATCGCTTTCCTACTTCCTCCAAATCAAGAAGGCTGGAGTATTGAATATTCGTATAGATCCAAACTGTTGGAGAAGAACGTGACGTGGTGGTTTTCCATGGAATATAGATATCTATAATGACCACTCCGATCTTAATATTCACGTGGTATAACAGTGTCATTATAGAAATCTAGATATTCATATTGAGTTACACCAAAATGCTTCGGCTGAAAAAATTTCTCGTGTATGATATCTTTCTGGGAGAAAAAAGCAGTCAACATTTTTCTTACTTTTGTTAGCTGAGAGCTGATCTTTTCTGAAGGAGGTGTTTGAGTACCTTTCCACTCTGTCCTATTATTTTGTTGCAACATCATACTGCTGATACCAAGTTTCAACTCCAGTAATAAAGGAAGTGCAAAATGTTTTATCATTTTTCACCAGTTGCTTGTCCAGTACACACCAAATCACCACGGTGAGCTATGTGCAGCCATAATTGTCAAAACTGGCATGGAAATAAAAAGGAAAAAATCTAGTTTGCCCTGATTAATGGATTCGTTTAAAAAAAAGAACTAGAACTTTTCGATATAGGTTGTAAATTACTTTTAACCACTACTTGTCGTGCCGATAAATCTGAATCTGAATTTTAGCAGAATTGTTTTGTTTGATAACTAGTCTCCTAGTAGTATTTGATTTTAATTTCTTAAATATAATAGCTTATTATATTTTATTCCTCTAAAAATTCTTAATATCTACATATAGGTGACATATTATTTTGGAAAAATAATCGTATTGTAACTGAAAAAAGAAATCTGTTTTTGAATATTCTGCTTGAATATTAAATGTTGGCTATTAAGACTGCATGCATTATGACTTTTACATGTTAGTTAATTTTTTAAAAAAATTATAGAGGGTAAAATAGAAAAGCTTGCGTTATTAGAATGTACCTTACTGATGGCAGTAATCAGAGCTTATGATAATAGGAGGCGACTCTCAGCAATCATGATAAAGCATATAACTAAACATTAAAACGTGCGTATCACTTTTAATGAGTCTATTAAAATGAAATTGTTTTCACAGTCATGCGAATCTACAATGTGATGTTTTGTTTTTTTTATTGCTGTATGCATTTGCTCCTTTTATTATTTGATTTCCAATGCATGCCATTTATTTAAATGCTTCATTTCCGTTTCCAATGCAAATCCTAGTTTTAATTTCGTCTGTTATTGAGTTTACCATCATTGGCACGTTCCAATAAATATGCAAATAAAAGCAATTAACATCCATGGAAATAATTGAAGCTGAGTCCAATATTGAACAACTAGTGTCAATATTCAACCGGATAATTGCAGAGAAAATATTTTATACCTCAATGGAATCAATACATAATAAAACCCATCCCAAAAACCCCACATCCAACAAGAGTGTGGATCATTACAGATCCATCTTCCATGCTTCCTCCCTTTTTAAGTTCCTTAAAAAAAAGTGCTCCTCCCTTTTTAAGTTCCTTAAGAAAGCGCCCCTCCCTAGCTTGTTACATCATATTCTCTTGCATCAACCTTCAAAAGCGTACTACTGTATCCCACGAACGAGTAACGAATCTGCTAATAACAAATCACCCACCCTTAATGCCTTTCAAACAAAAGCTGAGATTGTTTTCACCTTTTTTTTTTTACCTTTTTTTCCTTGATATTGTAAATGTCCCTGTTTTTCTCACTTTGGTAGAAAGATACAATATTAAGGGTGCTGCTGAGTTTTCTCAAATTCCTCTTGCCGCAGTAAATAAAAGTTAAAAACCAGTCAGTCAGTCACGAAATCTGGTAACTCTGGAATGTTATCTGGCACCTCTTCATAGTCTTAATCATGTCTCTCTGAAAAGTTACTATACTTAGCAGAAAATTCGAAGCTACTGATCCAAATCACAGCAATAGTTGATCATGGTACAATTACCAACAAAATAAACCTTAACTTACTAAACTTAGTAAAATACCTTTCACAGTTTAATCTTAAAGAAAATCAAACAAAATTTGCACAAATGCGGTTTTCTCTGAAGCCTGTTCAAGCTATGATTTACCCCACCTTTAAATGGTAAGGTTATTACTGTCAGTGGCGGATTAAGGATAGTTGGGGCCCCCTAGGAAAATTATATTTGGGGCCCCCCAAAAAATAATAATAAAAAAAAGAATAAAAAATAAATAAAAGTTAGGTTGCAAATAAATGAAATTTTGTACTTTTGAATTTTTTGCTTAAATTTTCGCTTAAATTAATCAAGATTTTTATGATATTTACTGAAAACATTAGTCTATTTTAGAACACTATAGGAAAATGTCTTGGCTTGCCCCCCCCCCCCAAAGCCTGGGGCCCCTAGGCACGTTCCTCATTGCCTTAATGGGTAATCCGCCACTGATTATTGTCGAAAAACACACAGACATTGTGGTGGTGTCTGATTCAAAGTTACGTTTCAAATACCATCTCAATTCCTACTCATGAAGGCTGGCTGCTAAAAGATGGTAAAGAAATGAGCAAACGAAGTAGGTAATTTTTTTTAAAATTATTTTGCTGATGCTGTATACAGTGTTGGTATTACTATTAACATTGACAAAATAGTACATTCATCCGTGTATCATTTTGCCAATATTATTTTAGAAATTATAACAAGCAGCATTGATGGGATATTGCTCTTCTTAATGACCACCCTGCCATTGCAACAGTCAGAATAAAATTCCAGAACATAATTAATATTACTGATTTTTAATACTTTTTTATTTATTGACATTTATATTATTAATTATTCTTTATTTGTTTATTCAAAAAAAAATCTTTTACCTTGAAAAGGATATGAGACTCTACAGCGTTGGGACTGGGATCTATCGGTTGTTGTTGTAGTATGGTTTTAGGGGCATCAGCGACTAAAGCCATATTGCTCCGTGTATAAGAGGGCAGTAATTCTGGATAATGGCAGCCCAACAGGTTACTTAGCTCCCGGTTCTAATAAAATGGTAGATCAGTGCATTAACCCCAGGGGCTCACATCTGGTGAGTAGGGTCTTGGCAAACCTAGGGCCCTGAGTTGGACTAATAATAATAATAATAATAATATTGTCTGTGAGTTAGTCGGGCTCATGCTACCCTCGCCCGAGATCGACTAACTCAGCCACATTGTGAAAAAGGCCCATAAAAATTCCTCACATCATCGACGGGGCTTGAACTTAGGCCTTTATCACCCGGGGAGGGAAGGACGGCGATCCTACCAACTATGCTACCCACGAGGGTGGATCTATCGGATAAATCACAGATATGGGAATCTATTTCTAATTAGCATTGCAAAACGACTTTGCCTTACAATGTTAAAGAAGCTATTTGGAATGTGATATGATTGTTCTTCTCTACTAATGATTATTAGTGCTTTATTAAAGAAGCACTAATAATCATTAGTAGCGACCTAATCATTATTATCATTATACTTTATTATCAGCGACCTAATCATTTATTATTACGTTCATTTATTTTTAAACACCTGCCTTATAAGGACAGTATGTTCTGCCTAGCTTACAGAAAATCTATAAGCAAGGAAGGAGAATATGTTGTTGTTGCAATAGGGTTTT
This sequence comes from Mastigoproctus giganteus, assembly GCF_048544385.1. Taxonomy (NCBI): domain Eukaryota; kingdom Metazoa; phylum Arthropoda; class Arachnida; order Uropygi; family Thelyphonidae; genus Mastigoproctus; species Mastigoproctus giganteus. Next base: position 217,008,089 of record NC_143584.1, on the reverse strand, counting down.
GGGAGAATCAGCGACTAAGACCATATTGCTCCGTATACACTGTCTGTAAATTGCGTGTGTTTTGTGGTCGATTTTCTGTTTTCTGGATGGAAATTCCAGTTTCCTGAAGGAAAAACCATGCTAACGTCGCCCGAGACCGACTAACTCAGCCACGTTGTGGTGAAGGCCCATAAAAATTCCTCTCGTCGTCGGGACTCGAACTGAGATCTTTTCCACCCGGTGTGGGGAGGACGGCGATTCTACCCACTGTGCTACCCACGAGGGCTCAGAAGGATAATTTTATCAACTATTTGTTTGTGTTTCAACATTTGACATTTTCGATATCGTTCTGACAATATGAAAGTTTTTGTGTTCACCTTTTAACACATTATCTTATCTTTCTGCTAATTCGTATCAAGATTGTACAGCGCAATGTTTTCTAACCCTCTTCAGATACGAACTATTTTTATATTTGAGGGTAGAAGCCATGGACCACAAAAATATTAAACTATACATGTTGATGCATATATATAGTATTAATAACTATTATTTTAAATAAATGATAAGTGCTCGTATTTAACATATGTAGTATACTTTAGGTTGTTATAGTGAATACTTCATTTTCCAGTAGTGTTAATGGGATTTTTGCCTACTTGAAAAAAAAAAAAAAAAAAAAGCCTCTGTTTTATTATCAGATCACAAAGACCACATATTAGGAAACACTGATACAGAGGCCTGTTTATCACATTTCTTGATATGAAGCATGACTAAATGAAGCGGGGGGTTCTGTCGAATTAAAGCTGAAATGCGTTTTAGTTTTAATAATAATGTACAAAATGTAATAAATAAATTTTATAACAAATAATTTTTTTCAAAAATCTTCCTTAGTCTATGTACTGTATACTTAATGTACAAGCTATTTAACGTTAAGTATACAGTAAGTTGATATATGTTATGATACTTAATGTTCGTTGTAAAAATTACCAATATTTTAAAGAACAAAATTTCGAATGTCTCCTCCCCCACCTCCAATACGAAGGATCTAGTTATGATATGATATGAAGTATTTGAAGGTGAGTGCAGCAGTTGCGCCTCGGTGGTAACATAATTCCTATGCCATTTACACATGCCGCCCTCGTTGATATAATCATCGTCCTTCCCACACCGGCTGAAAAAAAAAAAAAATGAGTTCCAATACCATTAATGACGTGAGGAATTTTTATGGGCCATTTTCACAACGTGGTTGGGTTACTTGGTCTCAGTGGAGTAACACGATTTTTACTTCCAGAAACGCAGATTTTTTTTCCAGAACACACAAAATCGATTAGCAGTTCATTGAAATTTAGAGAATAATATACACGGCGCAATATGGGAGAAGTCTCTGGTGCGCCTAAAACCCAACAATAACCACCCAACCAACTTATACTTCCTGTCATGCGATCTGAGTTCGGTTACCAACCTAAAGCCAGAGTAGTTTCCGAGCGATAGCTTTATTATCGCTCTCTAACAGCAGCAGGTGTAAAAGTTTTTCTTTCTATGTATACACTCATGAGCCAAAACATTATGATCATGGTGATGATGTTACCAACAGCAAATTCAAAATGGGAAGCATTCAAAGAACTCATCTTGGAAGCTACTAGGCTTTACATACAAACTAAGAAATATTGTTCAAGGTTTAGGCCAAAATGGATGTCATATGAACTAATGAGGCATATGGCAGAGAAGAAAAATGCATGGGATACTTACAAATTAACACATGACACAGAAGCCTATGATAGATACAAGTTGATATGCAACCAAGTTACAAAGGAGGTTAGGCAGGCGAAGGCAGATTACGAGAAATCCTTGGCAAGGGATGCAAAGAAAAACAGCAAAGAGTTCTTTACTTATGTAAACTCTAGAAGGAAGGGGTTGAATCAGATTGGTCCACTTGATATTGATGGGTCAACTGTTGATGATCCTGCTCAGGTAGCTAACAAACTAAATGAATATTTTGCATCGACATTCACACATGAGGAGTTATTCAGCAAGGGGAATGCCAGAGGTGTATTCAACTCTAGCAGTAAGCTACAGAATCTTGAAATAACTGGGAGTAAAGTGGAGGAGAAACTGTTGAAGATAAACACAAGAAAGGCACCCGGGGTGGATGGGATCTATCCAGTTATATTAAAGGAGGCAGCAAAGGAAGTAAACAAACCCTTAGCCATAATTATGAGAGCTTCCTTGGACTCAGGGGAGGTACCCATAGACTGGAAATGTGCAAATGTGACCCCAATTCACAAAGGAGGATCAAAGGCTGACACAAGTAATTATAGACCTGTGAGCTTAACTTCTGTTCCAGGAAAATTAATGGAGGCACTGGTTAAAGAAGCACTGCAGGATCATTTAGACAAGACTTCAGTTATAGTTCAGACACAGCATGGTTTTGTTAAGAGAAGTCTTGCCTGACCAACTTGATTGGATACTATGATGCAGTCACAAAAGAACTGGATGCAGGGAATAACTTTGATATTATATACTTGGATCTTAGAAAGGCTTTTGATACTGTTGCACATGGAAGACTGCTACACAAATTGGAGCAGTGTGACATTGGAGGCAAAATTGGAGGCTGCTTTCGTAAAGGCGACTATGATGGTCTGAGACAGTATTTAAATTCTATACAGTGGGACCAACTGAAGATGTTACCAACAGCAAATTCAAAATGGGAAGCATTCAAGGAACTAATCTTGGAAGCTACCAGGCTTTACATACCAACCAAGAAATATTGTTCAAGGTTCAGGCCTAAATGGTTGTCAGATGAACTAATGAGACATATGGCAGAGAAGAAAAATGCATGGGATACATACAAATTAATGGGTGACGTGGAAGCCTATGATAGATATAAGTTGGTCTGTAACCAAGTCACAAAGGAGATTAGGCAGGCAAAGGCAGATTATGAGAAATCCTTGGCAAAGGATGCAAAGAAAAACAGAAAAGAGTTCTTTACCTATTTAAACTCAAGAAGGAAAGGGATGAATCAGATTGGTCCACTGGATGTTGATGGTTCAACAGTTGAGGATCCAGCTCAGGTGGCTAACAATCTAAACGAGTATTTTGCATCTACATTCACACATGAGGAGTTATTCAGGAAGGGGAATGTCGTAGGTGAAGTAAACATTGGCAGTGAGCTAGATGATTTTCTAATAACTGAGAGGAAAGTGGAGGAGAAATTGTTGAGGATAAACATAAAAAAGGCACCCGGGGTGGATGGGATCTATCCAGTTATATTAAAGGAGGCAGCAAAGGAAGTAAGCAAACCCCTAGCCATAATTATGAGAGCTTCTTTGGACTCAGGGGAGGTACCCATGGACTGGAGATGTGCAAATGTAACCCCAATTCACAAAGGAGGATCAAAGGCTGACACAAGTAATTATAGACCTGTTAGTTTAACTTCGGTTCCAGGAAAATTAATGGAGGCACTGGTTAAAGAAGCACTGCAGCATCATCTGGACAAGAATTCAGTTATAGCTCAGACACAGCATGGGTTTGTTAAGGGCAGGTCTTGTCTGACCAATTTGATTGGATACTATGATGTAGTCACAAAAGAACTGGATGCAGGGAATAACTTTGATATTATATATTTGGATCTTAGAAAGGCTTTTGATACTGTTGCGCATGGAAGACTGCTGCACAAATTGGAGAAGTGTGGCATTCGAGGCAAATTGCTGCTATGGATAAAGGGATGGTTGAGTGGCAGAAGACAGAGAGTGGTAATCAATGGACACTGCTCAACGTGGACTAATGTTATTAGTGGAGTTCCTCAGGGTTCAGTGTTGGGTCCATTGTTGTTTTCTGTATTTATAAATGATATTGATGATGGTGTATCAGGCTTAATGTCCAAGTTTGCAGACGATACAAAGGTTGGCAGGGTTGTTAAGGACACTACTGATACTATGCTGCTGCAACAGGATCTGGAAAGGTTGAGCAGATGGGCTGAGAGGTGGCAAATGAAGTTTAACATTGACAAATGTAAAGTACTACATATGGGAAACAGTAACCCCAGATCAACGTATCAACTCTGTGGTACTACGCTGACAGTGGTAGAGAATGAAAAGGACCTGGGGGTAATTGTGCAGGCAGATATGAAGTTCTCTGAGCAGTGCAGACGAGCTGCAAGAGTAGCTCATGGTGTCTTGTCAATGATATACAGGAATTTTTCTAGCCGGGACAGGGATGTGATTATTCCCTTGTATAAGGCATTGGTCAGGCCACACCTTGAGTACTGTATACAGGTCTGGAGGCCTCATTTCAAAAAGGATGTAGAGCTGCTGGAACGAGTACAGAGAAGGGCAACAAGATTAGTGAATGGAACAAAGGGTTGCTCTTACGAAGAAAGGCTTAAGTTTTGCAAATTACAGAGCCTGGAGACTAGGCTCCAGGCTTAGTAAATAAATTTGATGAATTTGAGGTATTGCTCAAAACATCAAAGGCAGATATTGTGGGGATTTCAGAGACGTGGTGTCACACAGATATAAGAAATGCAGAACTGGAATTTGGGGAGTACAATGTGTACAGAAAGGATAGACAGGATAGGAAGGGAGGAGGGGTTATGCTATTAATTAAGAAACACATAAAATCCAAGGAAGTGAAGCCAGTCGACATCGCTGGACAGTGCAGTGTCGAGTCAGTTTGGTGTGACATAAGCATTGGGAGATCAAAATTGAGAGTAGGAGTGTGCTATAGGCCTAATGACTCTGATGAGTATAATAAGAAACTGTTCGGAGAAATAGAGTGGGCCAGTAAATCAGAGAGTCTTATAATGGGGGATTTTAATTTCCCAGATATTGACTGGAATTTGGGGGCTGGTCACTCACACAGTAGCAAGGCTTTTGTGGATTTATTGGATGATTGTTTTCTACATCAGCATGTTCGGGAGGCAACTAGAGGGAGTAATACTCTTGATTTGATTATCAGTAGTGATTCTTCATGCATTCAGAATCTGCAGATAAATGAACCACTTGGTGGCAGTGATCACAGTGTGCTGAAGTGGGAGTTACTCAAAGAGGTAACTACCATTAGGGGTAAAGGGAAGGGGTATTGCTTTCGTAAAGGCGACTACAATGGACTGAGACAGTATTTAAATTCTATACAGTGGGATCAACTGATGATATTGCCAACAGCAAATTCAAAATGGGAAGCATTCAAAGAACTTATCGTGGAAGCTACTAGGCTTTACATACCAACTAAGAAATATTGTTCAAGGTTTAGGCCTAAATGGTTGTCAGATGAACTAATGAGGCATATGGCAGAGAAGAAAAATGCATGGGATACATACAAATTAACACGTGACACGGATGCCTATGATAGATACAAGTTGATCTGTAACCAAGTTACAAAGGAGGTTAGGCAGGCGAAGGCAGATTACGAGAGATCCTTGGCAAGGGATGCGAAGAAAAACAGCAAAGAGTTCTTTACTTATGTAAACTCTAGAAGGAAGGGGATGAATCAGATTGGTCCACTTGAGATCGATGGGTCAACTGTTGATGACCCTGCTCGGGTAGCTAACAAACTAAATGAATATTTTGCATCGACATTCACACATGAGGAGTTATTCAGCGAGGGGAATGCCAGAGGTGTATTCAACTCTAGCAGTAAGCTAGAGAATCTTGTAATAACTGAGAGCAAAGTGGAGGAGAAATTGTTGAAGATAAACACAAGAAAGGCACCTGGGGTGGATGGGATCTATCCAGTTATATTAAAGGAGGCAGCAAAGGAGGTAAGCAAACCCTTAGCCATAATTATGAGAGCTTCCTTGGACTCAGGGGAGGTACCCATTGACTGGAGATGTGCAAATGTGACCCCAATTCACAAAGGGGGATCAAAGGCTGACACAAGTAATTATAGACCTGTGAGTTTAACTTCTGTTCCCGGAAAATTAATGGAGGCACTGGTGAAAGAAGCACTGCAGGATCATCTAGACAAGACTTCAGTTATAGCTAGGACACAGCATGGTTTTGTTAAGGGGAAGTCTTGCCTGACCAATTTGATTGGATACTATGATGCAGTCACAAAAGAACTGGATGCAGGGAATAACTTTGATATTATATACTTGGATCTTAGAAAGGCTTTTGATACTGTTGCACATGGAAGACTGCTGCACAAATTGGAGCAGTGTGGCATTGGAGGCAAGTTGCTGCTATGGATAAAGGGGTGGTTGAGGGGGAGAAGACAGAGAGTGGTAATCAATGGACACTGCTCATCGTGGACTAATGTTATTAGTGGAGTCCCTCAGGGTTCAGTATTGGGGCCTTTATTGTTTTCTGTATTTATAAATGATATTGATGATGGTATATCAGGCTTAATGTCCAAGTTTGCAGACGATACAAAGGTTGGCAGGGTTGTCAAGGACACTACTGACACTATGCTGCTGCAACAGGATTTGGAAAGGTTGAGCAGATGGGCTTCGAGGTGGCAAATGAAGTTTAACATTGACAAATGTAAAGTACTACATATGGGAAACAGCAACCCCAGAGCAACGTATCAACTCTGTGGTACTACACTGACAGTGGTAGAGAATGAAAGGGACCTGGGGGTGGTGGTGCAGGCAGATATGAAGTTCTCTGAGCAGTGCAGACGAGCTGCAAGAGTAGCTCATGGTGTATTGTCAATGATATATAGAAATTTTTCTAGCAGGGATAAGGAGGTGATTATTCCCTTGTATAAGGCAATGGTCAGGCCACACCTAGAGTACTGTATACAGGCCTGGAGGCCTCATTTCAGGAAGGATGTAGAGCTGCTGGAACGAGTACAGAGAAGGGCAACTAGATTGGTGAATGGGACAAAGGGGTTCTCTTACGAAGAAAGGCTTAAGTTTTGCAAATTACAGTGTCTGGAAACTAGGCACCAGCGGGGTGATCTGATAGAGGTGTACAAAGCCTTGAATGGTTTGAGCATGCTCAATGCTGATGGGATTCTTCCTCTAGCTCAGAAAAATCACCTGAGAGGGCATAAATTCAAATTGAGGAAAGACAGATGTAGGATAGATGTGCGGAAATTTGCCTTTAGCCAGCGGGTGGTTGGTGGGTGGAACAGACTTCCATCCCTTGTCGTGGAAGTTGATAGCCTAAATAAGTTTAAGGCTCAGCTGGACAGGTATTTCGAACGAACAGAGGGGTGAAGTGGAAGTGGTTATTTTTATTTATTTATGTTACTTTTTTTTTTTTTTTTTTTTTTTTTTTTGGCTGATGCTGCATAAGCTTGCTTTCTTGCATCAAATGCCTCTACTAATGCTAATGCTAATGCTAATGCTAATGCTAGGCATCGCCGAGGTGATCTGATAGAGGTGTACAAGGCTTTGAATGGCTTGAGCATGCTCAATGCCGATGGGATTCTTCCTCTTGCTCAGAATAATCACCTGAGAGGGCATAAATTCAAATTGAGGAAGGACGGATGTCGGATAGATGTGCGGAAATTCGCCTTTAGCCAGCGGGCAGTTGGTTTGTGGAATAGACTTCCATCGCTTGTTGTTGAAGTTGATAGCCTAAACAAATTTAAGGCTCAGCTGGACAGGTATTTCGAACGAATTGAGGGGTGAAATGGGAGTAGTGGTTGTTTTTTTTTTTTTTTTTTTTTTTTTATTGGCTGATGCTGAATAAGCTTGCTTTCTTGCATCATATGCCTCTACTAATGCTAATGCTAATGCTAATGCTAATGCTAATTGCTGCTATGGATAAAGGGGTGGTTGAGGGGGAGAAGACAGAGAGTGGTAATCAATGGACACTGCTCATCGTGGACTAATGTTATTATTGGAGTCCCTCAGGGCTCAGTGTTGGGTCCATTATTGTTTTCTGTATTTATAAATGATATTGATGATGGTATATCAAGCTTAATGTCCAAGTTTGCAGATGATACAAAGGTAGGCAGGGTTGTCAAGGACACTACTGACACTATGCTGCTGCAACAGGATCTGGAAAGGTTGAGCAGATGGGCTGAGAAGTGGCAAATGAAGTTTAACATTGACAAATGTAAAGTACTACACATGGGAAACAGCAACCCCAGAGCAACGTATCAACTCTGTGGTACTACACTGACAGTGGTAGAGAATGAAAGGGACTTGGGGGTGGTTGTGCAGGCAGATATGAAGTTCTCTGATCAGTGCAGACGGGCTGCAAGAGTAGCTCATGGAGTATTGTCAATGATGTACAGAAATTTTTCCAGCACCGATAAGGAGGTGATTATTCCATTGTATAAGGCAATGGTCAGGCCACACCTAGAGTACTGTATACAGGTCTGGAGGCCTCATTTCAAGAAGGATGTAGAGCTGCTGGAACGAGTACAGAGAAGGGCAACAAGATTAGTGAATGGAACAAAGGGGTGCTCTTACGAAGAAAGGCTTAAGATTTGCAAATTACAGTTTCTGGAGACTAGGCACCAGCGAGGTGATCTGATAGAGGTGTATAAAGCCTTGAATGGTTTAAGCATGCTCAATGCTGATGGGATTCTTCCTCTAGCTCAGAAAAATCACCTGAGAGGGCATAAATTCAAATTGAGGAAAGACAGATGTAGGATAGACGTGCGGAAATTTGCCTTTAGCCAGCGGGTGGTTGGTTGGTGGAACAGACTTCCATCCCTTGTGGTGGAGGTTGATAGCCTAAATAAGTTTAAGGCTCAGCTGGACAGATATTTTGAACGAACAGAGGGGTGAAGTGGAAGTGGGTTTTTTTTTTTTTTTTTGGCTGATGCTGCATAAGCTTGCTTTCTTGCATCAAATGCCTCTACTAATGCTAATGCTAATGCTAATCATTCCTGTCTCCAGCAGTGTACTGATCCCACAGCACCTAGGGATGACGTCACCGAAGGGCGAAGCATTGTCGACTGTGCGAGGGGTGCCGTTAGTGAAGTTGTGACAGTGGGGATGGTTCAAAGAGGGACACACACAACCACCTAACGTGCCGAGACCGTGGAACCACAACCAGTTGAAGCGAGTTGAACGGCGGTTGTCACGTGCTATCCCCCACACCGGGTGGAAAAGGCCCGGGTTCTAACCCAATCGATGACGCGAGGAACTTTAATGGATTTTTTTTTCACTCCGTGATTAAGTTAGTCGGTCTCAGGCGTAGATAGCAAGATGTTTTCCCTAGAAACTGGGGTTTTTCGTCCAGAAAACAGACAAATTGACCACAGAACACACGCAAGTAACAGACGTAAGACACAGCACAGCAGATGAATTTAATTATTCGGGTGGCCTAAATATAATAGTTTGGTTTTTTTTTTAGTTGTCACGTGCTATCCGGAATGACAGACAGCTCGTGATCCCTCAGTTAACCGCAGACTACAACCAGGGCGCACAGAAAAATGTTTTCAAGCACACCATCTAGCGGACGCTCTTGCGGATAAGCTTACGAAACATGTGACCTGTTCATGTTGACCGACCGTCATCGACACATCTGCCTACAGTGTGCATCGTTCCTGGACATTCGAGGACTGGAACAGAGCTGCCTAGTCTAATGAATCAAGGTTTTATTATGCCAATTGATTGGTGCATATTCAACGGCAAGCAGGTGAACAGCTACAACCAGACTGCGCGATTGAACAAAAGCAGGCCTGCGACGTAGTATCATGGTTTGTGGGATGTTATCATGGGCATCACTAGGGGCCCCCTCATCCCCACTGAAAACACTATCCCCACCAGATCCTGCTTTAACATTGTTTCTGATCAATTTTTTCCTCACATGGTGACCGTATATCCAGACCTACATTGTGCAGAACATTCGAACCTACATTCGAATCGTTTCTGCACAAGACCTACATTGTGCAGAAAAGATTCTACCAGATGGATGGTGATTCTACCAGCTGTGCTACCCACGAGGGCACTGAAAAGAACTGCAATAATATGTCCTCTGGAAATATTTAGCCCCATCTAATTTTAGCGACAATCTTATGCATTTTTTAAAAAATATTTTCCGCTTCTTTTTTACTTTATTTTTATTTATTATTTTATTTTTATTTATTATTTTATTTTATTTTTTTTTTATTTATTATTTTATTTTATTTATTTTTTTTTATTTATTATTTTATTTTATTTCTATTGCCTTTCTATACATCAAAATAAATAAATCATGAGAAAATTGCCAACTTTAAGTTCGACGTTTTAGCGGTCACAACAGTGGCGTAACTACCATGTAGGCAGGCAAGGCAATTGCCTCCGTACCCGGGCCCTTTAGGGGACCGGTGTCTTTGGCTGTCTCCTGTTTTTGCAATTTTCATTAATTAAGTAGGGCCCCGAACATGTTCTTTGCCTCCGAGCCCGAAAAAGGGTAGCTACACTAGTGGGTCACAACAACAATAAAAGTGTATATTCAGCGACATCAAGCGTGCTTGCTTGCTTAAATGAGTTTAAGTGAAAATTTCCAACGTTAAGTTTGGCTTTTAGGCTATTTTCGATGTTAACTGAAGAATAAAACTGTATATTTTTGCATTATCAAGTGTGATTTTGCATTATCAAATGATGCCTGGGCAGAGAGAGGAGTGTACTGCAGCCACTATTTCAATCAATGGCAGTTTCGCTTTATGGTTTTCAGATTCCATTTATTTTTTTTATTTTATTTATTTATTTTTATTTTTATTATTATTTTTTTTTTTACAGTAATAATCTATTTGTGGCCAATTCTTCCTTTGTATACCGTAAAACAGACGGTTTGGTCGCAGCTTATAAACAATACATTTTATAATATTTTTATTATAGATGTACTGTACTATAATATTGCAAGATTGCATGAAGGTACCCTTAGAAGGCCCGATTAGTTATCGGAAAAATTAATAAACGAAGTGATTGATACATTAACCCCAGGGGTTCACATCTGGTGAGTATGGGTTTGGCACACCCAGGGTCATCAGCTGGATATCATCATTCTTCTCTTTCTTGGTGATTCCCTTCTCTCTCTCTCTCTCTCAGGGTAATTCAGATTTTTTTTTTTTTTTTTTTTTGCCTGGTGTAGCGTAAGCCTCAGGCTTCCTTGCACCATAAGGCTAATAATAATAATAATAATAATAATAATAATAATAATAATAATAATAATGATAATGATAACATGCAAAGAAGAATAAGATTATTATAATACTTGCATGTTTGTTTATATATTGAACGATTTTTTTTGCGAATTTTAATCGGTGATTTTCATATTAATTTTTCATAACATATGAAACATTTCATATTTCATGATTTTCATATGTGGTTTTTGTGCAACTGACTATTAGTATTTAGATGCTAAATAATAAATATTTCCTTTTGTTTCTCATGTTCTCATATTGTAACATTAATTAATAAATATACAGATTTGTTTGTATCATATACATAGGTTGCAAATACAGTATTAAATAATAATAATAAATATACACATATGTATTGTATGTACCCCCGAAGTTTATATTCTCCCCCCCCTCCACTGCGAACACTCTGGGCTGATCCCACCCTCAACCCTGTCCCGCAATGACTAATTTACTTATAGACGAGGCAGTGCAAAATTGGAGTATGAGCTGAATGCGACGCACCTGGACTCCGATACTGAAGGGCTTTACAAAGAAAGGAAAGAGGGATCTTTTTTCTGAGTTGTCATTCTTTCTTGTATTGAATGTATTGGCGACTGTATTTTCTTGTTATCTATCCTATTCAATCTGGCCCATCAGTTTCGTAGAAATTTGAAGTAAGACTAACTGATAATTAGCGATAATTCGCCTCAAAAGCAAAATTTGAATAAAAAGGAAAAAAAAAAAACATTCCAGGTTAAATTATAAATTGCCCTAAGTTCTCGCTTGTATTTTGTAATTATTTAATGCCCCGTGTTTAATTTAGTATCATTTCCGACATATGACATTTCTGTTCACCTGATAAATTTAAGTTTCGTATTCGGCCTCAAAAACTTTTTAATTAACTTTCATTCTATTACGTTATTTAATCTAAATGTATTTCTAATTATTGATATATGAATAACACTAACTGAAAGGTTAGTTTAAAGTTTTCATTCTCTTGCAATCATTCTTTTTTTATCACATCTGTAAAGGATTAATGCAATTTTAAAAAATAATTTAAGAAGATTCGTGTCGTTGTCCGCGTGGCCTAATGGATAAGGCGTCTGACTTCGGATCAGAAGATTGCAGGTTCGAGTCCTGCCGCGGACGATGAATTTAAAATTTTTTTACACTTTATTTTTCTCCCTTTAACTTATACTCTACATAACGTAATAATGTTAAAACTGTCGTCCTTTTCACAATATTACATTGTTATTATTAATCATATTTATTCTCCACATCTTTAATATACTACATTAATTGGAATCATAGTACTTAACAAAACCTTTCGAAATTGTATTTCCAAATATACTGTATTGAAGAATAATTATTACGCCCAACATTTCCATAGTGTGTTCATATATTGACAACACTGTTACAGAAATGCTGTCAACAGTGCACTTTAAATTGAATTAGAACTTCAATTTTCTATACAGGCAAGAAACAAGCTGCAACGATTAGTGCTACTTCAAATTTCGCAGAACTTTTTATTTCTCTGAAACGAAATCGTCAATGTTTAATAAGCAGCTTGTAATTTACTATAAAATTAAGAGCAAAATACCATTAAAAAGAATTGGTAATTCTGTTTTTCAGCGATATATGGTGATTTTTCCCAGCACTCCTTGCGCATCAGCTCCGATCTGTGACAGAACCTGTGATTGCAACCTGTTATTCGGATGCGCGTCTGTATGCTGGGAATTTACGTGGTGTAAATAAATGAAAGGGGTAAGGATGGCTAGCAATTATTATCTATTATTATTTTTAATAGATAATACCATGGTCACCAAATTATTAATGTGTAACCATGGGATTAATAATAATAAAATAATTGATTATTATTATTATAATATAATAATAATAATTGAGTAATAATAAAAATCTTGTCGAGTATTAATTCAACCTCAACGATTTTGCAAAGAAAGAATATGGATATTGGTCAAGCTGCATTGGGCATAGAAATATCGTTTAATTAAATGAAAAAAAATTAAGAAATGCATTTGAAAAGATCACCAAGGAAGCATTATCTATTGCACAAAAATGGGGTATACCTTGCCAATTTGCAAAGAATGGAGGCGATTTGTTACGAAACATTTTGATGAACTGGCATAGGAATACTGATTTGAAAATACAGAACTGCTCTTTGCATTAGCATTAGTAGAGGCGTTTGATGCAAGAAAGCAAGCTTATGCAGCATCAGCCAAAAAAGCCTTAAACTTATTTAGGCTATCAACTTCCACGACAAGGGATGGAATTCTATTCCACCAACCAACCACCCGCTGGCTAAAGGCAAATTTCCTCACGTCTATCCTACATCTGTCTTTTCTCAATTTGAATTTATGCCCTCTCAGGTGATTATTCTGAGCAAAAGGAAGAATCCCATCAGCATTGAGCATGCTCAAACCATTCAAGGCTTTATACACCTCTATCAGATCACCTCGCTGGTGCCTAGTCCCCAGACACTGTAATTTGCAAAACTTAAGCCTTTCTTTGTAAGAGCACCCCTTTGTTCCATTCCCTAATCTTGTTGCCCTTCTCTGTACTCGTTCCAGCATCTCTACATCCTTCTTGAAATGAGGCCTCCAGACCTGTATACAGTATTGTAGGTGTGGCCTGACCATTGCCTTATACAAGGGAATAATCACCTCCTTATCCCTGCTAGAAAAATTCCTATATATCATCGACAATACACCATGAGCTACTCTTGCAGCCCGTCTGCACTGCTCAGAAAACTTCATATCTGCCTGCACAACCACCCAAAATGGAAAGTCCTGGGTCCGTCGAGGATTTGAACCCGGAAACTCTCGCACCCAAAGCGAGCATCATACCCCTAGACCAATGGGCCATTAAAAATTTCAAACTCATCGTCCGCGGCAGGACTCGAACCTGCAATCTTCTGATCCGAAGTCAGACGCCTTATCCATTAGGCCACGCGGACAACAGTTAGCATTTTTTGAAGTTAACATTTTTTTAATCGTTTAATTGACTTAGTGTCTACCCAAATGCGCAAAAGGTTTCAAGGACTAAATACATTTTCTGACTTCTTTGCATTTCTTACTCTAACTCAGTTAATCCAAATGGATGAAAATTCCATTATAAAAAAAACTCAGAGAAGGTGCAAAAGAATTTTCAAGTGGCTTTGCAGAATCATTTTCAATGCAATTACTACTTGCGTAAAGTCATTAAAAGTGAAATTGCAAAAATTGAAACTAATTGCGAATTTGCAGAACTAGTCATAGGAAAATACTATGATATGATTGCCCACACTAAACTTTGCATTGAGACCCACTTTTCCTAGGCACTGCATATATATATATATATATTTAATATATATATATATATTAAAAATTATTATTAAAAATTAATAATTCTGTTGAAAAGTGCAAAGATGGATGCGTAAATTACACAAAATGCTAAAACTAATAGGAGAAAGATAGCAGAAATTGGAGATGTTGAAGGAATGACAAAGAAAGAAAGAATGTGAATATCCTATATGATATAATGAAGTAAGCAAAATTATAGGCTGAATTGGATAGCCAATTAGAGGGGAGAGAACTGTAAAGCAAAAAAATGATTAATTTAATACAGTATATAGAGTAATAGCAAGCATCAGATAAAGATGGGAAATTTTGGTAATAAGTCCAAGAAATGGGTGGAGAAATTATAAGATTGCAATTTGATGTTAGCTAAAAATAAATATTGATACATAATGAGGTAATTATTTATTATAGTTGAAACTTAAGTCACGTTAACTGACATGATTCGCAGTCAAAGTGTTAAATTAGAAGAAACATTTTATCCCCTTTTTTAGCACATTTCGGAATAAAAGTGCCTAGGCCTACAAACACCAAAATCCAGCCTTGACTGTAATCTAAATTAATCCACACACCATCAGGCATCTCTCATATTGCGGAGTTATACTCCGCAGCTAGGTTGTCGTCATGAAAACACCAGGGTACCTACCCGCTCGCTGATGAAGAGCCAATAAGCTCCGAATCGGTGCCGTATGGGTGATGGTATCCGCTGAGAATAAGTAATAATAGTCTTCTCCTATGGTGAAGCGTTATTTATTCGAGGTAGTGCAATATCATGGTAACTCGTTGTGAAGGTATTCACAATATAAGAGATACTTAATTATGCCGGTTATAACTACTTAAGTAATTGGCTATGTACAGAAATGATGCAATTGCACTAACTTTTACGCTAGTAAACCTTAAGTTTAATGCATTTTATAAATTGACGATATAGCTCTAAAGCGTAATAATGACAGACGACTACTATAATGACAGACGACTACTATAATGACAGACGACTGTATAATACCAGACAATTCTGTGATTATAATAAGTACAACTGTTACAATGGTTCGACTGTTGATGATCCTGCTCAGATAGCAAACAAACTGAATGAGTATTTTGCATCTACATTCACACGTGAGGAATTATTACAATTTGAAAATGGAAGAAGGTTATCAAATTGTAGCAGTGTGCTTAATGATTTTGTAATAACTGAGAGCAAAGTGGAGGAGAAATTGTTGAAGTTAAACATAAGAAAGGCACCTGGGGTGGATGGGATCTATCCAGTTATTTTAAAGGAGGCGGCAAAGCAACTAAGCAAACCCTTAGCCATAATTATGAGAGCATCCTTGGACTCAGGGGAGGTTCCCACGGACTGGAGATGTGCAAATGTGTCCCCAATTCACAAAGGTGGATCGAAGGGTGACACGAGTAATTACAGACCAGTTAGTTTAACTTCTGTTCCGGGTAAAATAATGGAGTCGCTGGTTAAAGATGCATTGCAGGATCATCTAGACAAGACTGCAGCGATAACTCAAACACAGCATGGGTTTGTTAAGGGAAAGTCTTGTCTGACAAATTTGATTGGTTATTATGATGTGGTCACAAAGGAACTGGATGCAAAAAATAATTTTGATATCATATACTTGGATTTCAGGAAAGCTTTTGACACTGTTGCGCATGGAAGACTACAGTACAAATTGGAGCAGAATGGTATTAAGGGTAAGTTGCTACAATGGATAAAAGGATGGTTAAGTGGGAGAAGACAGAGGGTGGTAATCAATGGGTGCTGCTCTTCGTGGACTAATGTTATTAGTGGAATCCCACAGGGTTCGGTGTTGGGTCCACTGTTGTTTTGTGTATTTATCAATGATATTGATGAAGGTATATCAGGCTTAATGTCGAAGTTTGCAGATGACACAAAGGTTGGCAGGGTTGTTAATGACAGTAATGGCAGTGTGCTACTGCAACAGGATCTAGATAATTTGGGCAGATGGGCTAAGAAGTGGCAACTGAAGTTCAACCTTGACAAATGCAAAGTACTGCATATGGGTAGAAATAACCCCAGAGAAACGTACCAACTGTGTGGTACTACACTTAAGGTGGTAGAAAATGAAAAAGACCTGGGAGTAATTGTGCAGTCAGATATGAAGTTTTCTGAGCAGTGCAGACAGGCTGCTAGGGCGGGTCATGGGGTTTTGTCAATGATATATAGGAATTTTGCTAGCAGGGAAAAGGAGGTGATTGTCCCTCTGTATAAGGCAATGGTCAGGCCACGCCTTGAGTACTGCGTACAGGTCTGGAGGCCTCATTTTAGGAAGGATGTAGATTTGCTTGAGCGTGTACAGAGAAGAGCAACACGATTGGTGAGGGGAATGAAGGGATTCTCTTACCAAGAGAGGCTTAAGTTCTGCAAATTGCAGTGGCTGGAGACTAGGCACCTGCGCGGTGATCTGATTGAGGTCTATAAGGCCTTGAATGGGTTGAGCACGCTGAATTCTGATGGGATCCTTCCACTTGTTCAGATTACCAACCTACGGGGACATAAGTTCAAATTAAGAAAGGACAGATGTAGAATAGATGTGCGGAAATTTGCCTTTAGCCAGCGGGTGGTTAATTGCTGGAACAAACTTCCATCTGTCGTTGTAGAAGTTGATAGGTTAAATAAATTTAAGGAGGAACTGGACAGGCATTTGGAGGGAATGGTGTGATTTTTTTTTTTTTTTTTTTTGGCTGATGCTGCATAAGCTCCTACACTTGCTTTCTTGCATCATGTGCCACTACTACTACTACTACTACTACTAATTGCCACTGTGACTGACAGTTGCAGTTGTAACTGCCATTCTAGACAACCTGTACCTCCAACGAAGAAGCAGTATTATCCTATTGTGAATATGTTTAAATGAATTTAACCATTATTTAAAAAAAAAAGGTCGAAAACCACTGGTCTACTATATATGGAAAAAGACGGAAGCATTAAAATTCGCTAGATTTCCGGCAAATAGCATTCTCCAAGGTCATTGGAAGTAACATAATCATAGCGACATTTCACCACATTTACGCGTTGAGACCTTCGGCAATTAAATTTAAGGCGGCCACTGTAAGTGGTGTCAAGGATAACAAACAGAGGAAGTAATAACTTCTTATCTTTTAACATGATTTATGTTTCTTATACGATTTATCGCAACTGCCAAAAGAACATTTGGCAAATACAAAGTTCCAATCGTTGATTTTGCAAAAGGAACTTTAAGTAATTTATTTTTTTTTTGTGGCACCCCTGCTCAATTTTCTGCCTACTAGATCCGATTCTCTCCCTCTCTCTCTCTCTATATATATATATATTTAATATTTAAAAAATATATATGTTATATAATAGTTATCATAATACTGTAATATCATTATTATAAAAAATTACAATTCATAATACAAATTATATATTATAATTTTATTCTTTATATAGAAATACTAAATAAACATCAATTATAGATCACCACAAAATTAAAAAAATACCGTACACCTCTTTATAATGAAATAAATGTATAAATTAAAAATAATAATAATAGGTTTAAATAACAAAATTATGCGCATCCCTGGAATGTTGTTGCGGCACCCTAAGGCGCCGTGGCATCCCTGTAGAAAACCGCTGTAACAGATTGTGGAAACGGCATCCCAAATAACGGAACATTCGAGCTAACGGCACATTGAGAAGTCACGGGATTACTGTATTTGTTTACGTTGGCCATTTTGAAAGTGAATTTTGTACTGACATCACGGATTATTCCGCTGTTTTACATTTATTTTAAATTAAAAACCCCACGCTATTGCTCCTAAAATTAATAAACCCCATACAGAGAAGAAAAGAAGAACAACATTATTAAAGTTTGGTGACAAACTTGATTTAATATTCAGATATTGACTGGAACTTGTGGGTTGGGCACTCACACACTAGTCAGACTTTTGTGGATTTATTGGATGATTGTTTTCTGCAGCAGCATGTTCGAGAGGCAACCAGAGAAAGTAATACTCTTGATCTGGTTATCAGCAGTGATCATTCGTGTATTAAGAATTTGCAGATAAAGGAACCACTAGGTGGCAGTGATCACAGTGTGCTGAAGTGGGATTTACTCAAAGAGGTAACTACCGTCAGGGGTAAAAGGAAAGGGTTTTTGCTTCCGTAAAGGGGAGTACAGTGGTCTCAGACAGTTTTTAAGTTCTGTACAGTGGGATCAACTGACGATGTTACAAACAGTAAATTCTAAGTGGGAAGCATTCAAAGAATTAATCGTGGAAGCTACTAGACTTTATATACCGATTAAGAAATATCGTTCAAGGTTTAGGCCTAAATGGTTATCAAATGAACTAATGAGACTCGTGACAGAGAAGAAAAATGCATGGGATGCATATAAATTATCAGGTGACGCAGAAGCCTGTGGCAGATATAAGCTAGTCTGTAATCAGGTCACAAAGGAGGTTCGGCAGGCGAAGGCGGATTACGAGAAATCTTTGGCAAAAGATGCTAAGAAAAACAGCAAGGATTTCTTTACTTATATAAACTCTAAAAGGAAGGGGATGAATATGATTGGTCCACTTGACATCAATGATTCGACTGTTGATGATCCTGCTCAGATAGCAAACAAACTGAATGAGTATTTTGCATCTACATTCACACGTGAGGAATTATTACAGTTTGAAAATGGAAGAAGGTTATCAAATTGTAGCAGTGTGCTTAATGATTTTGTAATAACTGAGAGCAAAGTGGAGGAGAAATTGTTGAAGTTAAACATAAGAAAGGCACCTGGGGTGGATGGGATCTATCCAGTTATTTTAAAGGAGGCGGCAAAGCAACTAAGCAAACCCTTAGCCATAATTATGAGAGCATCCTTGGACTCAGGGGAGGTTCCCACGGACTGGAGATGTGCAAATGTGTCCCCAATTCACAAAGGTGGATCGAAGGGTGACACGAGTAATTACAGACCAGTTAGTTTAACTTCTGTTCCGGGTAAAATAATGGAGTCACTGGTTAAAGATGCATTGCAGGATCATCTAGACAAGACTGCAGCAATAATTCAAACACAGCATGGGTTTGTTAAGGGAAAGTCTTGTCTGACAAATTTGATTGGTTATTATGATGTGGTCACAAAGGAACTGGATGCAAAAAATAATTTTGATATCATATACTTGGATTTCAGGAAAGCTTTTGACACTGTTGCGCATGGAAGACTACTGTACAAATTGGAGCAGTATGGTATTAAGGGTAAGTTGCTACAATGGATAAAAGGATGGTTAAGTGGGAGAAGACAGAGGGTGGTAATCAATGGGTGCTGCTCTTCGTGGACTAATGTTATTAGTGGAGTCCCACAGGGTTCGGTGTTGGGTCCACTGTTGTTTTGTGTATTTATCAATGATATTGATGAAGGTATATCAGGCTTAATGTCGAAGTTTGCAGATGACACAAAGGTTGGCAGGGTTGTTAATGACAGTAATGGCAGTGTGCTACTGCAACAGGATCTAGATAATTTGGGCAGATGGGCTAAGAAGTGGCAACTGAAGTTCAACTTTGACAAATGCAAAGTACTGCATATGGGTAAAAGTAACCCCAGAGAAACGTACCAACTGTGTGGTACCACACTTAAGGTGGTAGAAAATGAAAAAGACCTGGGAGTAATTGTGCAGTCAGATATGAAGTTTTCTGAGCAATGCAGACAGGCTGCTAGGGCAGGTCATGGGGTTTTGTCAATGATATATAGGAATTTTGCTAGCAGGGAAAAGGAGGTGATTGTCCCTCTGTATAAGGCAATGGTCAGGCCACGCCTTGAGTACTGCGTACAGGTCTGGAGGCCTCATTTTAGGAAGGATGTAGATTTGCTTGAGCGTGTACAGAGAAGAGCAACACGATTGGTGAGGGGAATGAAGGGATTCTCTTACGAAGAGAGGCTTAAGTTCTGCAAATTGCAGTGGCTGGAGACTAGGCACCTGCGCGGTGATCTGATTGAGGTCTATAAGGCCTTGAATATGTTGAGCACGCTGAATTCTGATGGGATCCTTCCACTTGTTCAGATTACGAACCTACGGGGACATAAGTTCAAATTAAAAAAGGATAGATGTAGAATAGATGTGCGGAAATTTGCCTTTAGCCAGCGGGTGGTTAATTGCTGGAACAAACTTCCATCTGTCGTTGTGGAAGTTGATAGGTTAAATAAATTTAAGGAGGAACTGGACAGGCATTTGGAGGGAATGGTGTGATTTTTTTTTTTTTTTTTGGCTGATGCTGCATAAGCTCCTACACTTGCTTTCTTGCATCATGTGCCACTACTACTACTACTACTACTAATACAAACTATTACATTACAGTCACCCACGCTGGCGTATCCAGGTATTATCGTAAGGGGAAGCGCATGGCAATCATGTCCAGGTAACATCATATGGTCCTGGAGGTATGGCGACCAGGCTTTTGAGTTTTTTTCTTAGAACCCCTCCTGCGTTCTATTTATTTACTATCAAATTTTTGGTTAAGGGGGGCATATGCCCTCTCTGCCCACCACTGAATATGCCCCTGATCACCCGGAAAGTTAATTCATATACCCATGTGTATTATATTCGTAAATTGTGTGTGTGTGTTCTCTGATCGATTTGCCTGTTTTGCTGGACGAAATACCCCAGTTTCTTGGGTGGAGGAGGTGTTGATTCTATGCGTGAGACCTACTAACTCAGTCACTGAGTAAAAAAAGTACATTAAAGTTTCTCGCGTCATTGATGGGATTCGAACCCGGGTATACAGAGTAAGTCAAATCTTTTCTATGTAAAAGACACACCTATCAAAACGCACTGGTTTAAATCTAATTCTAATCTAATCAGGAAATGACCTATGCAATTATTTACCTGTGCATTTGTGGTGTGCGGTATTCTTAAGGTCGAATTAATATCACGCTAAACTCCAGAACGGTGTACACCCTACAACATGGAGGCAAGCAAAACAGTGAGAAAGCAGTGATTGGCAGATGCCACTGTTTTCCCCGCACACTGTCCTCCTAGGTTGATATACCTAGGGTGTTTTCCACCATATTTGCCGTTGTTTTTAAATCTGGAACTCGTTTTGCCATTTTAAAACAACGGGATGGAGGGATCAACACCCTACCTAAGCTAAGTCACCCCTCCCTCCTTGACGACACAAAACAATCAGAAAAGGGGGGGGGGTGCCTTCACCCGTCAATTATCGCCGTCTCCTCGGTTTCATCGAAGTACCTGCCGGTGTATACTATACTGGACTCCAACCAATATCACTATTTAATTATTTACCTGCGTATAGGTCACTTAGGAAAAGGCTTTTTGCTTCGGGTTCCATAATACTTGAGGAACATTGTTGCATTCGAAAGAGCAAGACTAAAATATTTAACTGAAATATTTACAAACTATACAAATATTTAAAATATTTACAAAATACTAAACCACAGTATTTACAAATATACAATATTCATTAATATACAAAAAACGTTACAATAGAACATCAAATGTTAGACGGCGAATCACGTGCACTAGGGCAGTGAACGTTATGGAGGCAGTTGTCAATAATTAATTGCATTTGTAGTGACGTATTGCCTCGCCTTCTTCTCCCATTGACTCGAATAAATATCACTAGGATGAAAACTTTTTTAATGTATAGATAGATAATAATATACAGCTCTCATTTCCCTTCGGATTTATTTTGCTTCTTTGCCTTGCAAAGGAAGAAATTTTACGATGGGTCGGATCTCAACATTTTTCAACATACCTCCCCCTCTCAATGTATTCGTGGTTATAGTTCTGTAACCGATTAATGTAGAAAAAGAAAGATATAAACATTAATTTATAAGACTTGGAAGTGTATACACTGAGTGATCACTGAATTATGACCACCTACCTAATACTTCGTAGGTCCTCCTTTTGCCCTCAGAACAGCAGCTGTCCGAAGTGACATTGATTCAATAAGATGTCGGAAGCGTTCATGAGGTATTGGCAACCAAGCTGTATGTAATGGGGCCAGCAATGCAGTTATGGAGGTGATTGGTGTATCCAGAAGCCTGATTTGCCTTTCCATAGTGTCCCACAAGTGCTCTATGGGATTGATATCGGCGGAGTTCGGAGGACAATCGATATGTGGACATGTGTATATGTAATGGGCGGCACCTGGAACGTCTGTTCAACTCTGTCTCATGTCTCTGTGAAGAACAGTATCACTACAAATGAGACAGATATGTGTGTGACGTAGGTTTGTGTGTATTCTGTGTATGTGTTCTGTTGTTATGTTCTGGCCCCTTGGCTACCCAGAAGCATCAGTCACCTGGACAGATGATTCTGGGTACTCGTCCACACCACGGGAAGGTGGGTCAATTCCAGTAGAGCCCGTAATGTTTCAAAAGAGACTCTAACCCATCTGATGTTGCGGAAGATTCCTCAGGGGGCCCATTCCAGAGGAAAAGAAAGGAGCAAGAGAGAGAGAGAAAAATAAATAAATAAAAAAAAGATTCTAGTGCTGGTTGAAAAAAAAAAAAAAAAAAAAGTCTTCAATAAGTACTCTTGTATCCAGGATAATCCAGATGTGAGAATGGTGACCTTTAGGATCAGTGCAATGACAATTCTTGCGTACATGAACCATCGTCATCATCATCATCAGCCGTTTTCAATCCACTGCAGGATGAAGGCCTCTCCAGCAACTTTCCAGTTCCTTCTGTTTTGAGCACTGGCCATCCATTTACTACCCACAAACTCATGAATTTCATCTATCCATCTCTGCCTTTGTCTTCCAGGTTTTCTTCTAGCTCCTCTTGGGTACCATTCTGTTATTTTCTTAGTCCATCTGTCATCATGTCTTCGAGCTATTTGTCCTGCCCAAGACCATTTTAGTTCTTTAGTTTTGATAAGTATGAAAAAATATTTTAATTTATATCCATTTCGCTTGCTTTCAAGAAGCATTCATTCCTCATAGTGCCCTATACTTTTTCCGCGGCCTGTACAACTAAAAGAAATAGCGTCACTTTCGGAGCTTGTGCATTTTACTTTCGTTTCGAACACCCCAGGGGATGCGGCCGCTGAAATATTACACCACTATTAGTCAGTCAACGACGGCAGGTCATTCTCCTGTGTGCGGACAAGTGTCACATGTGTCGAACACGTAATATCCCCAACCCCAAGAATGGTGAAGGCAGAAGGTGACTATGGTCAGCAGTATGAAAATTAGCAGCACAGGCGACATGTTTCCTCACGTAATCAGAATCCTATAAACATATTAACTGTCATTTCGACACTCCTTGCTTGGTACAGTATCAATTTATTTCTGACAACCCCCCTCCCCCCTGGAAAACGACGGAAACTGCCCATTACAAATATCGTATTGCTTTCTTCAGATAACATATCATTGTCTTGTAGCGTCTAGTCGCAATAGGCGACAGGTCCCCTGTGTAATTTTTCCCCCCACATTGTTTACCCGTGAAACCAATAGAGGTCATGGGGAACGCAGAGGTATATATATTTTAAAAAAGGGGAT
Source organism: Mastigoproctus giganteus (assembly GCF_048544385.1). Classification (NCBI taxonomy): domain Eukaryota; kingdom Metazoa; phylum Arthropoda; class Arachnida; order Uropygi; family Thelyphonidae; genus Mastigoproctus; species Mastigoproctus giganteus. Next base: position 216,984,251 of record NC_143584.1, on the reverse strand, counting down.
AGCAGAGAGAGTTAACTTTGGGTGAGACTTGACAGAAAGGAGTGAGCAGTGGGAGTTTTGGCCGATTTTTGTGAGTGTGTGAGCAAAGAAGGAGGAGAAGGGAAATAATCACTAGGAACAGATGAGCAAAAGAGCCACAGTGAACGTTTGGTCCAGAACCCCCCCCCCCCTCCAAGGCGGTGCAGAATCATTCGGGTAAGTCAACTTTTGTTGCTTAATTACAAACTATTCTAAATTTACCCAAAGTCGTATCTCCCCTTTACACTTAATGCATTTACAAGACATTTTTCCTCATAGACTATCAGACAATTGTATCATTTTCTTAGTACTCAGTTTTGACAGATAATGTGACTAATCAACTTAATTGTAAAAATACTAATTGTACTATTAGGTTAATATATTTTCCTGTTCTAGCATTAGAACAGTTGTATGTTATGACAAACAACAATCATTTTGATACCTGTAAGAGTGACAAGCATAAAGCCGACATAAAGAACACTATTATCCAGCTATACCAACAGCAGTAATGTTTTAACCGACTATCTAGTTGTATCTAATCTGCCTCGTACAAGTGTCACACAAATCATGATATATTTTGTTTAATAATCTGCTGTATAATTTTGTATTTTTAATAAACCCTGTTTTGTTTGTTTACCCTTTTTGTCTCTTGACCATTCTTCCTAGTTGCACATAATTCACTGAATAAGCTTATTTAAAGAACTATTAATTGCGGTCACTCCGGGGACCCCTTATCTAAGAGGTACCTCTGAGTGAAAAATCACAAGGCATCTTGATGTTGCAATTTGCTCTTTACTTCTCAGAGTAAATTTAAGAACACAAGATTTTTTGTCCTGAATTAACTGTTAGATGATCATATTAAACCCAGGTCTTCTGGAAACACATATTAGCGTGCAGCCTTGTCGTAAGCCGAGTGATTCACAGAGAACGTTTATTGGCAGGCACGCTAAAACAGAAGAAGAAAACCTGTGGAACATAAGAATGTCCTTTACTTGAGTTTGCTGCCTAAGCCATGTGTTTCTCTTCTTATCTAACAGTCTGATTCCCAATATAATTCGTTCCATTCTTCGCTGTGTAGTTCTCAGCTTCTCTTCCATTCTTTTGGTGAGTGCCCAAGTTTCACTTCCATAAGTCATGGTGGGGAGTATACATTTGTTCATTATTTTACGTTTCAGACAAACTGGGATATCGCTCTTCAGTATGTGACTATATTTCCTGAATTCTATCCATCCAAAATGTATTCTTCTCTTGACTAACAGCCATTTATCATTATTACAGCTAATAACTTGTCCCAGATAAGTACATGACTCCACCTTTTCAATTACTGTTCCTTCAATCATTATGTCCCTTTCTGTAGCATACTTGTTAATCATTACTTTTGTTTTAGCCATATTCATCTTTAGTCCAAAATCCTTACTAGCTGTGCATAACTGATTAAGATTTCCTCTAATTCTTGTTAATCATTACTTTTGTTTTAGCCATATCCATCTTTAGTCCAAAATCCTTACTAGCTGTGCATAACTGATTAAGATTTTCCTCTAATTCTTTGGGATCGTGGCTTATGACCACAATGTCATCTGCAAATCGTAAATGGTTTAGGTACTCTCCATTCACATTGACTCCTTTCTGTGACCAGTCTAATCTTCTGAAAGCTTCCTCAAGGGCAGCAATAAACAGCTTCGGAGAAATTGCCTACTGTCTTTGTCTAGTCTAATAAAGGAGGTAGCATTCTCATATATTTTCTTTAAAATCATAATATGTGGAGTATCTATGCCTTGTCTTTCCAGTGCCCGAAACATTGCCTTATGCTGTATGGAGTCAAATGCCTTTTCATAATCCACAAATGCCAGGCATAATGGTGTTTTATATTCATTTGCTTTCTCCATTAGCTGTGATATTACGTGAAGGTGATCCACAGTTGAGAATCCTGTCCTAAAGCCAGCTTGCTCTTTCGGTTGATTCTCATCAAGTATTCTTTCTAATCTGTTAGTAATGATCCTTGTGAACAACTTGTAGATGTGGGATAATAAGCTAATTGGTCTATAATTTCCAATTTCTGATTTATCTCCTTTCTTATGCAGCAAAACTATGATTGCATTATTCCACTACTTAGGCGTCACACCTTTTCAAATGCACATGAACCATAGAAGAAAATAAATCGAATTTTGATGCAATTATGCTGAATTCATGAGCAGCCCAGCACTGTGTAGAAATTTCTGAGTGTTGCCTGAAAGTACATGCTTTGTCATCCAGGATAGCAAAGAAGGAAACTGTTGTCCCTGTTACACAGGTGTATTTGGTGGATTGTTTTGGTTCGCTACTCTGGTGTTGATTCTCTTTCTGTGAGAAAACACCTCGAAGGAAAAGTTCTGAAGAGCTGAGAGATGGTTCTTATTCTACAGAAGCATTTCCTCCCACCCTGGAGAGAGATCTGGCATGTTAGTTCGGAACTTCACCCTAAGATCGTCGTAGATTGCACAGTTAAAGAGCAGGTGACTGTAATCTTCTGTATTCCCTCAGCTGCAGAGATCGGTGTGATGCAAGCGAAACTGAAAGAGTTTTTGATTGAGAGCGAGTCATGTCCAGTTACCAGAAAGGAAGTTTCCATAGTTAAGGAGCACCAATTTTTAACCGGTTTAGAGAGTAAGAAGGTCACATCAGGAAGGAATTTTCTTGTCGTCGCTCCAAGGGCGGTGGTGTCCCATCTGGTCTGCCAGATGCAAATTAGCTCGTTAAAGCATCTGGATTTCTATTTTTTAGGATCTTCATTTAAATTTAGCTGGATACCAAGTAGATCTGAAGGTATTTGTTTTTGTGTCGAAAGCAGAGGCCACGATAGATTACAAATAGATCCAGCGGAAGGAACCCCGCAATAACTTGCACTGCAGCGGTGGAACCTGTTCTACAGACTCTGAGAATAGAAAGGAGCATGCTCCGCTGGATGGAATTCAGTTTTAACCTTATTTTGGAACTGGTGGCCAGATGAAACCAAGCTCCTGCTGCATAGGTGACTATGGGCAGGAAAACAGTATTATAGTAGAGAAAGAGTGACTTCCTAGAGAGACTCCACTCCCCTCTAGAAATTCTAATAATTGACCGTGTGAATTTTTTGATTTTAGTACTTATGTGAATCAGATGAGGATAGAAGGAAAGCTTATGGTCAATAATGACCCAAAGGAGTTTTGCCTCTGTGACTATAGGGAGCCGCTTGCCAAAAATTTTGATTTAAGGAGGCCGCCTAAGATACAACTTGGATTTAAAAAGCATCATTTTTGTTTTCACTGGATTAAATTTAACTTTGTTAGCCAATGACCAGGTAAAAAGATCAGTTAAAATCCGGTTTGCATTGACTTCCAACACTGCATGAGAACTGCCTGAGACCACAATTGTCAGGTCATCGGCGAAAGAAAAAATTTTGCAATTCAGGAGAGAGCGGCCCAGCCAGTCTTGAAGTACAATGTTCCAATCGATAAACTGGAAGTCAGAACTGTGTTCCTCAAACCATTCCTGCACAAGTGCCCGATGACTCGGTGCATTGTCATCTTGGAAGACACCATCGCCATTTGTGAAAAAGTGTAACATAGCGGGGTGTACACAGTCAGCAAGCAGTTGACAATAGCGGAGACCAGCGATACGTTGTTCCACATGTACAAGGGTCAAAGTTCCTGCCAGTGAAACATGCCCCACACCATACAGCCGCCTCCACCGGCCTGCACTTTTCATACCATGCATGATGGATTAGAGCCTCGTGTTGTTGACGCCAAATCTGTACACGATCATCCACGTTGTGGAGTAAATAACGTGACTCATCCGACCAGCACACCTTCTTTCAGTCTTCTAACGTCCAACTTATGTGCTCTTTGCACCAGGCGAGTCTTTTATGGCGATGAACCTTGGTTAGGAGAGGATGCTGTAGGGGTCGTCTGCTGGTATAGCCCATACGTGCGAGCGTGCGATGCATGGTCATGGCAGATATTGTTCCGGGTTGGCCCATGTTGTATTGGGTAGTCAACTCTTGAACAGTGCTGCGCCTGTTCGCCTGTACAAGTTCTCGTACCCGGCGCTCACTTCTAGCTTCAACCTTTCGCTGACCTTTGCAGTTTAACCATCGGGTCATTGTTTGACCATTTTGACGCCAGTCCTGGTACACTTTAACTATGGCGGCTGTCGAACACCCAACCAGTTCAGCCGTTTGGGAAATCGAGACACCAGCTCGTCGAGCACCCACAATCTGTCCTTTATCAAAGTCCGATAAATCCTTCCTTTTACCCATCACGCTCGGAATTTTACTACCTGCTGAACGACTGACACCTTATCTATGCTACGTAGGTCGACTAACTGCGCACTCTCGTACTTCACGTGACCAACTGGTCGCATTCAGGTTTCATAGGGGTAGTCATAATTCAGTGATCACTAGTGTATATAGATAATGTAAAATTCCTAATCGAAATATTTTTAGGGAAGTTAAACGTCCCTCGTAGAAAAATCGCCGAATGCATTATTTTTTAACAGTTGTGTTGGTAGGCCAGATGCAATCACAACGTGGGTCATGTAAGGCCATTCGTTACCAATTCTTGTAGTAGATAGAGTCTGCCTATATCGCCAAGTATTACCTTGCTGAACAGTATCAGAGAGGGAATTTATGGATAGCAGGAACACGGGACTCCGAGTACAACAGTGGTGTGTAGTAAGCGAAGACTTTTTTCTCAGCGTGGTCTGTGCTTGTTAACAGGAGACACTGCTTATACAGTGATGGGATACACTTTAAATAGAAGGAGTACAAGAGTCATCGCTCAGCTATCGAGGCAGCGTTAGGTGGGTCGGAAAACTGCTAGCTTGGGGGGGATTCACAGGCTAAAAGGTTAATAGTAGCCGCAGCAAGAAGTTAAAGTGACTCTTGCAATGCTTCTGTTAGAATTAGAAGCAGCAACATGGTGTCACACAGATATAAGCAATGCAGGATTGGAATTTGGGGGAAAGAATGTGTACAGAAATGATAGACTGGATAGGAAGCGAGGAGGGCTTATGCTTTAAATTAAGAAAAACAAAATCTAAGGAAGTGCATCCAACATAGATGGACAGTGCAATGTTGAGTCAGTTTCGTGTGACATAAGCACTGGGAAAACAAAATTGAGGGTAGGAGTGTATAATAAGCCGAATGACTCAAATGAGTACAATGAACAATTGTACAGAGAAATAGAATGGGCCAGTAAATCAGATTGTGTTATAATCGAGCATTTTAACTTCCCAGATATAGACTGGAATTTGTGGGTTGGCCACATGGACATTAACAAGATTTTATGGATTAATTGGAAGATAATTTTCTGAAGTAGCATGCTCGAGGGGAAACCGGAGAGGGTAATACAATTGATCTGGTTATCAGCAGTGATTATTGGTGTATTAAGAATTTGTAGATAAAGGAACCACTAGGTGGCAGTGATCACAGTGTACTGATGTGGGATTTACTTAACAATATAATTACCATTAGAGGTAAAGGGAAGGGTTTTTGCTTCCGTAAAGGTGACTACAGTGGTCTCAGATGGTTTTTAAATTCTGTACAGTGGGACCAACTGATTATGTTACCAATTGCAAATTCTAAATGGGAAGCATTCAAGGAATTAGTTGTGGAAGCTACTAGGCTTTTTTTTCCATCTAAGAAATACTGTTCTAGGTTTAGGCCCAAATGGATGTCAAATCAACTACACTCGTGGCAGAGAAGAAAAATGCATGGAATGCATATAAATTATTAGGCGACAGACAAGCCTATGGAAGATATAAGCTAGTCTGTAATCAAGTCACAAAGGAGGTTAAGCAAGCGAATGCAGATTATGAGAAGTCTCTGGCAATGGATGGTAAGAAAAACATCAAGGGCTTCTTTACTTATACTGGTCCACTTGATAACGATTGTTCGTTTGTTGACGATCCAGCTCAGATAGCTGATAATCTGAATGCGTATTTTGCATCTGCATTCACACATGAGGAGTTATTAAGGAAGGAAGATGCGAGACGTTTATCAAACTGTAACAGGATGATTAATGATTTTATAAAAACTGAGAGCAAAGCGGAGGGGAAATTGTTGAAGTTAAACATAAGAAAGGCACCTGGAATCTATCCAGTTATATTAAAGGAAGCGGCAAAGGAACATATGGATACCGCATATGTGTAGATGTAACGCCAGAGAAACAAACCAACTGTGCGTTACTACACTTAGGTGGTAGAAAATGAAAAAGAACTTCGTGGACTAATATTAGCCATAATTATGAGAGCATCCTTGGACTTGAGGGAGGTCCCCACGGATTGGAAATATGCAAATGCACCCCAATTCACAGGGGGGGGTCTATGGGTCACACGAGAAATTACAGACCAGTAAGTTTAACTTCATTTCCGGAGAAAATAATGGAGTCACTTGTTAAAAAAGCATTGCAGGATCATCGAGACAAGACTGCAATAATCTTTCAGACACAGCATCGGTTTGACAAATTTGATTGGAGACTATGATGTGGTTATAAATGAACTGGATGCCAAAAAAAATTTTGATTTGATATACTTCGAGAAAGGTTTTGACACTGTTGCGCAACAAATTAGAGCAGGTGGTATTAAGGGTAAGTTGCTAAAAAGGATAAATGGGTGGTTCAATGGGAGAAGACAGAGAGTGGTAATCAATGAACGCTGCTCTTTGTGGACTAATATTATTAGTGAAGTCCCCCAGTGTTCTGAGTTGGGCCCACTGTTATTTTGTATATTTATTAATGATATTGATGAAGATATATCAGGTTTAATGTTGAAATTTGCATATGATACAAAGGTTACAGTGTTATTAATGATAGTAATGGCAGTGTGCTACTGCAACAGAATCTCTAGAAAATTTTGGCGGATGGACTGAGAAGTGGCAACTGAAGTTTAACATTGACAAATGCAAAGTATTGCATATGGGTAGAAGTAACCCCAGAGAAATGTACCAACAGTATGGTGCTACACTTAGGATGGTAGAAAATGAAAGGGACCTGGGATTAATTGTGCAGTCAGATATGAAGTGTTCTAAGCAATGCAGACAGGCTGCCAGAGCAGGTCATTGGGTGTTGTCAATGGTATATAGTAATTGTGCTAATAGGGAAAAGGAGAGATTATTATTTTATTATTATTATTAGCCATATATGGTGCAAGTAAGCCTGAGGCTTATGCTGCACCAGCCAAAAAAAAAAAATTTCTGAATTACCCTCAGAGAGAGAGAGAGAGAGAGAGAGAGAGAGAGAGAGAGAGAGAGAGAGAGAGAGAGAGAGAGAGAGAGAGAGAGAGAGAGAGAAGAATGATGATATCCAGGCTCAGGACTCTGGGTGTCCCAGGCCCATACTTGTCGGATGTGAGCCCCTGGGGTATATCCCTTTGTATTAGGCAATGGTTACACCACGTCTTATGTAATGGGTACAGGTCTGGAAGCCACATTTTAGGAAGGACGTAAAGTTGCTTGAATTTGTACAGAGAAGGGCAATAAGATTGACGAGGGGGAACGAAGGAATTCTCTTACCAAGAATGGTTTGAGTTCTGCAAATTGTAGCATCTGGAGTCTAGGCACATGCGAAGTGATCTGATTGAGGTGTACAAAGTCTTGAATGGTTTAAGTAGGCTCAATACTGTTGGGATACTTCCGCTTACTCAGATTATGAATCTGAGGTGGCATAAATTCAAATTGAGGAAAGGCAGTTGTTGAATAGATGTACGTAAATTTGCCTTTAGCCAGATGGTGCTTAATTGCTGGAACAAACTTCCATCTGTCGTTGTGGAAGTTGATAGCTTAAATAAATTCAAGGAGGAACTGGACAAAAGTTTAGAGGGAATGGATGTATGAAATTTTTTTTATTATTTTTTGGCTGATGCTACATCAGCTCATATGTTTTTTTTCTTGCATCACATGCCTCCCTTACTACTACTACTACTACTACTACACTGGTGTGCAAAACTTAAGGACCAGACAGGTTTTCACCTGTAGCTTCTCATAGGAGTGGCCTGGATATGGGAAAAGCATACCAAAGGAACCTCGTGAGTACAGAAATGATGAAGGAAACAAAACTGACACAACAACGGAAACAAAACGGTAAAGAAGGACTTTATTCAAAAATGGCAACAGAGCACTGGCTGCCATGATACAGCTGTATCACTGCCAAAGATGGAACAAAGGGAAGAGGTGGTCGTCAGTAGGACATATGGGCACCCTTAATGTCTATACAGGCTTTGCACCGCGTGTCCATACTTAGAACAATGTTGTTGATGAGTTTTCGCGGTAACATCGTCCATTCCTCTGTCTGCGCCATCTTCAGCTGGTGAACATTTTCTGGTGGGTGTGCCGCTAGGCGCCTCATATGTGTTCCAGATCGTCCCATGTGTTCGATGGGATTTAGATCGACGGAAACGAGCAGGCCAATCCATAGGAATAATGTCCTCGCTTTCCAAAAGCATATCAACAGCTGAATTGCAATGGGGTGCGGCATTATCGTCCATAAACACGAAGTCGTTGTCAATGGCATCTCGGAACAGACGCACATGGGGAAGGATTACCTCTGTACAGTAGCGTGCACCGGTTACGGTACCGCCTTCCAGTATATGGAGTTGTGTACGTCCATTCGAGATAACGACTATCCAGACGAGAACACCTCGACTGCCATATCGACCCCTTTCGGTAATATGTGCGGGGTGATACCTTGAAGTCCTCTCATCACAATTCAAAATTTTGCATGTGCGTCAGTTTTCTACTGAACGGCCACAGTTATGCAAATCGCCACAGGCTGTTTGTTTGATTTTGTGGTTGTAACCTTTAGAAATAGTGTTGGCCTTTAATTTTTGCACACCAGTGTACTACAACTACTACTTACTGTCATATTTTCCACAGTTGGTATGGACTTCCTAATGCAGGGCCAATAGACTATTAGTGTCTCCCAAGCAATATCAAGACTCGTCTAGAAGATTGCACAATGCTAAATATAATACTACCAAATGCTTTTCTGACCTTCATCTGACTCTATTACAAATACTGACGATAATGTGTTACGAGGAATACATTGAATAATGAGTGACGAGAACGTGCACCGAAGCTCTGTTACTCCTCGGTTAATTGTGCATGTGATTACAAGTTATCTGCATTACGACGTCTGCTATCAGCTAGTCATTGTCTGAGGATGTAGGACAGTGATTATAATCACCGTCCTCCCACACCAGATGGACTTTATTTTATTTTATTTTGGGATAGCCTAACAGATACTAGTTATTCTTGAAGACAGTCATTTTTTATTTCGACCTGCTGATTGATAACTTGTTCAAATGTGTCCAGTTACCGAAATTTTTAAGGACGGTAGTAGCGTTGTATTCAAGTATAGAACAAGAACTTTCATTAAGTATGATAGTAAAGTTATCATCATGGACTATGGCATGAGTCTCAACAAAAGAGCACAATAACCAATCGACGAGAACAACATTCCCAATGAGGGAATGTAATTCCCAGAATTACGTCTTCAGACGTAATTCTGGTGACCCCTGATAACAGTACAAGAATGTGCTGATGCTTGAATTTGACTATTGCCCTTTGTCAATAAAATAACTTTTGATAAGAGTAAAGCTAAGACGGACAGCTAGCAGACCTAAGACGTTTGAGGGCGCGTTTCCACCAAAGAGAGAGTAGAAAGCGGCCTTGAACCAACAAAAAGGTCAAGTTCGTACTTTGCCAATGAATTTTCAATGTACACCACAAAATAAACAAAAATATCCTCTCAGGAGCTGCCAGTCCATGGTCAGCTGTTCGATGAGGTGTGGGTGCTCGCCGTTGACCCTGCTGCTCTATACATTCTTTCAACACTTTAACTACAGCCACAAGATTCTGATAATACTACCACTTTCAACTGGTAACAGATAATTATTCCTTTTTTGAAATCAGTCAGATCACTCACCTCGCCGATGTCGATCAGTACTTCATATAGACCGCATGCCACTAACTTATATTATCACACGTGTCAGTACCATAGCTCCAGGTAATTTATGTCAAAATTATGGTGCTTAAAAGGGGCTAAACCAGTGCCGGCACTAAGGGTACGCAAGTGAGGCACTTGCCACAGGAACCCTCTAAAATAGGCGATGCTAGATGCGCTGCATATATTGAGTGTTAAGATATATTATGAATTATTTCTTTATTTATTTATTAAATCCGTTTATTAAAAATAGCAAGTGTTTGCTTTCACCCCTTATACACACAGCCGACCGGCTAGAAGGGTGTAGAAAATGCAAGAATTGCAATTATATACAATATAAGAAGGGTGTACAAAAAAGTAAGAATTACAATTATTTACAATATTTACCCAAGTGCGTATACTTACAATATTGTTTACAAAATTCACTCATTGACAATATTATAGTTGAAGTAAGCTGTGCACTTCTGAGAGGCTCTTCACTCTGTACTGCTTGCTTTCGAAGTATTTCACAGGGTCTATTGCCAATGAATTGAAAAGGTTGACTGAGTAGTTTGGGAAGAAATTCTTCAGACAGCACAGGTTGCACAGTATATAATGCAACGGTAGGTAGGGACTGTCATTACTGCGTCCAGCACGTGGAGTAGAGATAAGTCCTGGAAGACTGGGGGAGTCAATCACACCGGTAAGCATCTGAGAAAGAAGAAGAATATTCCTGGATGCAATGTGAACTCTCCAGGGAGTGATATTTAACTTGGTATATAAAATAGCCCTGGAGACAGTGGCGAATTTCCGCACAGGCGCACGAGGTGCGCGCCTGGGGCCTCAAATCTCAGGTCTCAAAAAAAAAAAAAAAATGGTTTCATTTTAAATTTTTACCTCATCTTTATTACCGTTACTGAATAAAACTATAATTTAATATGAGAAGTTAGTAAACTCCTATGCGAATATCCCCACATATTATATGAAATATCTATGCGAACTAAGGGAATCTGAAGTAGAATACGTATTATCATTAATGCTAGATTTTATGCATTAATGTTAGATTTGGGAGGGATGGTAGTTGTGTAATTTTTTCATTTAAATATTAGTTAAAATATGTATGAAAGAACTGCGCAACCAAAACGATTAAAACCACAACACCAAATCTAGAGCGCGTGCTATAGTAAAAAGGTGCGCGTAGAATGCACACTGTAGTGGTACCGAAAATATTTAGATGGGGTCCTCAAAATTGAATTGCGTCTGGGGCCTCTCAAGTGCTAAATCCGCCACTGCCTGGGGATGGTGAATGCATTGTCCGTTTATCCATCGCATTACCCATACTCGACTGCGAAGAATCTAGTTATGTACGACGTAGGGGCAGAAGACCAGATTGGTGATGCATATAGTGCGATAAGTTGTATGTGATACAACCATATCACATACATAGTGGCATAGTATTTAGGTTCAGGCGCCACCGGTGGTTTCCCACATCTGTGCCATATGTACTCTGCGATGAAAGGCAGAACTACTGCACAGCCAGAAAAAAAGTATAATGTCTGGTTAATGTAGTATTGTGATTTGTTCTGTTCTTGTGTCTGGCTGCTTGGCCGCGGGGCCCCTACCGGGACCCTACGTTGCCCGCCACAACCACTGGGAGGTGAGCCAGGTTGCCCATTATACTCTGGCTGCCTCTGCCAGGATTGCCTGAGCTTCCTGACAGAGGCCATAAAAATAAAAAATAAAAAAAATAAAAATTAAGAGAGAGAAAAAAGAAAAAAAAGAAAGAAAAATGAAAATAGAGGGAAAAAAATGAAAAGAGAGAGAAAAAAAAAATGAAAAGAGAGGGAAAAAAAATGAAAAGAGAGGGGGTGAAAATGAAAAGAGGAAAAAAAAAAGTTGAGGCGGTTTTTTTTTCCTTTCTGAAGAGAGCATACGAGGGAGTAAGAGAAGAAGAAGAAGAGGTAAAAATGTGGGGAACAGTAGTTGGAGTGGACCGAAAGGGAAGGCAGTCCACTCTAAGGTAGATTCCATTTTTTCCATTTTTTCCATTTATTTACACACACAATTTTATGTACATTCTCATGATATAAACAATTTATATACAAGATTATATACAGTTTTATAGACATTATCATATATATATATATATCCATTCTATATAATGGTAATCAAGGTACTGTGTGTGTTTGCATGTGTGTTCTTATATTGGGGTGGCTCCTAGGCCTTAGCCCATCTCCACCTTAGTACTCTGTTATGGTACAGAAACTCTGCATAATGAGCCTGAAAAGTGTCAGTGTATATGTGTTGTTTTGTTTGTGGCAAGCTATTATGCCACCAGGGTGCAGCCAACGTATGGGCAGCTGCTGCCTGATGCCCATCTCTAGCACTGGGCTTGGGTCAACAGTCCTCCTGTACCAGTGTTATTACCACCGAAAATCTCGCACCCGCAGGATTTTCGGTGGTAATAACACCGGTAGACATAGTGGCATAGTGTTTTTTTACAGGCAGCACCGGTGCTTTCGCACAACTCCGCATTTGAATCTCTTGTGAAGAAAGACAGTACTGTCAAGGCCAGATAGCATATGTTAGTGCATCTTCATGTTTGCTTAGTGCGGGTTATGTTGTTCATCTGGCCGCTTAGCCTAAGGTCTGTGGAACACCACAGACTGCTAGTTACCGTCACTGGCACTGGGAGCCGGACCAGGAAAGTGGGAAGAGAACTCTGGCTGGCCGACCTGGGATTAGCCTGAGCTTCCCAGGGAGGGACAAAAAAAAAAAAAATAAATAAATAAATAAAATAAATAAATAAATAAATAAATAAAAATAATAAATTAAAAAAAATAAAAAAATAAAATAAAAAAAAAATAATAAACAAATAAAATAAGATAAAAAAAAATAAATAAATAAAATAAAAAATAAAATAAAAAAATAATAGAAAAAATATAATTTTTTTTCCCTTCTTTTTTTTTTTAAATAGGGGAAGGGGTGAGAAATTGAGGAGAAGAAAGAAGGTAAGCAAAAGAAAGAGGGCGAAGTACAGTGGGCTCCCCTTTGGGGTAGCCCACCGTACCTCAGGAAGAAGAGAAAAGATTGTGAGGTCAAGTGACCCACAAAGTCAGGTTGCCTAATAGCATGACCCTGCATTTGATAAGTCAAATGCCAGTCCCACTCCCAGAGGAGTATTTATGTGAGTTCCTACACAAGTAGGAAAATCAGTATTGTCCTACACCTCGAATAGAAGAGGTGCCAGCAAGTGAGTGGGTCCTACATTGGGCAAGAGCCCAGTGTCAGCAATTTAATCTTCTTCAGCCAAGGGTAACTTGTAGGCAATGAGCCGTGTCCCACACTGGGTAGAGGACTTGGATAATCTTCTCTTAGTGGATGAGAGGAGGAAAATGGATTTATGAAGCTCAAGGATTGCTTGGAGTTCTTGTGTGTACTGTAGAAAAGTCCTTTTTTGGGTTGGTGGGTTTCGCAGTGCGATAGGTTGATTGGTGATGCATATAGTGCAGTAGTGCAATTAGGCGCCGTTACAAGGTTTTGCCTCGAGCGCCATAAACACTAGCGCCAGCCCTGCTGTCCTAAACGTTCTGGACCTTACGGTTCAAATTTTGATTTAGCATTAGCATTAGTAGAGGTATATGATGCAAGAAAGCAAGCTTATGTAGCATCAACAAAACAAAAACAAAAAAAAAATTCACACATCCATTCCTTCTAAACATATGTCCAGTTACTTAAATTAATGGAGGCACTGGTTAAAGAAGCACTGCAGGATCATCTAGACAAGACTTCAGTTATAGCTCGGACACAGCATGGTTTTGTTAAGGGGAAGTCTTGTCTGACCAGTTTGATTGGATACTATGATGTGGTTACAAAGGAACTGGATGCAGGAAATAACTTTGATATATGATATATTTGGATCTTAGAAAGGCTTTTGATACTGTTGCAGATGGAAGACTGCTGCACAAATTGGAGCAGTGTGGCATTGGATGCAAATTGCTGCTATGGATAAAGGAATGGTTGAGTGGGAGAAGATAGAGAGTGGTAATCAATGGACACTGCTCATCGTGGACTAATGTTATTAGTAGAGTCCCTCAGGGTTCAGTGTTGGGTCCATTATTGTTTTCTGTATTTATAAATGATATTGATGATGGTATATCACCAAGATTAGTGAATGGAACAAAGGGTTGCCCTTAAGAAGAATGGCTGAAGTTTTGAAAATTACAGTGTCTGGAGACTAGGCACCTGCAAGGTGATCTGATTGAGGTGTGTAAAGCCTTGAATGGTTTGAGCATGCTCAAAGCCGATGGCATTCTTCCTCTTGCTCAGAATAATCACCTGAGAGGGCATAAATTCAAATTCAGGAAAGAAAGATAGTTGTAGGTTAGATGTGCGGAAGTTTGCCTTTAGCCAGAGGGTAGTCGTTTGGTGGAACAGTCTTCCATCTTTTGTTGTAGAAGTTGATAGCCTAAATAAATTTAACGCTGAGCTGGACTGGTATTTGGAACGAACGAATGGGTGAAATGGGCGCGTTTTTTTTTTGTTTTTTTTTTGGCTAATGCTGCATAAGCTTGCTTTCTTGTATCGTATGCCTCTACTAATGCTAATGCTAATGCTAATGCTAATACTCCTTGAATTTGGTGATAATCTCGATTCCAGTAAAGTGAAGGTTAATGGGAAAGATATCGAAGAAGTTGATGAATTTGTTTATTTAAGGACAAGAAGAAATAAAAATAGTAACTGCTCAAACGATGTAAAGAGACGACAGACATTTGCTAAAAGTTGGTCACTGATATGACAAAATTATGGAGCGATCAAGATCTGCCCCTAATGACGGAACTGAGAATCATTGTTTCGTTAATTTTTCCAGTTGCTACTTATGTATGTGAAGGATGTAATCTGAAAAGAATTGACAGGAAGAAAATTGAGGGATGCTGTTATTAACGTATTAATATACAGTAAAACAAACGGCAAAATAATCAAAAGTTTAAGCAACCGCAGAAATCACAAAAGCATCAAATGAACTTTGAGTACAACGGAACTTGATTTTCTTAAACACAATGTAATAATAATACCAAAATAGTCTTTATTGTTCATTTAATAATGCTTATCTATGAAAAAGGATTACGAATTTATGCTAATTCTTTAGAGACAGTAAAATGTAAGAGTAATTGCATCTGATCACATTTATTTAAAGCTCTTAAATTGTCTTTTCAGGGATATGCCAAAGCTGTATACAGTATAGGTTAATAAAAAATTGAAAAAAAAAATAATAATAAAATATACAGTACAATATATTAAATCAAAAATTCGACCACTTGAGTGCGCCACTTGTGTAGGCTGCTATAGGTTTCTATTCCTGCTGTGGATAGTGTTGAAGTTCGCTGATTACGTTAGTTGTAGTTTCTATGTCCATGCCATTTGCGTTTTTTACACCTAGAATGTGTTAAAAATTAATCATACTACTTTGAAGTGGTTGAGTGATTAATGCATTCAGAAATTTTATTGTTGTTTCGTTATTTTAAAATAACGTGATCCAGACGCCAGAATCACCTGTTAGCATGCCCTCAACCGCCTAATATTACTTAATTTAAACTTGCAACGGTCTAGTACGTACATGTTGAGTATTATATAAGTTTTAAGTGATATTTTTTATCAAGATATTTTTATCTGATCTTGCAGTTTGGGTCGTCACATCGTGGTATACCAAAGAGAAGATGTGTTTGATAATAATAGTTTATGAGATATGTTTTAAAACATTCATTTATTATTGATATTTCAATAACTGCATAAGTTCCCCCCCCCCCACTATGGAGAGTGAAAGTGATAGTAGTGGATGTAAAGTACCTGGTACACTGACAAAAAAGAAAATAAAGTACATACAAAAGTATCTTGATAAGTGGGAAAGAGAACCTCTCTTTTGTGATTGGCTTTCTAAGAGTAGAAAGGGGGTAAGTTTTGCATATTGCAAAGCTTGCCATCGTGATCTGGCAATTGGTGCTGGCAGAGTGGACTTAGGAAGACATTTGAAAGGCAAAAAGCATCAGAAAAATGCTTTGTTAATGGCCAAACAGCTCAGTCTTTTAGGTATATCTTCACAAAACAGGCATTCAACACTTCAGGAACAGGTTAAAGAAGCAGAAATTAAGTTAGCAGCTTTTGTCACTGAACATAATTTGCCAGTAAGTTTAATTGAGCATTTATCAAAACTTGTGAAAACTGTATGCAAAGATTCAGCTATTGCAAAAAAAATTTCATGGAGAAAAACCAAAGCAACACCATTTATAACAAAATTAACTAGAAAATGTAGTGGTGATGAGCTAAATAAGCTTCTTCAGGAAAGATTTTCAGTGGTTGTAGATGATGATGATGACTTTCATGAAGAATATGTCGAAGAGGGTTGTGACAGAGAAAGAAACACAGCACTACAAATGTTTGCAAAACCTACGCTACAACAGATGGCCATGAAAAAATGTCAAGAACAAGGAAGGAAAGAGGGAGAAGAAA
This sequence comes from Mastigoproctus giganteus, assembly GCF_048544385.1. Classification (NCBI taxonomy): domain Eukaryota; kingdom Metazoa; phylum Arthropoda; class Arachnida; order Uropygi; family Thelyphonidae; genus Mastigoproctus; species Mastigoproctus giganteus. The sequence goes on along the minus strand of NC_143584.1, from coordinate 216,967,794 downwards.
CAAGGTTACAAAGTGAGTTTTTCCAGCATATTCCTTCTTTACCTCAAGCTGTTGCAGCTTTTCAGGTAATAAACAAATTATTCCTTTTTAAGTTGTTAAATAGTTAATAATTAAGTTATTATAGACATGATGATAACTGTAAAAGAATAAATAGAATGATTATAATAATAAATTCTTCATGCATTAAGAACCTGCAGATAAATGAACCACTAGGTGGCAGTGATCACAGTGTGTTGAAGTGGGATTTACTCAAGGAGGTAACTACCATCAGAGGTAAAGGGAAGGGTTTTTGTTTTCGTAAAGGCGACTACGATGGTCTGAGACAGTATTTAAATTCTATACAGTGGGACCAACTGATGATGTTACCAACAGCAAACTCAAAATGGGAAGCATTCAAGGAACTAATCTTGGTGGCTACCAGGCTTTACATACCAACTAAGAAATATTGTTCAAGGTTTAGGCCTAAATGGTTGTCAGATGGACTAATGAGACATGTGGCAGAGAAGAAAAATGCATGGGATACATACAAATTAATGGGTGACATGGAAGCCTATGATAGATATAAGTTGTTTGTCTGTAACCAAGTCACAAAGGAGATTAGGCAGGCAAAGGCAGACTACGAAAAATCCTTGGCAAAGGATGCAAAGAAAAACAGAAAGGAGTTCTTTACATACTTGAACTCGAGAAGGAAAGGGATGAATCAGATTGGTCCACTGGATATTGATGGTTCAACAGTTGAGGATCCTGCTCAGGTGGCTAACAATCTAAACGAGTATTTTGCATCTACATTCACGTATGAGGAGTTATTCAGGAAGGAGAATGATGTAGGTAAAGTAAACATTGGCAGTGAGCTGGATGATTTTGTAATAACTGAGAGGAAAGTGGAGGAGAGATTGTTGAGGATAAACATAAAAAAGGCACCTGGGGTGGATGGGATCTATCCAGTTATATTAAAGGAGGCAGCAAAGGAAGTATGCAAACCCCTAGCCATAATTATGAGAGCTTCTTTGGACTCAGGGGAGGTACCCATAGACTGGAGATGTGCAAATGTAACCCCAATTCACAAAGGAGGATCCAAGGCTGACACAAGTAATTATAGACCTGTTAGTTTAACTTCTGTTCCAGGTAAATTAATGGAGGCACTGGTTAAAGAAGCACTGCAGGATCATCTAGACAAGAATTCAGTTATAGCTCAGACGCAGCATGGTTTTGTTAAGGGAAGGTCTTGCCTGACCAATTTGATTGGATACTATGATGTAGTCACAAAAGAACTGGATGCAGGGAATAACTTTGATATTATATATTTGGATCTTAGAAAGGCTTTTGATACTGTTGCACATGGAAGACTGCTGCACAAATTGGAGCAGTGTGGCATTGGAGGCAAATTGCTGCTATGGATAAGGGGATGGTTGAGTGGCAGAAGACAGAGAGTGGTAATCAATGGACACTGCTCAACGTGGACTAATGTTATTAGTGGAGTTCCTCAAGGTTCAGTGTTGGGTCCATTGTTGTTTTCGGTGTTTATGAATGATATTGATGATGGGATATCAAGTTTAATGTCTAAGTTTGCAGATGATACAAAGGTTGGCAGGGTCGTTAAGGACACTACTGACGCTATACTGCTGCAACAGGATCTGGAAAGGTTGAACAGATGGGCTAAGAGGTGGCAAATGAAGTTTAACATTGACAAATGTAAAGTACTACATATGGGTAACAGTAACCCCAGAGCAATGTATCAACTCTGCGGTACTACACTGACAGTGGTGGAGAATGAAAAGGACCTGGGGGTAATTGTGCAGGGAGATATGAAGTTCTCTGAGCAGTGCAGACGAGCTGCAAGAGTAGCTCATGGTGTCTTGTCAATGATATATAGGAATTTTTCTAGCAGGGATAAGGAGGTGATTATTCCCTTGTATAAGGCAATGGTTAGGCCACATCTTGAGTACTGTATACAGGTCTGGAGGCCTCATTTCAAGAAGGATGTAGAGCTGCTGGAACGGGTACAGAGAAGGGCAACAAGATTAGTAAATGGAACAAAGGGTTGCTCTTACGAAGAAATTCTTAAGTTTTCCAAATTACAGAGTCTGGAGACTAGGCACCGGCGAGGTGATCTGATAGAGGTGTATAAGGCTTTGAATGGTTTGAGCATGCTCAATGCCAATGGGATTCTTCATCTTTCTCAGAATAATCACCTCAGAGGGCATAAATTCAAATTGAGGAAGGACGGATGTCGGATAGATGTGCGGAAATTTGCCTTTGGCCAGCGGGTGGTTGGTTGGTGGAACCGACTTCCATCACTTGTTGTTGAAGTTGATAGCCTAAACAAATTTAAAGCTCAACTGGACAGGTATTTCGAACGAACGGAGGGGTGAAATGGGAGAGGGTTTTTTTTTTTTTTTTTTGGCTGATGCTGAATAAGCTTGCTTTCTTGCATCATATGCCTCTACTAATGCTAAATTCAAGATGCATTTTTTCATGTACGTGTGATTCTGTATTCTTGGTAACATTGCTCTTGTGTTTGAGATTTTCATAAGAAAAACAAAAAAAATATATTTTTCAAGTTAAGCAACAACACATTAAATTAATGTGAATCAGTGATAAATTCATCACTAGAGTGTTTTAACATATTAATTGCCATAATATTAATTAAAAATAATTCCTAGAGGACACAGTTTTTTTTTAATAATTATGCCATGAACAATATACCAACATATACTATGATCTGTCCAAAAAAATTAAGACCAACAGTCATGTTTGGGTCTGCCGGGCTATCTAGCTTCATTTTACATGAATGGATATGCTGCTACATACCCACATAGTTTGAACATTAACCCATTACTTGGCACTCTGTTGTTTTGTTCACAAAGACAGAAAAACTTCAATATTTAAATACCTATTAGAATAATTACACTGTTGTGAATTTTACCATTTCTCCAGTATAGTAGTATATTCACTTTGATCTCCATCATTAATTATTTTTAATTGGAAACTTAGCAGCAAAAAAAAAAAAAAAACACTGCTGCTAATGATTATTTTACTGTTATATTTTCCATAAAAAAATTCTTTACTACACTGTGTTCATAAAAAAAAAACCTGTTCTATTTCCATATTAATTTTTCATAGAGTTTTGTTGTTCCCAGTTTTTTTTTTTTTTTCCTATTTCGACTCTGAAACTATAATGCACTCATAATTTTTTTTTTGGGTAACAAGACTTGTTTTTATAACGTTTTCTAAGGATCCTCTCCCAAAATGGCATATAAAATACAGTACTGTATGCTAATATATTTTAATGTGGGATGTCAGCTAATGTGTTAAAGAAATTGTGATATAAATGTGTCATTATTATTAGCCATATGGTGTAAGGAAGCCTAAAGCTTATGCTGCACCAGCCAAAAAAAAAAAATTCCGAAGTTACCCTGAGAGAGAGAGAGAGCGAGAGAGAGTCAGTCAGTCAGTCAGTCAGAAGTAGAAAGGAGTCACCAAGAAAGAGAAGAATGATGATATCCAACTCAGGACCCTGGGTCTGACAAGCCCATACTAACCAGATGTGAGCTCCTGGAGTTAAATGTGGCCTAATGCTTAAAAAATTAGATGCAAACACTGCTTTAAGGTCTCAGTACATTGTGATATACAAACTACAGTGTATGTATTCAAATTGAAATGTTAAGAGTTGTACAAATAATATTAGAAACTGAATGTAAAAAAAAAAAAAAAAATCTGCTTCCACATGCGAGTTTGATGTGGTTATCTTGGTATATTTTCACAAGCTGCATAACCGCAGGATAGCTTATCCCTGTACCTGTTCAAGCATCTGAATTTTTCCATCATGCAGTACACACAAAGTTTTTTTTTTTTTTTTTTTTATTCTTAATTTGAATGACATCATTTGTATTAATTTCAAGCTAAGGTGCTTGGCTTGCAGTGATCATAAAAAAAAAAAAAAAAAAAACCCTTAATTTCCCATTTTTAACTATTTCTTGGTGTCCCCCCAAATCTGATGGTGTATAAAGTACACCAATGCATGCTGATATATTTGAATGTGCTAATGGATTAAAGTGAATTGTGATATAAATGTGTCACTTGTCCTAATGTTCTTAAAAAAATGAGACAGAAACACTGCTTTAAAGTCTTAGTATGTTGTAATCAACACAAGAAAGGCACCCGGGGTGGATGGGATCTATCCAGTTATATTAAAGGAGGCAGCAAAGGAAGTAAGCAAACCCTTAGCCATAATTATGAGAGCTTCCTTGGACTCAGGGGAGGTACCCATAGACTGGAAATGTGCAAATGTGATCCCAATTCACAAAGGAGGATCAAAGGCTGACACAAGTAATTATAGACCTGTGAGCTTAACTTCTGTTCCAGGAAAATTAATGGAGGCACTGGTTAAAGAAGCACTGCAGGATCATTTAGACAAGACTTCAATTATAGCTCAAACACAGCATGGTTTTGTTAAGGGGAAGTCTTGCCTGACCAACTTGATTGGATACTATGATGCAGTCACAAAAGAACTGGATGCAGGGAATAACTTTGATATACTTGGATCTTAGAAAGGCTTTTGATACTGTTGCACATGGAAGACTGCTACACAAATTGGAGCAGTGTGACATTGGAGGCAAATTGCTGCTATGGATAAAGGGGTGGTTGAGGGGGAGAAGACAGAGAGTGGTAATCAATGGACACTGCTCACTGTGGACTAATGTTATTAGTGGAGTCCCTCAGGGCTCAGTGTTGGGTCCATTATTGTTTTCTGTATTTATAAATGATATTGATGATGGTATATCAAGCTTAATGTCCAAGTTTGCAGACGATACAAAGGTTGGCAGGGTTGTCAAGGACACTACTGACACTATGCTGCTGCAACAGGATCTGGAAAGGTTGAGCAGATGGGCTGAGAGGTGGCAAATGAAGTTTAACATTGACAAATGTAAAGTACTACACATGGGAAACAGCAACCCCAGAGCAACATATCAACTCTGTGGTACTACACTGACAGTGGTAGAGAATGAAAGGGACTTGGGGGTGGTTGTGCAGGCAGATATGAAGTTCTCTGAGCAGTGCAGATGGGCTGCAAGAGTAGCTCATGGAGTATTGTCAATGATATACAGGAATTTTTCCGGCAGGGATAAGGAGGTGATTATTCCATTGTATAAGGCAATGGTCAGGCCACACCTAGAGTACTGTATACAGGTCTGGAGGCCTCATTTCAAGAAGGATGTAGAGCTGCTGGAACGAGTACAGAGAAGGGCAACAAGATTAGTGAATGGAACAAAGGGGTGCTCTTACGAAGAAAGGCTTAAGTTTTGCAAATTACAGTGTCTGGAGACTAGGCACCAGCGAGGTGATCTGATAGAGGTGTACTGTATAAAACCTTGAATGGTTTAAGCATGCTCAATGCTGATAGGATTCTTCCTCTAGCTCAGAAAAATCACCTGAGAGGGCATAAATTCAAATTGAGGAAAGACAGATGTAGGATAGACGTGCAGAAATTTGCCTTTAGCCAGCAGGTGGTTGGTTGGTGGAACAGACTTCCATCCCTTGTGGTGGAGGTTGATAGCCTAAATAAGTTTAAGGCTCAGCTGGACAGGTATTTTGAACGAACAGAGGGGTGAAGTGGAAGTGGGTTTTTTTTTGGCTGATGCTGCATAAGCTTGCTTTCTTGCATCAAATGCCTCTACTAATGCTAATGTAATGTGCAAACATTGAATACCACTCTGTCTTCTTCCACTGAACCATCCTTTTATCCATAGCAGTAACTTGCCCTTCATGCCACACTGTTCCAATTTGTACAGCAGTCTTTTGTGTGCAGCAATATCAATATCGTAGTATCCAATCAAATTGGTCAGACAAGAACAAACCTATGCTGTGTTTGAAGTATAACTGCCCGCCTGTCTCGACAGTCCTGCATTACTTCCCTAACCAGTAATAGCCGACCGGGCTAGCCGAGTGGGTAAAGTACCTGCCCGGCAACCCAAAGGTCGCGGGTTCGATTCCCGCCTCGAGCTTGGATCAAAGTACTGCAAAAACCTTGGGAGGTGCAATATGGCCACAGAAGCCGATGCGCCAACAACTACCAAAATCAATCTAACCAGTAATGCCATTATATTCCCTGGAACAGAAGTTAAGGTATCAGGTCTCTAATTACTCGTGTCACCCTTTGATTCCCTTTGTGAATTGGGGATACATTTGCACATCTCCAATCTGCAGGGACTTCCTCTGAATCCAAAGATGCACTCATAATTATGGCTAAGGGTTTGCTTACCTCCTTTGCTGCCTCGCTTAATATTATTGGATATATCCCATCCACCCTAGATGCCTTTCTGATGTTTAACTTCAACAATTTGTATTCCACTTTTCTCTTGTTTATTGCAAAATCATTTATTAATAAGTATCTGAATAATTTATTAATAAGTATTAATATTTATAAGTATTAATATTAATAAACATTTATTAATAAGTATCTGAATAAGTATCTTGCATCTTCTGGATGCAAGATACTTATTCAGTTTGTGCAGCAACATGAGCAGGATCATTAACAGTTGAACCACTAATACAAGTTGGCCAATGTGATTCATTTCCTTTCTTCTAGTGTTTACATAAGTAGTCTTTGCTGTTTTTCTCAGCATTCTTTGCCAGAGATTTCTCATCTGCCTTGGCTTGCCTAACCTTCATTGTGACTTAATTGTAGACTAGTTTATATCTACCATAGTCTTCTGTGTTATCTGATAATTTATATGCATCCCATACATTTTTCTTCTCTGCCACATGTCCCATTAGTTCATCTAACTTCCATTTAAGTCTAAGTCTTGAATGGTATTACTTGGTTGGTATAAAAATCTAGTAACTTCTGTAATTATTTCTCTGAATTCTTCCCGTGTAGAATTTGTTGTTGGTAACATCATTAATTGGTCCCCTGTATAGAATTTAAAAACCATCTGAGACCATTCTAGTTTCTTTTACAAAAACAAAAAGGTAACTACCATCAAGGGTAAAATCGTTACTTAATAACCACACCTTGTATCTCAATAAATCTCAATAAATGAAAGAAATGATTCGTACCCAAATTTAATGCCAATTCCAGTTCCTGTCACACAACCCTTGGTTGAATGACAGCAACTAGTGGAATTAGCATTAAATTTGGGTATGAATCATTTCTTCCATTTATTGAGATACAAGGTGTGGCTATTAAATAACAACTTTACCTTTAATGGTAGTCCTTTTACCCTTGGTGGTAGTTACTTCTTTAAATCCCATATCAGTACACTGTGATCACTGCCACTTATTAGTTCTTTTATCTGCAGATTTGTAATGTATGAAGAATCACTGCTGACAATGAGATCAAGAGTACTGCTCTTTGTTACCTCTTTGACATGCTGCTCTATAAAACAGAATATTGATCCTGAGTTTCCAAATTTGTACATTCAGTCATATAGTACCAAATAAAGTATAAGTATTATGTGGGACAAGAAGTGTTTGTTTTTAATCTTGGCTTGATATCAAAAAGTTTTTTTTTTTTTTTTGAAAGCAGCCAAAGAGCACCCTTTGAAATTGAAATAATGTTTACTTTTCCAAATGGAAAGCTTTTCCCCTCATCTTAGTTTTAATTAGCCATGTAACTAACTAATTGGTAAAGTTAACATGTTCCCCCTGCATGCTACTTATAAAAGTCCTAGGTTTGAATCCTGCCGGGATGGATTTTTTTTTTTTTTTTTCCCCACACTATAGCCAAGTTGGTTGGACTTTGGCAGGAGTTGCTTGGTTAATTCCCTCTGAAAACTTGGATATATATATATATATATTTTTTTTTTCATACAGTAAACAGAGAAACTGACCACAAAATATTTATAATTTATAGATATAATACACTGATGCTTCATTGTCTTAGTTGCCTTTCCTTAATGAACAAACCAACATTGCATAGGATATAATGGACTGTTTTCTTTAATAACAAAATGAAACTTATTAAAATAAAACATTAAAATAACTTTTTAAAATAAAAGATTTACATTATTTAGGATCATTTCTATCAGGTATAGTTCTGATAATTTTCAACCCAGTGGAATCAGCTTCCATTTAGAAAATGATCTGGATTACATTTGATAAAGATGTTCCCAGATACTGTCTATAATGCTTTATAAAATTATTTTTATTAGTGTTATTTTGTTAGAATAAACAGGCTATTGTTTTTTATGTAGAGAGTGTATACATGTTCATTTTCTATGTCATATAGATTTCATAATTAATTATCCCTTAATCTAACATTACAGCTGCATAACGTAAAGAAATAAAATGGTTGCTACTTTTTAAAGATATTTTAATACAAATATTCTACTTTATTAAAGTATTTAGTTAGTATTCCTTGTATTCATGTCAAGACAAGCAACTTTTATTTGCTTAGGATATAGGTATTAATTAAAGATAGAAATGGTGTAATAATTATCTGACAATAAAAAGTCTTGTTTTGCTTTTACGCAGTAAATTTTATTGAGAAAATGAAACTATCTGTAGGAATGTCTTTTATTTATTCTATTATTGTAATGCATATTTATATTTTTCAGGACCATCCTAGAAACCTTATTCCAGAATTATTAAAACAGTTTTATAATCTTGGTTGGGTGACAGGAACCGGAGGTGGAATTAGCATTAAATTTGGGTATGAATCATTTCTTTAATTTATTGTGATATAAGATGTGGCTATTAAATAATGACTGTTTCAATAAAATAAATATAATGAAATATTCCGTACCTTACAAACTATCCCCTTCCAAATTGCCTTGGGCTTGCACACACTGTTCCATACATTTCTTCCAAGCACAGAAACATTTATGGAAGTTATCTTCTCTAATCCCTTTTAACACTTTCTAGTACAGTCCAGAAAAAAAATGACAGCGTGAAGAATGGCACATTGAAAATTCACCACACCCAATGAAAGCATGAATGAGCAAATCCAGAATCAAATCGATGTTCCTCTGGTTTTTTTTTTTTTGATCAGTGTGGAATGGAGCACAATGAATTCATATCTCAAGGTAAAACCATCTACCAAGAAGTCCTTGAACAGCTACAGAAAAGGGTTCTGCATGTTTGATTGAATAGACCAAAAACTGCATTTTGCATCATCTGTTATGGAATTTTTGACCTCTAAAAAGATTCCAATGTTCCTGCAGCCACTGTATTCTTGGAACTTTTTTTTTGTCTTTTTCTAAAGGTCAAGAATCACATGAAAGATCATCATATTGGGATGATTGACAACATCCAGAGCACCATAACCAGTGCACTGAAGGACCTCACAGAAGACTTCCAGCATTGCTTCCAGAGATAGGAGCACAGAATTAATTTGCAGTAGAGAAATAAAAAGAAACTTGGTAAAGATTTTTATATATTTAAGATCAGAAAACTGGAAGCTACATTTTACATTTCCCAAGGTATATTTTATATTCAACAGAGAAAAAGCTTTACAAATTAAAAGAAACAGCAGTTGGCCAGACTTTGGAGGCATTAAGCACCAAAGTAATCAAATGTAAATTAATATATTTTAATTTGTGAGAAATGGTGAAAACTTTATTATTTTACAGTGCTCACTTTCTTGGCCATCAGAAGATTTTAAGTTTTTCTCAATCGACCAAGTGATAAATTTTACATAAATATCTTCATAAGGTCAAGGTGGGTCATAGATGCATATTAATTTACAAGTACATGATTCCAATGTAACTTCAATTGCCACAGCGTCAAAGAAAGAATAATTTGGTACTTAGAGATGTACTTTTGATATGATTTTTAATAATTAATATTAGTCCACCTATTTGCTTTGAGAATCTTGCACACTTGGCAGAGTTATAACCAGCAAGATTTCCATTCAGCATGCTGAACATTTTCACTTTTAGCCAAATTTCCAAAAAATTGCAAATAGGGTAATTAGATGAAATTAGTTTGGAAAGGTAAAGAAAGCCAACATAAGAACCACGGGAAACTTTTAGCAGTCAAACACGTTTCTTGCCACCACTGCAGCTTCTCCCTGCATTCTTGGTAAACAGATGGTGTGTGTGTGTGTGTGTGTGTGTGTGTGTGTGTGTGTGTGTGTGTGTGTGTGTGTGTGTGTGTGTGTGTGTGTGTGTGTGTGTGTGTGTGTGTTATCGTTAGTGGCAGTAGAAGTTGATAACAATGTATTGATTAGTGTTTTCTCATTATTAAAAGCAGATTATTGGAGTTCATAAGTGTAATGCCTTCACGGCTGAAATTTACTTATTGGTACACCCTCCAGACTGCCTTAGTCTTAGGGTGTTTATTCCCCCTTCCCGCTGTTTTAACCCGATAGGAAAACGACTTCTACTGCAACTACCGATAACATGCACAGTCTGTAGAAATAGTTTTCGTATCAGGTTAAAACAGCAGGAAGGGGGATAAACATCCTAAGACTGAGGCAGTCTGGAGGGTGTGCCCATAAGTAAATTTCAGCCCACCCACGAACTCCGATAATCTGCTTTTAATAATAAGAAAAAACTATAAGAAAATAAGAAAAAAATTTTTCCTTATTTGTTAACTAACCCAATGCAAAAATTTTTTTGTAATTATACTTTTAAGGAATGAGATCTATGTTGCTCCTTTTGGTGTCCAAGAAGAATGGATTCATCCAGAAGACATGTTTGTTCAGGATATTAATGAAAAGTCAATTTCTGGTCTGTCACACAAGAAACTAAAGAAAAGCGATTGCACTCCGCTGTTTATGAATGCTTACACTTTAAGAGGTATTAAATAAAACTATAGTTATTATTTATAATTGCCATTTGCATCTTATTTTGAAGCATATCCTTTTAACTACATACCTTTTCTTTCAGTGTAAAGAACTGTACACAGTTGCAAATTCTGCACTGCTGAGATTATATTCTTTATTTAGCTTATTTTAAGTGTCCTGTTTTCTGTGATTACTTTATTGTAAAGTTCTGTATAATTTATTGACATACAAGCACTTGACTGGTTCATGAACCAGAATAAAAACACTTCTGATCTGAAATTATTTGCTTTTGAGTTGCTTTTAATAATAATAAAAAAGCAGCACCGAAGTGAAACAGAGTCAGCAAAGTATCAATATTATTTTATGTCTCTAAAATAGTGTCAGTTGTTATAAGTACATACACTGAGCATCTCTTTTTCAAAATGGAAATAAGTTACTAAACAAGGAAGTGATATCACTGACTGACATCTTCAAAGCTGTCAGTCAGTGATATCACTTCAATCTGTCAACGCTTACCAAGCTGCTAACTCGCCATATTGATGCCCCATCAATAAAAGATATCATCGCACCAACAAGAGGAAGAAATAGAAGCCATCCCCCACTTAGGATGAAGCTATCAAACTTGGGCTCCCTAAAAGGAATGTTCCCATGTAACACCATTGAACACTTCAACACCTTCTCCATTGATCCGATAAAGTTTGAAGTCAACAAAACCTACAGAAGCCAAATTATAGACCAAATCTGGACTAAATCACCAGGATTGCTATGAAAATTGAGCAGTTTTTATTAGAAATTTGATGATATGACCAAATAAAATGCAATAATGTAATGAATAAATAAATCTGTTATGTTAGTTACTGATAAAGAAGTCAACCTATGTATTTAACTCTTCAGTTATCAAGATCTATGTTAATTCAAAGGGAATACATTTAGTAAATGTATATATCTATTTAATAGTTTTTATTATACAATAATTATATTGTAAAGAGCTGAAAATTTGTACAAAAGTGTATAATGTATATTTTATAATTTCTGTATACCTTCTAGCCCACTTGCTGTACAGGGGGTGAACCTTGTGTTAATAAACTGATAGTAAATAAATAAAAAAATAAATAAAAAAAGCACTGGTATATTGGCATGTAGTGTTTACTTATGCAGGATATGTCACCCAACGTCATCAGTGGTGTAGGGGATTGGGAATCAACAGACAAAGCTAGTGGAACAGTTTCTGAAGTTTTAAGTTATATTTTTTACTATATTGTAAAGTTTGAAAATGGCAGCTATAACTTGGCTTTTTACAAATTATTTATATTTTCAGTCTGACCATTGCAGAATAAGGCCTACCAATTGCATAATTTGAGCTTTTAAAAAAATCTTCGGCACATCTGCTGTAATTTTTTTTTTTTTTGGTTTTGTTTTGCATTCTTGCACACACACACACACACACATTATGCTAAAAGTGTAGTTTTTGAACAAAGATACAATCTGCTTCATCAAGATGGACACCTCAGTCTGGTCTCTTTCCTTAGTTGCAGAAAATATTGCTAGAATGTTACAAAATTTTTAATAATATTCTGGCCATTTTCCTATCTAAGTAGGAATTGTTCTGAAGATTTTAGTGATAGAATTAATTTGATAGTAATCTCTGGGTTTCTGTTTATGGAGCAAAATAATGCAGCTCTTCAGTCACAGTGGATAAAATATAGCCCCTAGAGGCTTGTTAAATAAAGTCAATAAGTAAAGCCCAGGATGTTCATTATTTTATCAAAAAAATAATGGGATCCATTAAGATCCTTGAAGAGAGGCGCCTCCGTAGCCAGATGGGCAGGAGCAGCAGTGCGTAGCACACGCTTCTTGAATAGACCGGGGTTCAAGCCTGTCACCACCAAATACGGAGGATGCGAAAGGTCAGGGAATGACCACCGCATATCCCCAGCCTGGATAAAGGGTGACGTGGTTGGCGTCAGAAAGGGCATCCGGCCGTAAAAATTTCATACCAAAACAAAAAAAAACAAACAAATGCTGACCTCATACATATAATGGGAAAAAGCGAGGAAAAATAAAAAAAAAATCCTTGAAGAAGGAATTCATTAATATTTTCTGTATACAGTGGACACTGCTTATTGTCACCACTTTGGGACCCAGTTAATTGATAACAGTAACTGAGAAAACAAGAATGCAGCTGTTCAGCATTGTTTATTGATGAAGAGTGGAAATGTATACATAAAAAGGTGTATGTTACCAGAAAGAAAACATTAAAATCAAGCAATATAAAATACTTTAATTTGACTGTCCACAATTTCTTCAAGAACACCATCAATAAAAATGAAACTCTGTTTCTGGAAATCCGTACAAACCATTAAAAAATAATAAAGAAAATATTAAAATTAAGAATTAGAAAAGAGTTAATGCTCTACTGTAATACAGCCATATCGATAGGAGTACAAAAACAGTACTTTCTTTCATGGAGCAACAACACCAACAAACTTGAGCTGTATGGGGCAAAGTGGTAACCAGGCATGGAATGTGTTGGAGTTTAAGAACAAATTAGGATGTTACATACTCATTTCCACTGCATGTGCATAAACTGCGATAAGGCACAAAAGTGATAGCAAAAACTGAAGCACTGATTTTGATAACTGTCATTTTTTTCTACACATTAGTATATCTCTGATCTGGACTCCATAAAAGTAATAACATCATCTGTGATCACAATAAGTGGCATGCACTGTACATCTGTTTTGGTAAGATTTAATACATTAAAAACTTCAGAAGAAATAAAGTCTGCAAAAAATATATGGCTGATGTGTGAGGAAACTTGATATTAATTAACAGTCGAAGGCAAGAAAGCCAGATCTTAGATGAGGAAAGAGCAAAGGCTTCCATGTATTCATTGGACCATATCGGACATTCATGGTATGGTGTGGTGTGGTGTCTTGCTGGAAAACTCCATTACCATTGAGAAGAACCAAGTGCATGTTATACATAATAATGAGCAAATAGTTCACAATCATTAAGCATTATACATACCTATCAGGAGTTCTAAAGATTCCTACTAAAAACATCCCATGAATACTTTCTCTACTGTTGCAAGAATAGCCATTAATTTGTGTTCTTTCCACCAATAAAAATGCTTTGCTAATCCGAATGGTCTTCATAGTATGTGTTATGAGTCAGATTCTTGTGGTATTCCATCTAGCATTTGTGGTTATACCTCTTTCAGAGTCCATTAAATCCTGGCACTTACCCATGGTTGCTGCAGTTCACACACATAATGCACCAGGTTTGCATATTGCTAAATGTTTCCTGCTTTAGGAATAGGGATCTTTTAGTGCAGGTAAGTACATATAATGTGCATCATGTAAAACATGTGGAAGCATGTGGTCAATTCTATAGAAGCAAAGGGCATGTGAGGAAATTGATATATCATATTACTGAATAATACTGCATCCCTTTATGATAATAACTGTTGTGAGCAAGTTACAATTGGCATTTTATTTGAGTTGTGTGAGAGATTTCACATTTATATCACACAATGCAGTTAGTTTGGAAAAGAAATTATCTGAAGTACTCATTTCAGTATAGGTTCCTTGCATCTCTATAATCAGGTAAAAACTATATTGTCTTATTGCTTTGGAATGGGAGAAATTATACTTTCAAGAAGAAATTTTCTGGCATAAGTAGGAACGTATGTTTACATATGCAGATAAATAGAGGATAGTTTTGTCTTTTTATTGAAAAGAGTTCCATCACTGTTTCAGCAGGTTTTTGCCATTCATTAGATAACAGGAAAAAAAAAATTTTTAAATGAAAATGTATACCACTGAGGATACATACAATATCCTCTTAAATGTAATCTTACATCAGTAAATGAATGTTTATTTAGAAAATTAATGATGTGTGGGCCCACCTTTCATCTTAGTGAGAGCTGTGGTCCTTTTATGAATACTTCAGACTAATTTACAGCATTGGGATGCTGATATTTTGTACCAGCATTCCATCTCCTCCTAAGGAGATGGAATGCTGTTCCAGAGGTTTCAGGTGGATTATACCATTAGCCAGTCCAATTCAGCAATACCTTTCTCCTCAAATTAGATATCTAAAAGATGGATTTGTGCAATGTTGGTATCATTTAATTGTTCTGAATGTCAATATGATGTAGATGTCCTCGTTTGTACATTGACAAATCTGTGATCTTGCTCTTTTCCATGCAAAATATTATTCTGTGTATGGGTGAATAGATAGAGCAAACATTTTGAACCATATACCTGATTTCAAAGAACAATGGACAAACATCTTAGGTTGATCCTTATAGAGAATAGTTAATTAAGAATTAATCACTTTTAAACAATTTAAATATCGATAAAAAATATTTATTTGTTACTGTTGTTTATAGGGGCTGGAGCAGTGATCCACTCACATTCTAAGAATGCCGTTTTAGCAACGTTGGTTTATGAAGGAAATGAGTTTCGGATCACTCATCAAGAAATGATCAAGGTGAGTTTATCAGAAAAATTAATTTTTCAAGTTACTTCACTTATGTGTGATTGATTATAAATCACAGAAGGAATATTTATTTGAAATATGCTAAAAATCCTTTCCTGTTTTATTTTGAGAGAGCAGCTGCAATTGCCTACCTATATGACACATATAGGTATATAAACTAAAGGTTGCAGATTTACTTAAATGTACAGAACAAGTGAAAACTGAAATTGGAATGAGTTTGGTACTTTCGATCATCATTTTTTCTTCCCAAAAGAGGCTTTCTATTATCATCTTGTCAACATACTAAGTTAATCACTATTCATGACATTTGCTGTATATGTGGACTTTCAAATAGAATAAGTCACAGTTCTGTTACACTAGATTTTCCATCTCTGAAGTGTGGAACACTTTAGTTCAGTGTTCCACACTTCAGAGATGGTTCCATGCTTTAGTTCAGTTTTATACATTTTCACACCACTGTACTTATTTCCTCTTTATTATTGCTTTTTGTTATTTCTTAAGAGATGTCTCTTTCCTTGATTCTCTCCACTAATTCTTTTTCTTACCTCATTTAAATTACAAAAGCTTCTTTTTGCCACCCTTTTAAAGGTATGAATATAAATGTTCATGAAACACTGTAAAAACATTCAGCATTTCTTTATATCATCCTGCATTATGTGGCTCGCATATAAATTTAAAACTGTACCTTTTGAAATCATAAATGGAAACGTCGCCTCCGTAGCCAGGTGGGCAGGAGCAGCAGTGCGTAGCACACGCTTCTTGATTAGACCGGGGTTCGAGCCCGTGACCACCAAATATGGAGGATGCGGAAAGGTCAGGGAATGACCACCACATATCCCCGGAGCAATATGGCCTTAGTTGCTAATGCTCCTGAAAACCAAATAACAAACAACAATAAATGAAAACAAAACAAATCATCACAAACTTGATTTTTTTAATTTATAATTTCAAAATACAACAAAACACTAAAAATTTAACTTACAAAAAGCATGTAATGTTTACATTAAATATTAAAAAAAAAAATACAAACTTAGTTTCATTTTTTCTAGGTAAATATTACCCTGGAAAAAATTAATTAAAAAGAAATAAAAATTAGTAAAATAAAATATGATATATTCTATTTTTTGCTATATAGGTTTTTTATATACTATTAAAATAGTATATAAAAAAATATATAAATGATAAAAATACTTTAACTGTTGATAAGAATATTTTCACTATTTACCGTTTGTTGTAAACAATTGCACTCTAAATAATAAGAGTTTGTTATTACAAAATCCTTTCAGCTTGCTGCCTGTGTGTTGATCAAGATTTCCTATTTCCAGGGCTACTCCAATGAGCAGTGGCTCTGGTTAACATCTTGTAACTTATGTGAAAGGATTGAAAAATCAAAAATTTAGGGTTTTGTATCTCAATTCACATATCTAGTTTGTTAAAGATATTTTTGTTCTTCGTAACAGTAACTTTCACAATTTTGATTCCTTTTTTATTTCCACTGTTTGGTTCATGGCTTGGTTGAGTTCCCTTCTGTAGATGAACTTGCTTTTTGTTCTGTTTTCATTTTGTTTACGTTGCCAAGGAGCTTTGATTCTTGAGAAGTGCATAACTTATTTTTCTTCCAGTTATTTTCATGACCATTTTCAAGGTCCTTTCTCGTTAACATGTTTTTATTTAAACATTGCATTATGCTAAGTTATATCAGTTAAACTAAGCTAAGTTATATCAGTTTAACTGTTAATTAGTTAAAGGGCATTTTTCCTAAGTAAGGCAGCTAGCTACTAAAGCTGGAAATTAAAGACAAAAATCTGCATTCTGGTTTAATAGAATTTAGTGATTTAGAATTTGGAAAAAGACAAAATATTGTAATATAGAAGCAACTTCGCATTCTTCTTCAGAGACTTAATCGATGAACTTTAAATTGTGAATAGTGGATAAAAATAAAATATAAAAAGGAACATGGTACACATATATGCCTGCTATCCTCATTGCTGACTTTTTTTTATTTTCTTAGCCAGCAGTAGGAATGTGTTCTGTTACAGGAGCAACACTTTTTTATATGTAATATCTCAGCGCTTAATGTATGCATACCATTTATTTTATTTTATTTTATTTTGCAGTCACTAATGTAGCTTACAGTAAAATTAATTTAATTCTGCCTCCAAAGAAGGAAATGATATGTCCATTGCATTGTATGTTGTAATATCTTCTTCCAAAAGCTGATTTCAAAAATTGTTTCCATCACATCAGGTTTCTTGAAAAAAATCACAAAATAAATTTGTGAAAAATCAAATTTTTTATTAATTTTGGCAGAATTTGTGCACTAAAATTATAACAAAATGCTACTTTTACCAGACTTTTATATATATTTAAATACATGTTTAAAACACTATTGAAAAGGGCAGTGTGGTAAAAAGTCCACTAAACACGCATCTCATTTTAAAATCTGATTTATGATGGTCAAATTTTTGTTTCTTTGATTTTCTTACAGATCCTTCTACTTTGTGTTCCCTCTTCAGCATCCAGCAATAATCAGCCACCATGTTGACAATATCCTGGTGAAACCTTTCACCCTGATCTTCACTAACACTTCCTAGATTTTTTGGGTAGTTGGCATAGGAGTGTAAAAAAAAAAATGTACCTTGACACTCATGTTGCAGCCCAGTTTCTCGAAGTTTCCCAGCATACTTTCAACTATATTCTTGTAGTCTGGATCCTTGTTGTTCCCTAAGAAGTTCTCAACAACAGACCCGAAGTTAATCTACGCCTGTTTTTCTCTTTTATTCATAGTTCCCCTAAAATCTCGGTCCATTATCTGTTTGCAAATTTGACATCCAACAAAAATACCTTGTTTTATCTTCTCTTATGTGATCAATGGGAATTTAGTACAAAGGTAGTTGAAGCAGGAACCTTCTTGAGGTAAAGTTTTCACAAATTGTTTAATCAAACCCATTTTGGTGTGCAATGGTGGAAAGAGGACAGTTTTGGGGGTCTACCAGTGGTTTATGAACTGTTTTTAGATCCAGAAAATTAACATCAACATTTTATTAATACATTCAATAATACATTAACTTAAGTGATTTGTGAAAAAATGGTACATGATAGGAAAAACAAATAACATTTCTAAAATAGCATAAAGAAACTGAGTTAAAAACAAACATTAGTTTACAAGCACATCAAAAACCATGCAGAGTATTTTTATTTACATACTAATTTGAAGAATAAAAAAATGCA
Organism: Mastigoproctus giganteus; assembly: GCF_048544385.1. Classification (NCBI taxonomy): domain Eukaryota; kingdom Metazoa; phylum Arthropoda; class Arachnida; order Uropygi; family Thelyphonidae; genus Mastigoproctus; species Mastigoproctus giganteus. The sequence goes on along the minus strand of NC_143584.1, from coordinate 216,949,328 downwards.
GCTGTCTTAAACATTTACTGTTTGAATTGTCTTTTTATCATTGTCTGCAGAGCACCACTAATTCCTTCACTCTGTTTTACAATGGGAATATATTGTAAAATTTTTTTTTTTTTTTTTTTTTAATATCCTTTTTGCATATTTACTCCTGAATCATTAAAAGATGAAAAATAAATCAAATGAAACAATTAAAACTAAGATTATGTGTACTAATTATGAAATTCATCCATAACAGTTTGCCACCTTTCTAGTGTATTAGTCATTGTTATTATGTACTGAAGGTATGATTCTTTTCAAATTATATAAGTAATTTGGGGGGGGGGATCTGATAATCATAAATGTTGAAAATTTATAATACTTTGTAAACTTTCAATTTTGTTAGGAGAAATAATTTTCTTTTTCTGCTTTCTAAAACCAGATTATTTAATTTCATGAAGGGTATTAGAAAAGGAAGAAGTGGAACAAATTATGATTATGATGAGGAACTAATAGTCCCTATTATTGAGAACACAAAAGAAGAAAGGGTTTTAAAGGTAATTCACTTGTATTTTTATATTATGTTAAGAAGGAACACAAAGTATGCTATGTAAAGTAAGCAAAAATTTATTAAACTCTCCCACAGTTATATATAATTTATATCATTCTGCTCCTTTTCTCCTCACAGTTGTTTCTGCAAGGAGTTTGAAGCTGGTCTTCAGAATTGTCTCTCGAAGTTGTGCTTCATAATTAAAAATGTCATATGTAATGCAAGATGAATACATTGTTGCTTACATGCAGAATTTTTCTCATTCTGTAACCCTCCCTGCTTTTTTTTGAGAAGAAAATTGAAAGCAGGTTTTGTGTACTTTTTCCCGTGTTTGCTTTATTGCAAAAATTTCTGCAAATAACATCAAGATCAAAATATCATAAACACAATGCGAAATTGGTTGAAAGTATTGCAACAAAATATAAATTCAGTTGGAATTTTATATAAATTGTAATCAAAGCAGTAATTTTGTTTTCATGTAATCTGTTGTGGCATTATTATTTCCAATATCAGCAGTTTTTTTAAAGGGAAAGTGCTACCTGCTTATTTTTTCTGCTCCTTATTTTGGAATAAATATGTTGAAGTGAAGAAATTCAATGCAAATCATGAAGCAGATCAGCAGTATTACAGAAGTGGCTAATGGAGTTAGATTCAGAATCAAAAATATAAAATATAAAGTTATGAAAAATATAAAATTCTGCTATTCCTGAAATAAAAGTAGAGGTTAAACCATATACAGGGTTATTGCAAAGTAGCTTAACAACTTTATATACTGATAGCTGTATTGTATATAAAATGAAGCAGAAAGATAGCCACAAGTGATTTTTTTTTTTTTTGAGACAAGTGGTAATTATGTCTGCCTTCATCAGAGGCACTGCTGTAGCAACAACTGAGTGCCAAAAAAGTGCAATGTCTTTTTGTATGAAGAAACAAAGTCAGCAACAACAGTTTAGAAATGATAGGCATAATGTAGCTGAGTGGTCATGAACAAAGGTGCTGAAGCATATGCACTTTGAGCAGACTTTGGTTCAAGCCTGCATGACTGCTAAATATGGTTAATGATTGTATTCATTGTCAAAATAATGTGAACTCCTCTGGCCTAGTCATGCTGGAGTATAAACAAGAACATTTTTTTTTTTTTTTTTGCACTCATTTTACAAAGGATCCACCCAACAGAAATTCCATGTATAGTGGCACAGAAATTTCATGAGTACAGAATGTTTGTGACTCATGCAAATAAAACAGGCAGACCAAGTGCAAGTGATGAAACAGCAGAGGAAGTGAAATGTATGCTCCTCAGCAGCTGAAAAAATCAAAGTATGCAAATCATGAATTGGGTCTGCCACCATACCTATTAAGAAATATTGTTCAAGGTTTAGGCCTAAATGGTTGTCAAATGAACTAATGAGACTCTTGGCAGAGAAGAAAAATGCATGGGATGCATATAAATTATCAGGCGACACAGAAGCCTATGATATATATAAGCTAGTCTATAATCAAGTCACAAAGGAGGTTAGGCAGGCGAAGGCAGATTACGAGAAATCTTTGGCAAAGGATGCTAAGAAAAACAGCAAGCATTTCTTTACCTATATAAACTCTAAAAGGAAGGGGATGAATCTGATTGGTCCACTTGATATCGATGGTTTGACTGTTGATGATCCTGCTCAGATAGCAAACAAACTGAATGAGTATTTTGCATCTACATTCACACATGAGGAGTTATTAAGGTTTGAAAATGGCAGAAGGTTATCAAATTGTAGCAGGGTGCTTAATGATTTTGTAATAACTGAGAACAAAGTGGAGGAGAAATTGTTGAAGTTAAACATAAGAAAGGCGCCTGGGGTGGATGGGATCTATGCAGTTATATTAAAGGAGGCAGCAAAGGAAGTAAGCCAACCCTTAGCCATAATTATGAGAGCATCCTTGGACTCAAGGGAGATCCCCATGGACTGGAGATGAAATTTGCAAATGTATCCCCAATTCACAAAGGGGATCAAAGGGTGACACGAGTAATTACAGACCAGTTAGTTTAACTTCTGCTCTGGGTAAAATAATGGAGTTGCTGGTTAAAGATGCATTGCAGGATCATCTAGACAAGGCTGCAGCAATAATTTAGATACAGCATAGGTTTGTTAAGAGAAAGTCTTGTCTGACAAATTTGATTGGATATTATGATGTGGTTACAAAGGAACTGGATGCAAAAAATAATTTTGATATCATATATTTGGATTTCAGGAAAGATTTTGACACTGTTGCGCATGGAAGACTACTGTACAAATTGGAGCAGAATGGTATTAAGGGTGCTACAATGGATAAAAGGATGGTTGAGTGGGAGAAGACAGAGGGTGGTAATCAATGGGTGCTGCTGTTTGTGGACTAATGTTATTAGTGGAGTCCCACAGGGTTCGGTGTTGGGTCCACTGTTGTTTTGTATATTTATCAAATGATATTGATGAAAACATATATTAGGCTTAGTTTGCAGATGATACAAAGGTTGGCAGGGTTGTTAATGACAGTAATGGCAGTGTGTTACTGCAACAGGATCTAGAAAATTTGGGCAGATGGGCTGAGAAGTGGCAACTGAAGTTTAACCTTGACAAATGCAAAGTACTGCATACGGGTAGAAGTAATCCCAGAGAAACGTACCAACTGTGAGGAAGGACAGATGTAGAATAGATGTGCAGAAATTTGCCTTTAGCCAGCAGGTGGTTAATTGCTGGAACAAACTTCCATCTGTCGTTGTGGAAGTTGATAGGTTAAATAAATTTAAGGAGGAACTGGACAAACATTTAGAGGGGATTGTTTTGTAATTTTTTTTTTTTTTTTGGCTGATGCTGCATAAGCTCACACACTTGCTTTCTTGCATCACATGCCACTACTACTACTACCACTACCATCATCAATTTGAAAAGTGCTAGGAAATGTTTGCATCTGAATCCTTAACAGCAGTCAAATGGTGCAGTCAGTCACAAAGACAAAATGAAACTTAGCATTAGTAGAGGCATTTGATGCAAGAAAGCAAGCTTATGCAGCATCAGCCAAAAAAAAAACCCACTTCACCCCTCTGTTCGTTCAAAATACCTGTCCAGCTGAGCCTTAAACTTATTTAGGCTATCAACCTCCACTACAAGGGATGGAAGTCTGTTCCACCAACCAACCACCCGCTGGCTAAAGGCAAATTTCCGCACGTCTATCCTACATCTGTCTTTCCTCAATTTGAATTTATGCCCTCTCAGGTGATTATTCTGAGCTAGAGGAAGAATCCCATCAGCATTGAGCATGCTCAAACCATTCAAGGCTTTATACACCTCTATCAGATCACCTCGCTGGTGCCTAGTCTCCAGACACTGTAACTTGCAAAACTTAAGCCCTTCTTCGCAAGAAGTTTCTGTGTTGACACAGAAACTACCAGTTTCTGTGTTGAAACAGGCAGAGCATAATGATAAAAACAACCTACCCAAGTGTCTCATGTTCAGTGATTAATCCACATGCCATGTTAGTAACTGTGTTAGCACATACAATGTTTGTGTTTGGGACTCAGAAAAACCAGGTGATTCATTCTTACTTGAACATATTCATGATGGCCTGAAAGTCTGTGTGTTCTGTGCTTTGGGTTCAGAGAAAGTTTACAGGCCTTTTTTTTCATGAAAATATGATCGCCAGTTTTTTTTGTTTTTGTTTGTTTCTTGTTTATATTCCGACAACCACCAGGTCAGTGGAGTTTACAATAAACCATGAATATACAATATACAATTGTTAATCATATTTAGCAGTCACGGGCTTGAACCACAGTTCACTCAAAGAGGTTGTGTTCGGCACTCTCACTCCTGACCATTTGGCTGTGTAAGGCCTAATGCTTGAATTTCCTGATATCACAAATCAGCAATGACAACTGCAGCAGACAATTGTTCTTCAAAAAAGATGGCACTTCACCTCATTATCATTAAGAAGTGACAGTATGCCTGGATCAGCCCATCAAAGAAAGATGGGTTGGTCATTTGGGTCCCATTCATTGGCCTCCATGATCCCCAGACTTAATGCCAGTGGATTTCTCTTTTGTGGTTTTGTGAAAGATGACGTCTATTACCAAGGAATGTGGTTGAACTGAAAGATAGACTTGCTGTTGCCATAGAAAAAGCAACCCCTGATGCACTGCATAAAGTGTGGGAGGAGCTTGATTTTTGGTGGAATGTTTGTTGAATAACTATTAGTGCCCATATTGCAAATCTGTAGGTGTAACTCATCAAAACTTTAGGTGCTCTTCTTTAATTTGATTTACTTGCCTTCCCTCAGTTTCTAAAATTATGTTGCTTACAAATGTTTAAAATTGCCAGTTACTTTGTAATAATCCTGTAGTTACATTGCATCGGTTAATATAATTTTTATTTGAATGATATGAAAAAAGAATTAGACTATAAATTGAGTGTCTAATAAATGTATTAAATAATTTTTTTTTAGGGTAGGATGGAAAATGTAATTCTAAACTACCCAGATACTTGTGCAATATTGGTTCGAAGACATGGCGTGTATGTTTGGGGAGATACGTGGGCAAAAACAAAAACCATGTAAGTGATTATTATTATAAATTATAGAATGAAAATTATAAATGTAATTTTGATATTGTTTTACCTCATCCCTTGATCTAAGAAGTTTAATTTTTTGTTATAATTTGTTTACAAATAGCCATATTTTAGTTAGTTAGTTAGTTATTTGGTTTTTAGGAGCATTAGCAACTAAGGCCATATTGCTCCGGGATGTGCGGTGGTCATTCCCTGACCTTTCCGCATCCTCCGTATTTGGTGGAAACGGGCTCGAACCCCGGTCTAATCAAGAAGCGTATGCTGCGCACTGCTGCTTCTTCCCACCTGGCTACGGAGGCGCCTCCATATTTTAGTGTTAATTACTTAGGATGAAAATCAAGAAGAATTTTATACTTTTGTTTTTCTTAATCTTGTCAAAATTTGTAATTCTGAAGCATTTTATTCTGTGACATAGGCAGTACAATTTTCTTTTGGCCAATTTTGAATATGTATAAAATATTTTTTTCAGATCATGCACAGAACATAAATCTGACCATAGCAACATCTGTGGGATTTGCCAGTATGAGATGGCAGGGAATTTTGCATTATTAATGGGTTGTTTTAGGTTTAATGGAAAGTTATTTTTAGAGACCTCTCACTTGTAAAATGAGTGGTGAAATTAAACTTTTGTTGCACTTTTGGCTGATGACTAGATCACATGGTATGGTTAGGGACATCCAGAGCTAACACGGGTACAGTCTGTCCTCGTATAGCACGATAGTTGCGTTCCTAGAAACCCTCGTGCAATGCGAAATCGTGCAATATAAACAACAGGCCCTATGGGAAAAGTAGGGTTAGGTGCCGACCACACAAGATTGAACACACATTTGGAACCAAAACATTACCAAGCAATAAATAATCGGGTAATTTTAATCGTTATAAAATATGTTAAGTATTTTATAACGATTAAAATACGTAATAAAAATATTATAATAAAGTATTTTTTAATACTAAAAAAGTATTTTTTACGAATAAAATACGTATTTTATTCGTAAAAAAATTATTATATTAAATAAAATAGTCGTAATAAAATACTTACGTATTTTATAATACGTAAGTATAAATTATAATACGTAAGTCGTAATAAAATATTGCTAATGCTTTTGCTTCTATCGTAAGCAAACTTGCTTTTTGTTTGATTTTCTATCCAAACAGATGACAGCCATTCCATCTCTTCCAATTCTTGTGTCTTAATCTAATGGATTTTAATTACACTGAGTTGTTCCTGCTATGAAAGTTGTTTTTATTTTCTCTGCATTCTTTGTAATTCTCGGCGTTGCCTGATTTAGGTCTATAGCACGTGCAATATCACATGGCCTTTCATTTCGCTCAAAGCGTTTCACAATTTCATATTTTTTCTCTATCGACAGAGGCGGACAGAAGCCTTACGGGGGAAACCACGGTGGGCCGGAGGCCGGTGTGATTTTGGCCATAAACTGTAGTATGAGGCCACTATAAATTTTCCCGGTTAAGAATTTTTGACCCAGTCCGCCTCTGTTTATCGATATTGGTTTTTTTTTTTCACTGAATCTGCAGTGTCTTAGCCAGAACGCTTCCTTTTCACACCTTTTAGTATTTTACTCATTTTTAGGGAATAAAGCACAATTACAAAACGAGGAGGCACGCTTGATACACATAAACAAAGCTGCGCGCGTGTAGCAACTGAATAAACAACACCGTAAAGGCCGAGATACACTATTAACACCTCACATTTTACTAAAGCACATTTCTGGGGGTTACTACCATAAAACAATAAAAACAATTTCCAGTTGCGTTTCTGCTAGTGGAATCTGTTATAAACTGGTAGTAAACTCCATCTAATTGCATTTGCCATTATATCGATAACTGGAATTGTGTTGGTTTTTACGTTATTATGGTGAAATGTGTTTCCCCTTCACTGATATAAAACACATAAATACATTTTCAGAATCTTCTTCATTCCTATCGTGTTGCGTTCAGTTGGGGTGATTCCGCGTTCGACTGCCATTTCTTGTAAACACAAAGGCGAATCGTGTATAAGCGAATTCGGTTCGTGTTATATAAGATAACGTTCCCCTATTTATAAATCGTGTGTGATCGAATTCGTGTAATGTAAACACGTGTTATACGAGGACCGACTGTACTGGGTGCAAAGTGCATGATAGAGAACCTTCCCTTTTGTGTATCCAAATGTAGATGTGAGGGTTAAAAAGCAACAAGCCAATTTTAACATATTAAATGAATAAGATAAAAAAATTAATAAAATAAAACATTTTTATTATTTTAAGCTCATAGAATTTTTTGATTGTTAAAAATTTAATTATTTAAAAATAATTGTAAATTATCAAGGTTGGTTTTTCAGGATTTTTCTCTAAAGCCAGTTGTTTCATTGATAATTTTTGACAGAGCATTTTTATCATAAAAATGCTCTTTCTGGCTAAGGATCTAATATATTAGATCTTCTCCATTAAGCTCTCACCATGACATACAGTAGGTACCACTTAAATATGATTACTGGTTATTAGAATTGGCCATTTCATAGAATCAAATTTCAGAAAACGGAATCAGATCATCAGTTTTGTTTATAATCACTTTTCTAGAAAAAAAGCTACAATAGTTTCCAGTTTCTACCCATATGCTAAGGCAAGAAAAGTCCCTTTTCTTGCCTTAGCATATTCAATTTCCAGCTGAATTGGCATTTCTATCATCCAGTGCCATGAACCTTTACACCAAATCCTTACATTGAAGAAATAGCAGGTATCATAATATTTAGTATAGTAATATTATGTATAATATTTAGTATCATAATACTGTTCTATGTATGCCATTAGTGATTTCCTTTTTATTTTTCCTTTTACTGAATCTTAGGGATGCCAAATGTTTAAAATCAGATACGGACAGAGGTTTAGCTATTCTTCAGAATAGGCATAACCCTGTATATACACCAGGAATTTATAATAGAATTGCTGTCAATTGCTTTGTTAAATAATGCAGTAAGAACAACTAACAGAAAAAATGAAGCGAGCTTAATACAAAAACAAGGAATGCCATCAAACTCATGGAAGAAAATGTAGGGAGGTTCTTAATGGTTGTCTCCATATGATCATTTGAACACACTAAAGAAAGTGTGAAGTAAAACTACCAGGGCCATATACACCTGTTAGACTACTGAGGCGAAATACACTTGCTGGATTGGAAATATTTTGAAATCTGTGAGCTGATTAGGCATTAAGATCGAAACCTACAACTTAGTGCTGGGCCCCATTGTTATTCTCTGTATTTATTAACGATATTGATGAAGGCATATGGCTTAATGTCTAAGTTTGCACATGATATGAAGGTTAGCAAGGTAATCAGGGTATGTTGCTACAACAAGATATAGACAAATTGGGCTGAGAAATGACAATTGAAGTTTAATATTGACAAATGCAAGGTACTTCATATGAGAAGCAATAACCCCAGAGTAATGTACTGACTGTGTGGTACTATACTCAGGGAAGTGGAAAATGAAAAAGACCTATGGGCAATTGTGCAGTGAGATATTGAAGTTCTTTAAGCAGTGCAGAGAGGCTGCTAGGACATTTCATGGGGGTTTTGTTAATGATATACAGGAATTTTTCCAGCAGGGATAAGGAAGTGGTTATCCTATTGTATAAGGCAATGGTTAAACCACACCTTGAGTTTTGCATACAGGTCCGGAAACCTCATTTTAGGAAGGATCTGGATCTGTTGGAACAGGTTCAGAGAAGAGTAACAAGATTAGTGAGGGGAGCAAAAGGGTGCTCTTACTAGGAAGGGTTTCAGTTTTTCAAACTGCAGCCTAGACTAGGTACCTGTGAGGAGATCTAATTGAGGCCTTTAAGATCTTGAATGAATTGAATAAGTTCACTGCTGATGGAATCCTTCCTCTTGCTCAGATTACACACCTGAGGGGGGCATAAATTCAAATCAAGGAAGGATGGTTGCAGGTTGGATGTGTAGAAATTTGCCCTTCATCAGAGGGTGGTTGATTGTTGGAACAAACTCCCATCTGGTGTTGTAGAGGTGGGTACTTTGAATAAATTCAAGAACTAGATAAACTGAGAAGACTGACAGGTGAAATTGTGCCTGTATTTATTTGTTAGCTGATGCTGTATAAGCTTGCTTTCTTATATCATTTGCCACTGTTCCTACTAATAATAATTTCAGTAGAGGAATTCAAAGGAAAAATCCTCTTTTTCTTACCAAATTTCTCCCTTAATTAATATAAGAAAAATACTGTGCGTCTTCACAGACTGAAAGTATCGATAAGCTTATTGATAGTGACAACATATTAGAATTTATGGAGCTGAAATAACATTTTCTTTGACAGTGTGTCAGGCCAGCATTCCACCAAGGTTTCAAGTAAGGGGACACAATGAACACAACCAATTTCCAATGGAATGAATTTATGGTTAAAAAACACTTCTTAAAATTAAAGGTTTAGAGGAAGAAATAGTCTAGACCAGCAGTTTGCAAACTGTGTGGCATAGCAAACTCGCAGGGGCACAACGGGATATTTTAAATATTCGAGGGAAACAGCGATTCTTGACATCTGTCGGACACCGCAAGAACTACTAGCTCGAGGTAGTAACACAATTTCAACATTACTTATTAAGTTGTTTGGACCTAACTACTTAATAAATGGAACTGTTAAGTGTCTCTTTTGGACTAAGGGTGCCGTGAAAAAAAAATAGACACCAAGGGTGCCTTGAATCGAAATAGTTTGGGAACCTCTGGTCTAGACTGAATATAAAAATAAATTAAAAATAACTAAATAAAAAAAAAGAAGAGATAAATTATTAGAATTAAAACTAGTATCGGCACAACAAACAATTATTGCCTTTGAGAATTTGATAAAATGCATTTTTTGAGATTATGCAAATATTTCACATTTTTTGTGAGGATAGTTTCTAATTATCTCCTCTTCACAGCACCCACCACAAAAGTAAATTGACCTTCTTCATTTTATTGTATAAGATTTTGTTTTGCTGAAAGTTTTTTTTTTTTTTTTTTTCCTTATTTAGCTAAAGATGTTCTCACATTAAGTATTGTATATGACTTTATATGAACTTTCAAAGCAGTAATTTGATGAACAACTTGAATTAAATAGAGGAAAACTAAATATGGCTTTCTTACTTCCTAAGTTATTATTGCTTTATTTTGGACTTTGCTACTATTGCAATATTTCATTTTTAGGTGTGAATGTTATGACTACCTGTTTTACATTGCTGTGAAAATGAAGCAATTAGGTCTTGATCCCATGATGCCACCACTCGAGGATGCTGTAACTACTACCGTACACAGTGCTGGAGATAATCTTTATGCTTCGCTAACAGAGGTGGAGAATAATGCTTCATTAGAGGAAGATATTATGGTTACTGATGATATAAATCTGGTCAGTACAACTGTACAGCCCACAACGTTAGCTGAAGCAGTCCAGGTAATAAACTGAAATTCATTACAGACTGTTCTTTAGTTGTGATAAGTAACATAATCATAAATGACAGCATGAAATACCATTTATGAATTTCAAGCTGGACATAAAGTTGCCATTGTAAGATAGTACTCGTTTAGATTTTATTGGGGGAGGGGGAACCAGCCAAGAAATAATTTTATAGTTTGTAAAGTATACACATTTTGCTTTCATAAATGTGTATAGTTTATTATAGAGTGAATGGAATTGATTATTTTAGCTTTGAGCATTTTCACATGAATCTGAAATAAAATTAATTATTGTATTAAATAAGAATGTGTTATTTAATTTTCTTCTCATGCACTTACTAGTGCATGAGCAGAAAATTTTTATCATACTTCCTTACTGTATAGACAAGCTGTAATTAATGTAAGAAGTGCAAGGGGGAATCATTTAATTTTTTTTTTAATAGACTACAGTGACCCTTCTGTCACTATCAATAAGTTGGAGTGAGTTGCACATGATTTGGCAATGAAAAGGTTCAAATATTTATTTGTTATGCTTCATACACCAACTAGAATTAATGTATAAATTTGAAATTTTTTTCCATAAAATTTGGAATTGCACATGTTACCAAATGCATCTCACTGCTTACTACTGCTAGAGCAGAAGACTGTTTCTTAATACTTCATGACTGATAAACTTAGTAGTTATATGTATGCAGGAAAGAAGTATTAACAAATATGAAGAAGTTATCTTAAGCGGTTTCCCTTGCATTGGTCAGTAATGAATAAGGAAACTCCCTGTACCTGTGTGGTGTCTTTAGGATTCAGAAAAGAATTTCCACACCAAAAATTTAATTACAAACAGAATGGACACTCCTGATGTCATGCAAAAATATTAGGAAGAATAGGAATGGAGAACAAAATCAAAATTCTGGAAAAAGAGTATGCATTAATTTCAATGGGCATATATACTGTATACACATAAAGTTAATTATTATGAATGAAAATAAGGAAAATCAAAATTCTGGGAAAAAGAGTGCATTCATTTCAATGAGTGTATATATACTGTATACACAAAGTAATCATGAGTGAAAATGATGAATTTCATTTGCACAAAGTATTTTTTAATCAGTATTTTTGTGCGAAAATACTGATTAAATATAAAATTAAATAGCCTAAATAACAACCTATGTTTCATTTTTTTTAGGTTGTGATGGATGAGAGGGAGGATGAAACTTGTGACCTACCTAGCAGTGCAATAACAGGTGATGTTTGTTTAGGGTTTTTTTTTTTTTTTTGTTTATAGTGTATTAATATGAATAAAGGTGATTTTCCATTTTCCTCAAAATGTTTAAGATCAACATTGCAGGATTTCTGAGAAATCCTGCAATATTAGGAATAATAAAAATTTTGTTATTGTCACAGGTTTTGATTAAAGTGGTTCAACAAAACAGAATTGAGGAACTGAGAGAGGTGGAATTAGCTTCTTTATGTATACAAATACAGAACTCTCAATTTTCTGAGGTAGATGGTAAAACAAAGTTCCCGGTTAAAAATACAGCAAGTCCCCTACATACGTAAGAGATACGTTCCAGGACTTCTTATGTAAGTTGAGTTTTACGTAACTAACTCTGAAATGACTAATAAAATATTGCTACTATATCCCTGATATGCCAAAATTACAAAAACCACATAATATCCTCAGAAGAATGAAGAAAAATAGTTATATATTTTTAATTAGTTAAATTAAAAACTTTATCTGGGGACAGCGGTGAAGTAGCCAGAGTGGCACATAAGAAAAGAAAACATAAAAGGAAGAAAAAAAAAAACTGATTTGTATTTCGTAGCCTTGGTTATTATAGTTAACTTCATTGGTGCCAATCACTTTACTGCTTCTCATATTCTGTCTTTCTACTTTATTATTGTGTTCACCGTTGTCACTGACAAATCTGAATTCCACACAATACTTGTTAATGTTTGGCCATTTTCATACATTCTTATTATTTTAATTTTCTGATCCAACTCGATCGCTTTCCTTTTCTTGGTAGCATTACTAGTAGCATAGTCACTTATTCTCTTAGTCAGCACCATGATAACAGTGAAAATTAAATTTTCTGAAAATAACTTCACAGGGTTAAGGCAAAAACTCACTATTATCACTCCATGCAAGCTCACATTTTACTAAAGCACATTTCCAGAGTTCACTGCCATAAAACAAAAACAATTTGCACTTTCTGGGTTACTGGGCTTTTCTGTTAGTGCAATCTATTATAAACGGGTTGTAAATTCGATCTTATTGTATTTGCATTAATACCGATAGCTGGAATTGTGTGGGTTTTTACAATATTATAGGTGAAATGTGTGTCCCCTTCATTGAAATCTTCAGTCATATAAAAAAAAAAATAACATAATAACATAACATATATAAATAACATAAGTCTGAAGCTACGTAAGTCAGGATCTTATGTATCAAAAAATGTTCAGCAACCTATGTAAAAAATATGGCGATAGATAAAAAACAAAAAATCTTACCATGCACTACTTGCGTATCAGAAACGCATTTATTTTTTATGATGTCGATTTTAAATCTAATAGCTCCCCTTTATTTTTTACAATGTCGCATATGGTTTGGTCACCAACATTATAATGGTTCATTAGAGATTTAACAGATGCACCGTTTTAAAACTTTTGAATAATTTCAAATTGTTGTTTAATTGAAAGTACAACTCTTGCGTTTGCCCATCATTTTTGCGATTTATAAACAAAAAAAAATTTTAAAAAATAGTTACTATAAAAAAAAAATTCCGACATCCCTGACATAAATAACGAAACAAAATTCGTCCTTTAGCGGTGTGACGGAACACAACAATCGACGCAATGCATTAAAAGAAATTAAACATTTGGTCTCTTTTTTTCTTATTTATTATTTATTTTTTTTGAGCTGCGGGTGTGAAGACAGCGGGGGTTGCAAGATAATAATCTTCCAATGATGACTTATAACGGAGCTTCTTGTCGCTTATTTGCAACGTGCAAAACATCTGTTTATACCTATTCTAGTTATTAGTTGAATTTTATGATTTCTGGTTGATTTTTTTTTTTTTTTTTTTTAATTTTTTATTTGGAGTCAAGGTGTCCTGGTAAATCAAGAGTCTGCTGTATAGTATTTAGATGCATGTGCAGAATTTTCCAGATTACCTTCATTGGATCTAGGATATGATCATGCTGTCATCATCTTTGATAAAATTGGAATTAACAAGTTCAATCAAAATTGGGATTTCATGAATTGTAAATTATCCTTACAAACTATGCAACCAGCTCAATCTTTTTTTTTTTTTTTGGGGGGGGGGAATGAAGCAGTGTTTATTTTAATTGAAGCAAGCAATAATCCATAATTTTGAAGAGTTTGAAAACATCACTTGCCATCAGCAGCAGAAATAAAAAAAAAAAAATGAGGGAAAATATACTCTTTGGTGTACTTAGGTAAAGTATACCAAAGTATATTTTAAATACTATAAAAATATTTTAAATAATAAAATAACTTTTAAAATTGTGGTTAAACTGGAAATTATTTTATTATAATTCACAAAATTTATTCCATTCCTCATTGCTGGAATTTTTTTTGTATCATATCTGCTTTTTCTCTTCTATCAATTGTTGGGTTTTACATCATGCAAACAGGCAGATAACTATGTTGAGGTACAAGGATCCTCACCCTATCCAACCATTCATGCACCCACTAGGAATATTTACTTATTAGCATCCGTTACACATTCCGACTAATTATAAAAATATAGATAGGAGCTTTCATGAATTTTGTTAGGCTCATATCATGTAATTAACCTCTATGGAGGAGGAAACTTTTAGCCTACCTAGCAGTAAAGAACAGTGATGTTTGTTTAGTGTTTTTTTTTATTTTTTCATTTACTGTGTATTAATATAAGTACTGATAATTTCCTTAAAAAAATGCTTAAGTTTGTCATTACATGATTTGCCAGAAATCCAATGACATAGAAATAAATAAATGAAAGTTTTGTTGTTACAAGTTTTGATTAAATTGGTTCAGTTTTCCTGTCTTTATAGACCTCTTCCCCACATATTTTTTGCAGCTTACACTAAAGTTCTCTTAAATTTTTGCTATTCTTCATCTTATACCATGTTAGAATCAGGAATACCATTTAACTTTTGAATAAGAAAGTTTCTGTATATATTCACAAATCTGAGGGCCCTTCCAGTTTTTGTCCATTTTAACACTTTCTGATACTTCATATTTTTGATGACACTAATTACAATTTTCAGTTTTTTTTAATGTTGCACTTTGAGGATTCTATTAAAAAAATAATTACATATATTTTATGTATTATTATTACTATAATAACCTTTGATATTTGGCAATACATAAAGAGAAATTTTACCAAACCAGTGGCATTATTTCGTATTATTAGAATATACACTGTGCTGCCACTTTATTAGGTACACCCCTGCTGTGCACACAAATGGTTTGTCCCACAACATTGCAAGTCACATGACCACAATTGTGGATATAAATGCAGCAGAACAACATTTCTAGTATCAGTTAAGCAAACAAACCATAGCAAGGATGGGAAAAAGGGGTGATCTAACGGACTTCGAACGTGACATGGTAGTAGGTGCAAGATGTGCTGGACAAAGAATCTCTGAAACGGCAGTTCTCCTGAACTTTTCATGCACCACAGTTTAAAGGCTGTATTGAGAATGATGCAACGAACAGAAAACATTCTCTCAACAGCACTCCTGTGCAGGAAAATCGCTTGTTGATGAGAGAGGTCAGAGGAGGATGGCTAGAATTGTGCAAGCAAACAGACAGGCCACAATGTCGCACATGTCAGAATACAACCTTGGTCTGCAGAACAAAATATTGCAACAGACCTCTAGTCGCACTTTGTCGCGAATGGGCTACAACAGCTGACGGCCACATCGTGTACCTTTGTTATCAATGAAGAACAAGAGAGCACGCCTCCTGTGGGCACAACACTAGCACTGGACTATTGAGGATTGGAAAACAGTTGCTTGGTCTGAGTTCAAAGTTTGATGAAAGGCTCAGAATTTGGCAAAAACAACATGAATCCATGGACTTGTCATGTCTGACAACTACTGTGCAAGGTGGTGGGGGCAGTGTTATGGTGTGGGGAATGTTTTCTTGGCACATGTTGAATCTATTGATACCCATAGATTCACGTCTGAATGCCACATCGTACCTAAACGTCGTTGCTGACCAAGTGCATCCGTTCATGTTGACAGTTTATCCTCAGTCAGATGGTTATTTCCAGCAGGATAATGCGCCGGTGCACAAAGCCCGAATCACTATGGAATGATTCCAGAAACATAACAATGACTTTTCTTTGCTGCAGTGGCCCGCTCAGTTCCCTGGATCTCAATCCTATTGAACATCTTTGGAATGAGCTGGAAAGGGCTGTTTGCTGCAGGCCTACACCTCCATAGAATCTCAAGGAACTGCGTGACACATTCATTCTGCATGGTACTCCATTCGTATCTTGTTCAATCTTGTTCATCCGTGCCTAGGCGAATTCAGGCTGTTTTGAAGGCTAAAGGAGGCTCAACACGCTACTGGGCAGGTGTACCTTTTAAAGTGGCAGCACAGTGTATGTACACAGTATATTTGGTAACAAGAATATAAAATAGCATGAATTGATTTTTTTTTATATATATATATATAATACAGGTACTGTACCAGAATTAAAAGACGGACAAGAAATTACCGATACAGTTTATCCTGTATCCATGCAAACTAGCATTTATCAAGACGGACAGACTACTTATATTGTTTACGTGTAATATATCCCGAAGCAGTCATTTACTGTAAGATTTCTCTCTTGTGAATAAGGAAGGAACTTTGTAGAAAAATGTAAATAGAAAATAAAAATGATTTTAATAGATAAACTTTGTTTGACGTGTGTTTCTTGCCATACTACCCTCAACCTCATTAAAATGAATGGAAGACTTCAATTATAACAATTTTATATTATTGCATTTGTCCCACTGCCCAGTTCTCACTCCTTCCCTTAGTCTCCACCCATCATTCAATTTTATCTCCACAACCCCAACTTCTGACCTATAAAATAAATTTTGATAATAAAGAAAACCCTGCACTGCATGAATGATAAGGATTTAACGAAACACAATAATAAAATAATTGCTCAGAAAAGCTTTCAGTAAATTTAAAAAAAATCACAGGTGTACCCTGTTCGCACAAAAGATGTTTTATGTGACTTTTTTTAACTTATAAATTTCGAAAAGCTATAACAGAAATCATGAATGATGTAATTTATGCTCATGCCCGCTGCTTACTCTACCAAATCAATGTTTGGAAGAGGTTAGGCCAATAGCCTAATTACCCATTTGACTGTAGCCATTTGTTGAATAGTATGATTTCAACAATACAAGTATTTGTATTGTTACAATCATACTATCATATTGGATCATGTTACTCTGTCATGCTTTGTCGCCAATTACACATGCAGCTCTAACGACATCTGCAAGAAACGACAGTATCCATGCATAATACGTTATTGAAACTACGACTTGGCTCAGGATCTCAATGAGTACAAGCATGAGATGGTAATGTTGCACACTTCTTTTTTGCAATGAAACAGAGATACTGTCAGAGATAAAATATGTCAAAATCTGTGACAACAATGAAGAGCTCATACTAGAACATAAATTGTATGAATCGGACTTGAACATTTCACAAACTGATTGAAATATGTAAGACGATGTGACCCTAATGTAGCATGCAGTAATGACCTGCATAGCCTTGTAACGTGGCTGCGAGAAGACCCTTTTCAAAACTTTTACAATCATCCAAACAGCGAGATGAATGAGGATCTAAAGCTTGCCACGCTCAACCGACTCAGTGCAATTGCAAAGAAATACAAAAACTTGATGACCAATGAGGACTTCTGCAACCTAATAAGAATGGCCAATGACAAGCAAAAGATTCTACTCACATGTAATTTAGAGTCTTATCTCCTAATTGTGGACTGATTCAAATATTTCTTGACCGGCCTAACTGGTTGCAGAATAACATTTATGATTTGCCTCTTGATTGAAATATACAACAGTTTCTGTAATACAGATGGGTACTGTAATGCCTACATTACATGCACTTCAACTGGTAAGGCTGAAGCGCATGTAATGTAATGATCTTGGGTGTGCTCAGAGTTGGTTATGCCAGCTCAGAGCACATCCAAGATCACTACCCTCAAGGTATCTTCTCTGGTTACCAAAAGGTTTCTGCCACAGGTGGCAATGGCATGCCCTGAATCATAAACATTTTTCTGCCAACAGCTGGTTTATACAGCTCTGAGCACATCCAAGATCACCTCCCATAATCCTTTGTGCAATCACTTCTCCCGACTCTGTTTTTCTTTGTTATGAAATGGAAATAATGTCAAATGACGTCATTTCCGCATCGCAAAATCATGACCCATTGATTTTACTACTGTCCAAAATTTAGTAGGTGCCACCAAAGATGTTTACACATCAAAAAAATACTTTAAAAATCTAGTGTAAAAACTTTTTGAAAGGGGCTGGTGAAGAAGTCCAGCAGCATACATCAAGGGCAATAAAAAACCGATATCAATAATGAAGTTTTATAAATACTTCCAGTTCATGTAGAGCCATCCCCAAGGAAACTACTTTAAAAACGTGACAAAAGCGAGTAAGCTCAATTTTAACTTATAAAGTCACTTCTGGAACTTTCCAGCCACATCTTGTAGACAGATATGCCTTAGCACTTTGATATAGATTTCCTTTAATATAGTAGTAAAATTGTCTCAACCCAACATGCTGCCTGGTAAGATTTTAAAATAATGCCTTGTGATGTTTTCTAAAAGTTGAAAGTATTTAAAAAGGTATTTGAAAATATGTCTGTTATTCATGTTAAGATTTTAATACCAGTAGTTAGTATTATGATTAAGCATTTAGTATATTTCTACAATGTGTACACAAAGTAGTCATTTCACTTTACATGTGGAGGTATTCCAGGATCTTCGATTGACTTATCTGTAATACTTATGATCTGAGCGAACTTCAGAATACCTTGGAGGTTGGTTACATAAGTCAAAATAAAGTTCCAGTTTAATGTTCAGCAGTTTAAGTAATCAGTAAATTCCCTTGATGTAATGTTTTTTTTTATTTATATCACTTCATTCAATTTTTTGTAAAAGAATCAAGGAATAGTTGGGGGAGATTATTTACATCTTGATTTGATCACATATATCAGAAATAGCAGAAAAATGCACGAAACTCCTATATTCATTAAACACTGGTTCAAATATTATCATTGTGCTTATAACTTCCTGATTTAAATATTAACTATTTGCAGAAACATAACAATTACTTAATTTCATATTTAAACTAACATATTAAATTCTGGTTAATATCATAGTCATTTTCTGGTTGAGACTTTTCAAATGATACCCGATTTATCCTTGTAGACACGACTCAATGCTAATATCATGAACAAATGTATATTTGAAGATGGTATTGATTATGTATAATAGATTTGTGAACCTTGCTCAGTTTTTATAAGAGAAAATCAGTTTAATATAGTTAGGGAAGGACATTACGTGGTTGTTTTCCATTAAGATTATTACTAAATATAATACCGCTCTTATACCATGTGAAATCAGTAATATAGTTTATTAAGCTTTAGCCTAAGCTGCTATAAATTGAGGTAATGTTTCAGGTATCTTACCGATACCCATCATCAGACCATACTGCTGACAGACTCCTCTTGCTAATGCTCCCAGAAACCTGATGTGCATACCTCTGGTTTCTGAGAGCATTGGCAAAAGGAGTCCATCAGCAGTACGGTCTGATGATGGGTATCGGTAAGATACCTGAAATTTTACCTTAATATATAGTAGTTTAGGCTAAAGCTTAATAAATTATATTATTGATTTCACGTGTTATAAGAGTGGTATTATATTTAGTAAAAAAAATCAGTTTAATACATTCAGTAAAACTAAGTTATAATTTAACTGAATGAGAATCCTTTGCAATCTAAAGGTAAACAAAAGTATGTGTCCTATGTCCTTCATAAAAGTTTATAAAGCCTGCTAAACTTACCCAAAAATGAGTATGCTTATTCTTCATTTTTTTTTTTTTTTTTTTACTTTTGAGCTAAGTTTATAAAAAGGCCAAGATTTCTATTTAAATCAAACTACAGTGAAACCTAACATTGTGACTACCTTTGGTTCCATATATATTTGGCCACCTTGTAGAAATATAAAAAATATATATATATAAAATTTAAAAAATCACAATATAATAAATTTTAATGAGACAATAGAAAAGTTTTTTAAAAACATTTTATTTGAAACAATTATTTTTATATTAATTATAAAAAGTCAAAACTAAAAATTATTTAATTATATACTTTAATTATAAAAATCTTAAAACTAAATAGATAAAATATATTTTTATTTCCTTTTCTAAAATAGATTGTAACATTTTATTAGTATCTAAATTGAAGATAAATTTTTAGGTCCTAAAACAGTATTTAAACTTTCTCGTATTGGAATTTTAAATTCTTCGACATCCGATTTCATTATTTGCATTCATACTTTCACTTAAATTGTCATTGTACCTAGCAGAATCATGAAGCTCTTTTTCCCAGTTTTCACATGTGACAATCTTCTTCAGATTCTGTATCAATGTTTACACTTATCTGCTGTCCAAGTTGAACAATTTATTTTTGTACTTCTATAAAATTGGTTCTAACATCAACCTTATAATTTAATTCCACATTTATTGAAACATGTTTGTATAATATTTTCACTAACTCACTCTTCCAGGTCAATTTTATGTATTCAAGAATGTCTGCTAATGAAAATTTTTTAAACTAATTCAACATTTCATGCCATGTCCATATTTGCTACTAATGTAGTTAAAATACATCGGTGGTAGAACAGTTTAAATGATTGATGATAGCTTGATCGTGGTTCACAAACACAATGTATTAACAGGAAAAAATAATATGACAACATTACTTAAATTCAAATTTTTGGGATGATATGGGCATTACCTAATAATAGTAAGATCTTCCTATTTTCTTTTTTCATCCAAATTATGTAGCCATTCAGAAAAACAGCATTTGTCATCCATGCTTTTTATTAGCATACCAATCAACATTCATGGATGCATTTTCATGTTTCTTTTCATTCCAAAGAATTTGCACACAGTAAAACTGTCACTTTGTTTTTATTTTTTTTATGCCCAAAAGAATTAGAAACTTTAAACTCGATAAAGCATGATAAAAGAGGCTGGTTTCATCTACATTAAAGATGTCTAAGATTCATATTATTGTGTTAAAGATGGCAAATGTGAAATCCACTGTTCCACATCATTTTCATTCACATGCATACTTTCACCAGTCTTCAAAACAATGTTATTTCTAAGCCATTAACTTCCATTGCTAGCAGAAAATGTCTTTTTTTTTTTTTTTAAAGCTTTTACAAAATTCAAAGCTTTGTCTTGTAGTATTGGATCACTTACTGGAATTCCCCTGGCATGAGCACTGTCAAACCAGATGGGTATTAACTCATTAATTTCTTCATATGGTTGATATATTTCTTACTGAATATTTTTATTTGTATGCTGAATCCACTTTTCTTTAATATTTTTTTTTCTTGTTTTTTTTTGAATTTGCATTTTACCACAATTGTACTTTTTTGCCAAATGTCTTTGCAATAAACCCTCTTCCGCACTTCTCTAACTTTCACTTGCATTTCTAAATTTTAAATTTATTTTGCTTTTTCTGCCATCACATTTATATTTGAAGATGGAAATCAGAAATAAATGAATGAAATACCTATTTGGTAGCAATATTTATACAGTTACTTCAGAAACTCTAAGATTCGTAGAAATCTGTGAAAAACATTGACTGCCAAAGAAGAGGATTAACAGTCTTGGTCAGGTAAGACTAAGACAATGGTCATCTTAGAGAATTTCAGATTCATAGAAAACTGGAATACACCCGCTGCCAAACAACAGGATTAATGGTTGCGATCGAGTCAGAGAATGGTTGCCTTAGAGAATAGTTTTAATACAAGACACTTATTTAAAACAGTTCTAAAAAATATTTGTCTTTTGTAAAGGTTGAGGAGTTGATCGCTTAGAGGTTTCACTGTGTTCTTAGATTTTACTATACACTTGAATTTTTTTTTGAAACCTTGATATTTATATACTGCTTAGCATTTTTCATACTAGTACATAATTCTGAAACCCTATTTACCCTCGGCTGAGATGGCTTTGACTAAACAACTGTGAGGATGGTAGGACCTCTTACAATTAAATCCATATTGTGTACAGCTAGTCAACCATCGAAACTTTTATTTCCGGAGGGAAAATTTTTTTCTGCCTTAAGTTGATTAAAAAAAAAAAAAAAAAAAGTGTTTTTTTGTTTGGTAAAACCACAGGGCAATTCGAATATGAATGCTAAGTGTTGTATTTTTAGAGGTTTGTTGAGCAAACAAACCCGTTTCTACGCAATTAGTGGATATGTAAAAATTTGTTATATAGCAAAGATAAAAATTATATGTTCATGTCCATGCATACAAAATGACATTTTTCCTCAAGAGCTTGAAACTTTTATTTTAGGTACATTGGCTGAAATGGCACACAAGTCAACACTAATGAATACAAGAAAGGAAATAATGCAGCTGCAGCAAAAAAAAAAGAAAAAAGTTATGTACGGCTAGGAAGCTCTAAATTCAAGGAACTATCACAGTGGCCCAGAAGTTTAGGTTTGGTAACTACAGCTTAGCTGTAGTAAGACCTGAATGGCTTCTGGAGCAGTTAGGCCTTACCTTTCAGTTTGAAGAAGCTCCTACTGTAAATGGTGAAGCACTTGCCCACAAATTGAATATGATCTATTCTAATATTCATCACCACTTATTATTATTAGCTATATGGTGCAAGGAAGCCTGAGGCTTATGCTGCACCAGCCAAAAAAAAAAAAAAAAAAAATTCCCGAGTTACTCTGAGAGAGAGTGTCAAGAGTAGAAGGGAATCGTCAAGAAAGAAAAGAATAATGATATCCAGTTCAGGATCCTGGGTGTGCCAAGCCCAGGCCGCCATAGCCTAGTGGTCAGGCGCGCGGGTGCATAAGTACACGTGCCTGGAGTGACCGGGGTTCAAGCCCGTGACTGCTGAATACGGTTCTGTTTCTTGTATTCTGTCTATCTTGTAAACTCCTCTGACCGTTTGGTCGTCCCGGAGTATAAACAGAAAACTTACTTTTATTACTCACCAGATATGAGAAAAGTTTTGAAAATTGGAAGATGGGTTCTACACACCACCACCACACACACACAGTCTTTACAGATCAAGTAAACATTTTTCTTCACTGCATTCTCATGAATTTAAATTGCCATTTTTGAATCTGTTCATCCTGGGGATGAAAAACCAGTACTTTCTCACAATGTTAAGCATCTTTAATACTGGAGTGTACCAAAGAATCTACTACACCACAACTGCAGTGGCCTTCATTCCAGGAAGGTTTTGCTGTGCATTTGATGGGATATTCAGTTAACTTAATTTTAACGGTTAAAGTCTGGCAAAATCATCGAGATTAACTATTCCAAAGTTGAGTGCATCATCAAACATTACACATGCATCTTCATATTTTTTGGAGCACGTGTGACAAAATCAATGAGCTGAATGATTAAAAAAAAGATTTAAAAAAAAAAATCAATAAAAAAAATTACACATCACCGTATTTTCCAGATGTAGCACTGCCAAACCGATGGAAGAGAACTTGAAAGGTTTAAGACTGTCAAAGGTTCACTGTTGGCATTCTTTGGCTTCAAAGCCAAAGGAATTTTATAAACATAGTATTAAAATGCTTGTAGAAGGGTGGCAGAAAATCTTAGTGAATGAAGGGAGGTACAGTATATACATTCAATATAATTGTTTTTATTTTGAAAATGTTAAATTACTGTATGGGATAACTCGATAAAATTAAAAAGATCACCCCCCACTGCCTCCCACACAAACTTAAAAAAATAAATAATAAATACAATATAGCAGCACCTAGCAGTAGGAAAGTGAAACCCAAAAGTTCTGGTGACAGCAGAAAAAGGAAATAAAAATTGTAAGAATTCCATTTTGTCACACGATCACCATACTTATACTAGTCATCCAGAGATTAAAATGTTCAATTCATATTATCTTCTGCTCAGTTTGTCTTTTATTATAATGAGATTGTAATAGTTAATTCTCCACCAATGGGAAAGGAAAGGTAGTTATTTCATTGGTCAGCAATTGTATAAAGCATAATTATCAGGGCTGAAGTGAAGGGTATTACAACATACAGAGGGTAGACAAAATAATGGAAACACCTGATATGGAAGTAGTTTTTGTAATGGCTGTATGACGTATTTATGAACATGCAGTGATTTTTATTATTATTTTATTTTTTTAATTTATTTCTTGCTAGTACTGTGAAGGATGGACAATAAAAGGTGATATCAAAAAGTACACAAATAAGATGGCCAAACTGTCTGAATTCTAAAGGGGTTAAATTGTTGGTATATATTTAGCAGTGGCATCAGTGACTAAAATTACTGATTTGTTTAATGTATCCAGAGCAACTGTATTTGCCAAGTATGGAAAACCAAAATCTGATAGAATGAATTGTAGCAGAAAATAAAAGCTGACTGAAAGGGATCACTGGACTCTGAAAAGGATTGTAGCCCAAAAACAAAACTATTTGCTTCAAAAATAACTGCAGAACTTAACCGAGGCTCAGCAATCCAACTAGCAAAACAGTTCAGTGAGAATTTCATAAAGCTAAAATTTGTGGCAGACTGCTGTTGCCAAGCCATCATTACTGATGGTAATGCTAGAAATAGGGTGCAAGGAGCACAAAAATTAGACTTGAAGATTGGAAATATTGTCAAATGAATCAAAATTCACACTTTTTTCAACAGGGAGAGTTTACATCTGATGACTGACAAAGGATGCGAATCATCATCTTGTGTCAACCATCAATGGCGAGGATCAACAATGATTTGAGCAGTAATATCTTGGTATTCTTTAGGTTCTCTCATTGCCCTGAACAGGCAAATTACTGCCACTGATTACCTTGATATTTTGAGTAACCAGGTTCATCTCACAGTGCAAACATTTTTTCACAAATAATGCCATGTTTCAAGGTGATAATACTCCAATCTTGGTTTGAGGAACATGAAATTGAGGCTAAACATCTCCCATGGTTTGCAGAATTACCAGGCTTAGACATTTTAAGCCACTGTGGGAATATTTGGAGAGGACAGTGAGAAGCATATTTCCTCCACATTCATCACTGAAGGAGCTTGAAACATTCCTCCATGAAGAATGGTCCAGTGTTCCCCATAAAGACAGTTCATGATTTATTTGAATTATTCCACATAGAATACAAGCTGTTTGAAAAGCAAAGGTTGACCCAACACCATATTAGTACATATAACCCTTTCACAGGTATTTCCACTATTTTGTCCATCCCTTATATATTATACCTAACATTCATTTTGAAAGAAATCTGCATACTTACTGCTATCCAGTAGACCCAATCAGAATACTAGAAACAGTGACTGATGCTCCCTGAACTGGATTCATGGGTAACATAAGAATTAGTGTTTAGTTGTTTTGAACTTTCAAGCAAGTGAACCGGTTTAAAATTATGTATGTAGGCCAGGCTATTTTTAAGTATTTATTAACTGACAAGCATATGCCTATCAGTTACTCACCTACTCTGAATTTTAATCTTTTCAAAGTTTTAATCTTTTTCGAATTTTAATCTTCACATGTGAAAAAACTTGTAAATATTGACAGGACTGAAACTTCAAGAAGTGGGACTTTCCTGCTAAAATTGGCATATCTTAAACTCTAAAATAAAGGGCACCTGTAATCTAGGTGGGAAGGATATATATATTTTGAAATGGTTCTAATTCTGACCTAAAGGAGATAGTGCACCAAACTTTTCAAACATTATTAATTCATGTATTGGCCACAGGATGCCTCGGGCACTACACCCATTACTTTTTCTATTTAGTGTTAACAAAAAGTAACCCTATTATTGACATATAAATGGGCCCTCATGGATAATGGTATAATCACTGTCCTCCCCACACCTGGTGGAAAACGACCTCAGTTCAAATCCCATCAATGATGCGAGGAATTTTTATGGGCCTTTTACATGATGTGGCTAAGTTAGTCTCACAAAGGTAGCAAGTTCCAGGTGGTTTTTCATAAAAAAATTTTTTAGCTTTTTCACTAAACTAAAAAGTGTTCTATTATGATTTCCTAAGCTCACAAAATATGAAATAAAAATAAAACAAAAGAAAGAAACCAACAATAAACTTTTTTAATAGATTAATTTTTCAAGGTCTCTCCCCCATAAAATTGAAACTCAGCCATTCATCTGGTGCACACAATGTCCAACTGTGTTTTAGTCTGCTGTTTGTATTTAGTCAGTGAAACCAAAGCTTTGTGGCAAGATTAGGTGTCTTACAGATGGTATGAGAGTTGCTAATAGGAAAGACAGATGCTTGTTTTCACTGGCTGAGCATCTGTTAAACCCCAAAACAAAAAAATAATTTCTCATAATTCGTACTATACCAAAATGAAAACCGAAAATAGTGTATAATCAGTT
This sequence comes from Mastigoproctus giganteus, assembly GCF_048544385.1. NCBI lineage: Eukaryota > Metazoa > Arthropoda > Arachnida > Uropygi > Thelyphonidae > Mastigoproctus > Mastigoproctus giganteus. Next base: position 216,923,110 of record NC_143584.1, on the reverse strand, counting down.
AGGGAATATATGGAAAAAAGTATATGGGAGGATATGATTTTAGTAGTAAACCCTCAATTTAACGGACACTGATATAACAAATTTCAGATTTAACAGACTGGACAAATAATAATAGAGTAATGTACATATTAATCTCGACCATATTATTTTTTTAGGTTATAGTGTTATCAATTAAAAATTAATAATAATTACCTATTTCCATTGTTTTGATAATTACCTACTTTTATTTTTATAATCAAATTCAGGAAATTGTTTTTTATTCTTTCTGAAAACATGTTCAAATAGCTGTTTTCCCAGATAACAGATAAGAGCAGGTGGTGACTTGCGAGCTGAACATGACTCGCAACACTAAACTGCAGGTCTACCGACTCGCTTTGTTTCAGTCTCAGTCTGCCTCAAGCTATCGTGCTGTCAGGTTGCATACAGAGTGTTTCTGTGATTTCTGAATTGTGACTTTATTTTTTAAATAATTTTGCAATCCTTACAATTTAAAATGGCATCAAGTGATAGAGGAGTTAAAAGAAAGCATGTGAACTTAAATGTGGCACAGAAATTAGAGCTAATTGAGAAATTAGAAAAAGGCGTCTCAGTAGCAAGTGTTTGTGAAATTTATGGCATAAAAAAAAACAAACTGTTTCTGATATCTGTAAATCAAAGGTCAAATTGCAACATTTTCTTTAAAATACAGTGTTGATAGCTTTTTTACGTTAAGAACAATAAAAAATGCCTCCCTCTCACAGGTTACATTCGATTTAATGGACTTTCGGCATTAACGGACACCCCTTCTCCCCTATTAGTCCGTTAAATCAAGGGTTTACTGTATTAGTAGTGGCAAATGATGCAAGAAAGCAAGCTTATGAAACATCAGCCAAACAAAAAAAAAAAAAAAAAAAAGTACATCATTGTCCATTCTCCTCCAATAATTTTTCTAGTTCTTCCTTGAATTTATACAAACTCTCACCTCCACAACTACAGGAGGGAATTTTTTCCAACAATCAACTACCTGCTGGCCGAAGACAAATTTATGCACATAATGCAACCATCCTTCCTCAATTTGAATTTATACTCCCTTGTGTGACTAGGCCCTTGTGTAAACTGAGCAAGAGGAAGAATGCTATCAGCATTAATTAAATTTCTTTATTGCTGCTAAGTACAGTACAAGTACTAGGAATTTTACATTAAGTCTAGGTCCAGGAATTTTACAGTCCAGTCAAGTCCAGGAATTTTACATTAAGGCAAAAAATAATACATGTGAATAAAAATTGGGAAAAGGAAAAGTTCCGTAGGAAACGAATTACACAAAATTAAAAAAAAAGCACATAAAAATAAAATTATAATAAAGAGGAAAAGAGAAAAAAATATATATGAACACTATAGTACAAATAAGAACAATTAAAAATAATGGCAGAATCAAACCATGGATTTTGATCAAACAAATGCAAATTGATAAATAACTGTCATAGCTGCTCAAAAACACAGCACATTACACTTGCTCAGGCCCTTTAAAGCCTTAAACAGGCGTCTCCTTAGCCAGGTGGGAAGGAGCAGCAGTGCATAGCACAGGTTTCTTGATTAGACCGGGGTTCGAGCCAGTCACCACCAAATACGGAGGATGTGGAAACGTCAGGGAATGACCACCGCATATCCCCGGAGAAATGTGGCCTTAGTTGCTAATGCTCCTAAAAACCAAATAACATAACAAGCCTTAAACACCTCAATCACATCACCTTAAGTAGTCTCCAGATTCTACATTTACAGAACTAAAGCCTTTCTTGGTAAGAGCACCCCTTTGTTCACACCAATTTTGTTGCTCTTCTCTGTACTCATTGCAGCAGCTCTACATGCTTCCTAACCTGTATGCAGTAATCAAGATGTGGCCTGACCATTGCCTTATACAATGGATAATCACTTTCTTATTCCTTGTAGAATAATTCCTGTATATCATTGACAAAACCCCATTAGCTATCCTTGTAGCCTGCCACACTGCTCAGAGATCTTCATATCTGAATTCACAATTACCCTCAGGCTTTTTTCATTTCCAACTACCCTGAGTGTAGTACCACACAGTATGTTATGCACTTGGGAGTTACTGCTACCCATATGCAATACTTTGCATTTGTCATTGTTAAACTTCAATTGCCATTTCGTCTTCTTTGAACTCGTTCTAGCAACTTTATATCCTTCCTAAAATGAAGCCTCCAGACCTGTATGCAGCATTCAAGGTGTGGCCTGGCCTGACCACTGTCTTATACAAAGGGATAATCACTTTGTCTCTGCTAACAAAATTCCTATATATCATTGACAAAACTCCACGACCTGCTCTGGCAACCCATCTGCACTGCTCAGAACTTCATATCTGACTGCACAATTACCCCGGGTCTTTTTCATTCTCCACTTCCTCGAGTGTAGTACCACTCGGTACGTTTCTCTTGGGTTACTGCTACCCATACTTTGCATTTCCAGCAATCACAATTATTCACATTGGTTGTTCTTTCATTAAGCCACGGAATTATATGCCTAACAAGTGTTTAGAACCTTCGAGCTTTTTTTTTTCATTTATCAATTAAAACACAACCATTCCACTGCACTAGTTACGTGCTACGATTTTTGTGCCAAAACACCCGTACAATAGTGTACGAATAAGTGATAACTTACACAATAATGGTACTAATAAGTGGTTAGCTTATTTAAAAATAAGCTAATGAACATAATTTATGGTTTCGGAGTAGATGTCCGTTCTCTGAAGACACGATGTCCCACCTACTCGTCTTTTATAATAACATGCCTTCCATCACAAACAGAAAAAGTGTTGAATCTAAGATCCCTTTTATCAGGGGCTCTAGTAAAACGCTTCACGGACAGACCATCAAGGGAGTCCAAAATCTCCTCTCCACCGGCATAGCAATCAGATACCCTGCTATCTACACATACTACGTTCTCCTCTCGTCATAGAATCCCCAGATCCCAACTGTTCAGTGTTTACCTTCAGAATTGCAGGAGTATAATTAGCAACCTAAACCACTTCAGAGGCAATCCAAGGCTCACATATTTACGACATTTACCTGCTCACTGAAACCTGGCTCTCCATAAATATTGATGATCAGGAGATTATAGATGGACAATATACAATCCATAGAAAGGACAGAGGATCTCGTGGAGGCGGAGTAGCTATTATACATTCTAACCATATACTCTGTGAAACTGCATCAAATTTCACAAATATTGAATCAGTATACTGCCTTCTTCATCTTGGCAAGTTAAAGGTTTTAATAGTATTGCTTTATTTTCCACCACCCTTAACTAATATAGACCTCCAGTACTTAGAAAGCTCGCTGGAATCAATCTTCCCACTAATTCAATCTGCCGACATAGCAATGGTTTTGGGTGACTTTAACTGTCAAATGGCCAATTTAGAATCTTCTTCTCCATCACTGCAGACTAGGGCTCTCTTTAATATGCTTCACAGCTATGGTCTGGAACAAATTTGCAACTTTCCAACCAGAGAAAATGCCTACCTCGACCTAATATTTTCCTCTACTCATATAGATGTTCACACCGACAACCCCATATTTCACTCGGATCATTCACCAATTACTTTTGACATCACAGTGACTTCTCATAACTTCAAATGCAGCTCCCGTACTCCTCGATTCAATTTCAGAAAGGCTGACTGGCCTCTGCTCAACCTAGCTCTAAGAAACGTAGACAAGCAGCTCGCTGACGCTATGGATGACATCGATGTGCTCACCAACAACCTGATTAACTGTGTCCATTCAGTTATATCTGACATTGTTCCTCAATCCCATCTTACCGCACGCTCTACCTACCCGCACTGGTATAATAGTGAACTAATACGTAAAATTAAATCCAAAGAATTCTACAGAAACAAATATAAGCAAACAGGTGACAGTCAATACTATGAAATATTCAGCCAACTCCGCAAAGAAGTGAAAACTCTCATATTAAACTCCTACAACATGTATACTGAGTCAGTTCAGGATAGTCTGCTTACTCACAGAGATATCAAACCATTCTGGAATTTCATGAAGCATAAGAACATAACCAGTAGAAAGTTACAAATCCGAAACGCAGATGGAATTCTCTTATCTGACGAATTCGGTATTGCTCAAGAGTTTGCCAAACACTTTTCTAGAATTCAAACAAATGATACATTGAGACCTGCCTCATTTCCTGACTTCACACCTGTTAAAGATGATATCCTCATTAATCTCTTTATCACTGATGAAGATTTAAACTCGGCATTAAAAAGCATGAAAAATGACTATACTAGAGGCCCAGATGACATTCCAGGCCTATTTTGGAAAAGGACTGTCACTACATTGAAACCCCTCATACTGCGGATCTTCAACCTGTCTCTCAGGCTGGGGAAGTATCCTAATCACTTTAAGCAGGTCAATATAGTTCCTATTTTCAAAAAAGGTGATAAAAATGACGTATGCGATTACAGACCCATAACCTTGCAAAACAGCCTGGCTAAACTCTTCGACACAGCAGTGCACAAACATCTCTTCGAATTCTTCAAGCCTTTTATCGATCAGAATCAACATGGTTTCTGCAGTGGCAAGTCAGTAGTCACAAATTTACTTCCTTTCTGGCAATACACCTCTGAAGCTCTTGATAACCACCTACAAGTTGATGCAGTCTACACAGACATATCTAAGGCATTTGATAAAGTCCCGCACGAACAACTTCTGGAAAAACTTAAGCTGTATGGCATCCGTGACCCTTTGCTCTCATGGCTACGCAGCTATATTACGCATCGTTCCTTGAGCGTTATCATCGATCAAGTGAACTCAGACTGTTTTATACCACTAAGCGGAGTACCACAAGGCTCTCCCTTAGGTCCTCTTCTCTTCATTGTTTTCGTAAATGATCTTCCTTCTTTCATCTACACCTCCAATGTTCAAGTTGCTCTCTATGCAGATGATCTTAAGATCTACTCAGCAGTGAAGGAGACTACCAATTCTCAACAACTTCAATGTGCTCTCAATAAATTCTCTCTGTGGCTATCTCTGAATGGCTTGTCTGCTAACCCCTCGAAGTGCAAAGTTATCTCTTTCTCATCTTGCAGATCTCCACAACTAATGAATACGGAGTATAGTATTAACTCTGTGATCATCGAAAGGTGTGACCAAGTTAACGACTTAGGGATTCTCTTTTCCAGCAGTGCTAAATTCGATGCCCATGTCCTTAAAATCACCAGCAAAGCATTCAAAACACTGGGATTCATCAAACGGAACACATACAAGTTCAAAAACTACAGATATGCGGTTATCCTTTATAAAACTATTGTACTGCCAATCCTTGAATTCAGTTCACCCATCTGGAATCCTCACACAAAGACTTTAACTAACAAAATTGAAGCAGTCCAAAAAAACTTTATCCGTTACCTTACGTACCGCAATCCTCTATTCTATCACTCAGTGTATTATGAATCGCTGTGTGATTACTTTCATCTAAGGCCTCTGTGCACTAGAAGAGTTACTGCTGACATCGCCCTCCTAGCCAAAGTAATCACTGGAATTTATGAAGCATCTGATATCCTGAGTAAAATAAACTTCAATGCTCCCTGTAGACAAGTCAGGAACCTTACACCGTTTCGCCTTGACTCTGCCAACACGGACTTAATGAAGTTCAGTCCACTGAACAGAATCAGCAAATCAGCAAATGACTCTCGCATTGACTTCTTTGACAACTCCCAATCACTGATGAACTCCATCCACAAGTTTGCCTCTTCACTTAAACTGCAAAGTGACTAGCTCACATCTAATTATTGTAGCTTATTATTTGTTATATTATTTTTCTATTCTCTAACGGATTAATTATTACTTGTTTTACCGGTAACTTAACTTAATACAATCCTCTTTTGTACATATGCTTTTATTGTTTGAATCTATATCAATGTTTATCGTCCTCTTGGATTTCACATTATTGTTATTATGTTTATTGATCTGATCTCAGATACACTGTTAATGGTTACCTGTTGTGTATCTTTTTATTAATAAAATAAAAAATAAAATAAAAATAAAATAAATAAAATAATTAAGGCTATTGAACTATTTGTCAAACATAATTTAACGTGTTAATAAATCAAAAAGCCGGTAAAATTTTACAAAAAAACTTATCCATTCCAACGAACCCAAAATTCTTCTACTCTCGGCCTCAGTCCAAATTTTCTTTAAGATTTTAATGATGTACAGTAGAACCCCATTAATCCAGACTTGACGGAACCACACTTGGTCCGGATTAGTGAAAGTCTGGATTAACCAGAAACCAGTTTTTATTTAAAGTTACTAAATAACAAAATTTTAACTAAATTGGTTTTTATATTAAATTAATAAAACAATATTTTAAAGTAAAAATTATAAAAAGTAAAAGAATATGGTAAGTAAACAAAATACTGTACAAAGCTATAAAGTTTTAATGTAGAACATTATATTGCACAAAAATATTACAACACAAAACAAATAACTATTTTCAAGAAGTTTACTTGAAATAGTCAAATGTTTTTTTTGCTTTAATTTTGAAACTCGCTTTCAGGCTGTACGATTTTGCAACAGCTTTGAGGTCAGAAGCTCACCAGCTGATGTCTCATCCTGTCTCTCAAAATAAATCAGTAGCTTCTCCAGCATTCTGGTTGCTTCAGTGTGACTCATGCCAGTTGTTTCCTCACGCACTTCATCATCGGAGTTGTCGTCTTCATTAGCTTGCAACGATGATGATGATGATGGGCGTGCTTGCACGATGTATTCCCCAGTGAGAATCTGATGTCAGATCATTATCACACATTATTCATGGGGCAAGGTCTTCTTTTGTTACGTCTGAGCAACCCCTCTAGACGTTGAAATAACTGAACAAAATTCTTGTCATCATCAGGATCCGAAGAAATATCCATTTCCTCCTCAGATCTTTTTATTGGAACATCAGGCCAAAGTTTTTTCCAGCATAGTCTTGTCAGTTTTGTCCCAAACTGCAGCAGAAAAATAAATGACTGTCTTTACGTTGACATTTTTAAGAAGGTCCATAAAGTTTGATTTTTCTTCAACCACCTCTGTTGTTCTAACAGTGAGATTATCAACTTCTTTCTGTACTGTTGCTTCACAGCCTCTATAACTCCTTGATCCATAGGCTATAATAGTGTAGTAATGTTGGGTGGAAAAAATTTTACAAAGATGTTGCCAGATATCAGTTGTTGTTCTGCTGGGTGGGTTGGAGTGTTATCAATGAATAAAGCTGCTTTTTCTTCCAGTCCTTGATCCCCTAAATATTTTTAATTAAGGTGAAAAACCAATCTTTAAAAACAGCTGAGCTCATACAAGATGATTTTTGTGACGTGTACTTAGCACACGTCACAAAATATTTCATTTTCTGTCTGCTTAATGGTAGCTCTATTTCCTATGCTGCCTTTGGCCACCATTTTTGCACAAAAATTTGATTGCTTTCATATTTTTTTTTCCCAATTGGAAATAGTTTGTATTGCCACCCCTATATTGAGAGTGATCTTTTCTAAACTTTCCCTCTTATCAATGCGAAAAAGCACATTCAGTTTTTGTTCCATCAACACAGTAACGCACTTTCTTTTTGTTGCCATCTTCTGTTAACCCAAAAGCACAAGAAAAAACACACTAAAGAACCAAGATAAGGTGTACACGTGGACAATGCTAAGTGCAGCTGTCAACTGAATAGGCCAACACTCGAGATTACCTTACGATTGTCTCCGACATACCACATGGTCCGGTCGGATTTCTGGAGGTCACAACCATAAAACAATAAGCAGTGTCCTGTTTATTAGGCTTTTCTGTTAGTAATCTATTATAAACAGATAGTAAACATGATCTTACTGAATTTGTTATAATACCGACAGCAGGAATTCTGTGGGTTATGTTATTATGGTGAAATCTGTTTCCCCTTTCCATGAAATCTTCAATCATATCAAAAACATAAATAAAATTTCAGAATGTTCTCTTCATTCCTATTTTTTAAGTTTCATAACTTGTTACTCCTATATATATGTAGAATAGATGTGCGGAAATTTGCCTTTAGCCAGTGGTTGGTTAATTGCTAGAACAAACTTCCATCTGTCGTTGTGGAAGTTGATAGGTTAAATAAATTTACGGAGGAACTGGACAAACATTTAGAGGGAATGGTTGCGTAAAATATTTTTGGCTGACGCTGCATAAGCTTATACACTTGCTTTCTTGCATCACATGCCACTATTACTACTACTACTCCATTCTCACTTGCACGTATCATCCTGTTAGTTGCAATGTGTGCATGCAGTGTTCTTTGTTATTGATTGCTTATCTTTTTTACTGTTTTAAATTTTAAACCCCCTCAAATATCAGTGAACAGAAATATATTTTTTTCGATAATTAGAAATTTTTCCTCCGACTGAAAATCCAGTCTGGATTAACAGAAAGTACGGATCATCGGGGTCCGAATTAACGGGTTTCTACCGTATGTAAATTAAAAATGAATAAAAAATGTTCTTTCCTACCTTAAACAAACAGCTAGGTTTTCTCTTGGTGTAATGGCCTCACGAAATTTGTTGAGCTTCCTTCAAGTCGTCTTCTATTTTTAAAAGATAAGAGAAATTCAAATTTATATCCGAAAGTATTGGTAGAATTTGGTTTCATCGTCAATTAATTGCTGGAAAGAGTGAAAAATTCCCCTTCCTGTTTCCTTCTAGTCAAAGTAGGATGCCCCCATCCTCTCCGCCTCTTTTCTGTTTCTTCATTGACAAATCATCAATACAGAAATATTTAAACATTTCTGAAAACAGGTTCTACACGACATTGATATGCTCGTGCTGCTGTTTGAACTGATCGTGAGGTTACCGCTAGTGTGAATGTCCTTGGATGTCCCGTCCCATGAGTACCTCTAGAGGTACACTCATGGGACATCCAAGGGTGGTAGTACAATACACTCATGTTAGGGTATTAAGTAGTATCTTACTACTCTGTGGGTACACTCATAGGACATCCAAGGCACAGAGTATCTTACTACTCTGTGATCCAAGAGCAGTAAATACATGAGTGTACCGCTAGCGGTACACTCGTGTATTTATTACTACTGTTGCTGTAAGAACAGCAGTAGTAGTAAATTACTACTATATCGCTACCACTTAAAACCATTAGAAATCGCTTAACCTGAAAAAAGAAAGAAAGGCATACTACATTACAATAAATTCCATTTACTTAAATTAAAATATTCCACTAATTTTCAACTATGCGCTGCCATGAGTTTCCGAACAGTGGTACACAATAACACACTACTTCTTCAAGCGGATGTTTATGCAACACAATGTGTTTAATCTCAAAGAATGATAACATGATAAAACTTAAATATATATGAAGCAAAATCAAAGTGTATATATATATATATATACACGTTTTTTAAAAAAATTCCGATATTATTATTAAATCAAATCTGTTTATAAGGAAGGCATTAAATGTGACTGAATCACAATGAACATTTATTTCGTCTCTTCCCTTCAGCCCAAAACAGGTATCCGTGCAATAATGGCAATACGCAGGGAACTCTCTTATACGAGGACTTGCTCTTTATAAGTGAAGCGAAATTGTTTACGTTCACTGTCCATTTTTTTTTTTTTTTAATGATGCAAAAAAAGTATCAATGTATTCTTTAAGGCCTAATAATCAAAAGAAAGATTATAAGAAAATGGCTCAAATGCTAGATGCTGTAGTGACGAACAGAATAGCTAAATTCAGAGATCGTTGTAAACCTCCTGTACCTAATGAAATATATGAAGACATTTTAAAACTTATTACTGAAAAGTTAGAGCACAAAAAACTTTCTGATCTTTCTGGAATGTCTGGCAGAGTAAGAAGATTTTGGAAGACACATGGGAGAGAGTTCGTAGGTAAGTGTTTAAGAACAGTCACTGTGCTCTAATACCTATCCTTCCGTTTTGTTCGCGTACATGAGTTTGCATTGTGATGTTTGGTTCCTAGGAATAACTTTGAAAACGTTTCTAGTATTGAGATTACCTCAAATTTAAATATCGTTCGATATATAAATAAAACTAGCAAATTTTAATGATTATTGGTCCATAAAAAAAAGGTAGTTATGGAAGAAAGAGCAATATAAGTTGATTTTTTTTAATCAACAGCGTGTCTTGCCTAAAGGGAATGTGTGTATACTTCGAGTTATCAAAGAAGCCTTTGATATCAAAATAAATCTTAGTGAAATTATTAAATTCAAAACACATACAGTGTGATTTAGAATGAGCTTATATCAATAGTCTTCACCGGTGATAAAAAATAAAATAAAAATTATATAATTAATTAAATTAAAAAATGATTTAGAAATTTAACTGCTAGTTCCTGAAATTTAAATAGAAGCCTTTGAGCTATAATTCTTCACATGAAATAAAATTGCATCCAATATTTTATTTTGTCTACCGCCACCAAAATGTTTATCTAATTAAGTCCACTTTAAATCTCTCTGTGCCTTTGCAAATGGCAAATGGGAAGCATTCAAAGAACTTATCTTGGAAGCTACTAGGCTTTACATACCAACTAAGAAATATTGTTCAAGGTTTAGGCCAAAATGGATGTCAGATGAACTAATGAGGCATATGGCAGAGAAGAAAAATGCATGGGATACATACAAATTAACACATGACACAGAAGCCTATGATAGATACAAGTTGATATGCAACCAAGTTACAAAGGAGGTTAGGCAGGCGAAGGCAGATTACGAGAAATCCTTGGCAAGGGATGCAAAGAAAAACAGCAAAGAGTTCTTTACTTATGTAAACTCTAGAAGGAAGGGGATGAATCAGATTGGTCCACTTGATATTGATGGGTCAAGTGTTGATGATCCTGCTCAGGTAGCTAACAAACTAAATGAATATTTTGCATCGACATTCACACATGAGGAGTTATTCAGCGAGGGGAATGCCAGAGGTGTATTCAACTCTAGCAGTAAGCTACAGAATCTTGAAATAACTGGGAGTAAAGTGGAGGAGTTACTGTTGAAGATAAACACAAGAAAGGCACCCGGGGTGGATGGGATCTATCCAGTTATATTAAAGGAGGCAGCAAAGGAAGTAAGCAAACCCTTAGCCATAATTATGAGAGCTTCCTTGGACTCAGGGGAGGTACCCATAGACTGGAAATGTGCAAATGTGACCCCAATTCACAAAGGAGGATCAAAGGCTGACACAAGTAATTATAGACCTGTGAGCTTAACTTCTGTTCCAGGAAAATTAATGGAGGCACTGGTTAAAGAAGCACTGCAGGATCATTTAGACAGGACTTCAGTTATAGCTCAGACACAGCATGGTTTTGTTAAGGGGAAGTCTTGCCTGACCAACTTGATTGGATACTATGATGCAGTCACAAAAGAACTGGATGCAGGGAATAACTTTGATATTATATACTTGGATCTTAGAAAGGCTTTTGATACTGTTGCACATGGAAGACTGCTACACAAATTGGAGCAGTGTGACATTGGAGGCAAATTGCTGCTATGGATAAAGGGGTGGTTGAGGGGGAGAAGACAGAGAGTGGTAATCAATGGACACTGCTCATCATGGACTGATGTTATTAGTGGAGTCCCTCAGGGCTCAGTGTTGGGTCCATTATTGTTTTCTGTATTTATAAATGATATTGATGATGGTATATCGGGCTTAATGTCCAAGTTTGCAGACGATACAAAGGTTCGCAGGGTTGTCAAGGACACTACTGACACTATGCTGCTGCAACAGGATCTGGAAAGGTTGAGCAGATGGGCTGAGAGGTGGCAAATGAAGTTTAACATTGATAAATGTAAAGTACTACACATGGGAAACAGCAACCCCAGAGCAACGTATCAACTCTGTGGTACTACACTGACAGTGGTAGAGAATGAAAGGGACTTGGGGGTGGTTGTGCAGGCAGATATGAAGTTCTCTGAGCAGTGCAGACGGGCTGCAAGAGTAGCTCATGGAGTATTGTCAATGATATACAGGAATTTTTCCAGCAGGGATAAGGAGGTGATTATTCCATTGTATAAGGCGATGGTCAGGCCACACCTAGAGTACTGTATACAGGTCTGGAGGCCTCATTTCAAGAAGGATGTAGAGCTGCTGGAACGAGTACAGAGAAGGGCAACAAGATTAGTGAATGGAACAAAGGGGTGCTCTTACGAAGAAAGGCTTAAGTTTTGCAAATTACAGTGTCTGGAGACTAGGCACCAGCGAGGTGATCTGATAGAGGTGTATAAAGCCTTGAATGGTTTAAGCATGCTCAATGCTGATGGGATTCTTCCTCTAGCTCAGAAAAATCACCTGAGAGGGCATAAATTCAGATTGAGGAAAGACAGATGTAGGATAGACGTGCGGAAATTTGCCTTTAGCCAGCGGGTGGTTGGTTGGTGGAACAGACTTCCATCCCTTGTGGTGGAGGTTGATAGCCTAAATAAGTTTAAGGCTCAGCTGGACAGGTATTTTGAACGAACAGAGGGGTGAAGTGGAAGTGGGTTTTTTTTTTTTTTTTTTTTTAGGCTGATGCTGCATAAGCTTGCTTTCTTGCATCAAATGCCTCTACTAATGCTAATGCTAATTCTTCTCTTTCTTGGTGATTCCCTTCTACTTCTTTCTCTCTCTCTCAGGATAATTCAGAAATAAATTTTCTTTTTTTTTTTTGTTGGTGCAGCATAAGCCTCAGGCTTCCTTGCACCATATGGCTAATAATAATAATAATAATAGTATCCACTCAGATTGGTCAGACAAGATCACCCCTTAACAAATTCATGCTGTGATTGCAGTATAATTGCATTCCTGCCTAGATGGTTCTCCATTACTTCTTTAACCAAAGACTCCATTATTTTCCCTAGAACAGAAGTTAATCTAACAGGTCTGTAATTACTCATGAAACCCTTTTGATCCTCCCTTTGTGAATTGGAGGTACATTTGCACCAGGGGTGTTCCTAGGGTATGTGGGTGTTAATTGAAATTTGGTGCCCCCTTTAAAATTTTCTTCATATATGTATGTAAGTTTCAGGTTTTCAGGCACCCCTTGCATCCTCGGGACAGCCCGCCACTGATTTGCACATCTATAGTCAATAGGGATCTCTCCTGAATCCAAAGATGCTCTCATAATTATGGTTAAGGAGTTGCTTAATTCCTTTGCTGTCTTCCTTAATATAATTGGATAGATCTCATCCACCCCGGGTGCCTTTTTTTATGTTAAGCTTCAACATTTTCTTCTCAGTTATCACAAAATCATTTCACTCCCTGTTAGAGCTTGATAAACTTTTGGCATCCTCTCCCTAAAGAACTCCTCATGCATGAATGTAGATGCAAAATGCCTACTCATTTTGTCAACAACCTGAGCAGGATCATTAACAATTAAACCATCAATATCAATCAGACCAATGTGATTCAATTCTTTCCCTCTAGTGTTATTATAAGTAAAGAAATCTTTGCTTCTTTTCTTGGCATTCTTTGCCAGTGACTTCTTGTAATCTGCCTTAGCTTGCCTAAACTCCTTTATGACTTGACTACAGACTAGTTTATATCTACCATAGGCTTCTGTATCACCTGATAATTTATATGCATCCCATGCATATTTCGTCTCTCGTTAGTCCTATCAGTTCATCTGACATTCTTTTAAGTCTAATCCTGGAACAGTATTTCTTAATTGGTGTGAAAAGCTTAGTATCTTCTACAGTTACTTCCCTTTGTGTAAAATGCAGTTTCTGGAAACTAAGCAACTGAATGGTAGTAGTAGTAGTAGTGGCATGTGATGCAAGAAAGCAAGTGTATGCTTATGCAGCATCAGCCAAAGAAAGCAAGTGTATGAGCTTATGCAGCATCAGCCAAAAAAAAAAAACCACACTATTCCCTCCAAATGCCTGTCCAGTTCCTCCTTAAATTTATTCAACCTATCAACTTCCACAATGACAGATGGAAGTTTGTTCCAGCAATTAACCACCCGCTGGCTAAAGGCAAATTTCCGCACATCTATTCTACATCTGTCCTTTCTTAATTTGAATTTATGTCCCCTTAGGTTCATAATCTGAACGAGTGGAAGGATCCTATCAGAATTCAGCGTGCTCAACCCATCAAGGTCTTATACACCTCAATCAGATCACCGCGCAGGTGCCTTGTCTCCAGCCACTGCAATTTGCAGAACTTAAGCCTCTCTTGGTAAGAGTATCTCTTCATTCCCCTCACCAATCTTGTTGCCCTTCTCTGTACATGCTCAAGCAAAATGGTACTCTAAATGAAGTGTATAAGGCTTTAAAAGGGCTAAGTAAACTAAATGCTGATGGCATCTTTACTTTACTAAAATGGAAAAGGTTGGCTGCACAACAGATGGGCAGAAATTTACTACTAATGCTAGCTAAGCATTAGCTTAGCTAGCATTAGTAGTAGGAAATGATGCAAGAAAGCAAGCTTATTCAGCATCAGACAAAAAAAAAAAACAATCGATTACTTTCTGGCATTAAGCTAGAGAGTCTGTCATTATGGAAGTTGACAACTTAAATAAATTCAGGGCAGAACTAGACAAACATATGGAGTGAATGGATGGGTGAAATGGGAAGGTTTTTTTTTTTGGCTGATGCCTCTACTAATACTAACTCACAAAAGTGTAATTTTACAGGAATGCCAAAATAAGATTTTTCTTTTTCTTGTACTTAGTGGATTTTTAGGCTTATGACGCCTGTACCATTAAATCTCTTCAAAGAACTGTTCAATCAATCTTTTTCTGAGACATCCTCCGTTTCTTTTTCCAATAGATATGTTGTTCATTGCCAATTTTGGTAGTCTTTTCCTACTCATCTAGTCTTGTTAGTCCCAGTAGTGGTCTGAGAAATTTCACTTGGGTTGCTTCCAGACGTTGTTTTTCCCTCTTCCCGGGTGTCCATACTTCACTACCTTATTTAAGTGTTGCCTTTGATGTTATGTATTTGTAAAAAGACTTGGGTAGCAAACCTACCACCAGATTAGCTATCAATGGGCTGGTAACCCATTATAGCGAATCTTTCATTACTCAAAAAAACTCTCAAGATAAGATCTCGTGACCTGTCAAAATGATGCTCCCCTGATTTGGTTTCCAAATAAGAATAGTCAAGTGTATATCACCCTGGTTTTTTTTTTTTTTTTTATGTAAACCCCAAACACGAGAGGTATTAGAACCTATAGCACTTAGTACCATGCTTGGGTTGGAGGTTGAGAAGACGAAAGAAGATATTTGTTGACATTGGACTTGAACTTCTGTAGACTGTAATTTTCAGGAAATATGTATGAAGGAAGGTTGTTCCAGGAAACGGCAGCTGAATGAATAAACGAGGAAGATGAAAAGTTTGTTCTGTGAATTTGAAGTTGGACAGTAAATGGATGTTGGCTGGTGGCTGCACGTGTTCGGACTGTTTTGAAAGAGAGAGCGGGAATTATAGAAGCCAATTCAGAAGAACAGTGCCCATGGAAGTATCAGTAGAAGAGGCATACAGCAGAAACAGTACGTCTATGAGACAGCAAGTGGAGAGACTCTGTTAGAGATGAATCATTAATTAACCTAACTGCCCTCTTCTGAATGGAATTAAGAAGCCTGAGAGAGGCTTTGTGGGCACCACCCCAGATGTGGGAACAATATTCCATGGTAGGGCAGATATGCGATTTATACAGAGTGAGCAGCTATTTGGAAGAAAAGTAATGCCGAGAGCGAAAGAGAAAACCAAGTTTTTTTAGATGCAGTGGAAGCAATATTTGTAATGTGCTTGTGCCAAGAGAGATTAGAAGTCAGGATAATCCCCAAAAGAGATATATCATTTTGCCTAGAAATTGGGGTGTCACCAAAGATAAGCATAGGTGCAGAAGATTCCTTTTTGCGAGATATAAGACAAGACTGAGTTTTAGAAGGGTTGAAATCAACTACGTTGTCTTTACCCAACTGGAGAATTACCTGAAGATCTGCATTTAAGGAATTGGTAGCAGATTTTCGAGAAGTTGAAGCTGATTGAGCAGAGCAAGGTTTCTCAAAATGGAAAGCAATGTGCTATCATTGGCAAAACTATGATTAGGATTTCCAGTCAATGGAAGAAGGTCATTAATATACAAGAGGAAAAGAGTGGGGGAAAGAACTGAACCTTGGGGGACACCGGCATTAGTGGAGAAGTTAGAAGACAGAGAGCCATCTACCATCACCCTCAGTGAGCGATCAGAGAGAAAACTGGATAACCAATTACAAAAAACAGTTGACAAAGCCTAAGATGGAAGCTTGTTTAGAAGACCTTTATGCCAAATATGATCGAAAGCCTTTGAGATGTCAAGAGCTAATACTTGTGTTTCACCAAACCTTTCCATTGAATTAGTCCATAAATGGGTAACATAAGCCAGAATATCACCAGTGGATCGACACTGACGGAATCCATACTGGCAATCATTGATCAGACGGAAGGTTTCTAGGTAGTTTAAGAGTTGGCAGTTAATTGATTTCTCCATTACTTTAGAAAGAGTAGAAGTAATTGCAATGGGACGATAATTGGATGGGAGGGATTTGTCACCCTTTTTAGGAACTGGCTGGATATGAGCAAATTTCCAAGCAGAAGGAAAAACACCTTTGGAATAAAAAAGTGAAAAAAGGCGGCAAAGAATAGGAGTAAGTTGAGGAGCACAGGTTTTGAGAACAAATGGAGAAATACCATCAGGACCTGGAGCTTTCTTAGCATCAAGATTCGTCAAAATCCTTCTGACATCCTTTTGACGGAAGACCACGGGAGGCATTGAATGGAGTGTGTTGGGAATGGTGGGAGGTGTTTTACCAAGGTCATTAATACATGAGTTGGAAGAAAAATGGGATGCTAGCAGGTCAGCTTTATCCTTGGCTGAAGTGACAACAGAACCATCTGGTTTGGACAGAGTTGGGAGCAGAGATGGGCAAAAGTTGTGGCCAATAGCTTTGCAAGAGACCAGAATGCTTGGCTACCATTAGGCAAGAAGCAAGTTTTCTACTCTTAGCCTGTTCAAACTCTAGTTTAGACTGATTAATAACTGCTTTACAATTGTTGCGAGCTTTGGTGTAGGGAAAATTAAACCGAAGAATTAGAAACAAGCCAATTACGATATGCAACATTCTTCTCTTGAACAGCCTTAGCACATTTATTGGAAAACCAAGGTTTAGATAAAGGACGAGATTTTAAAGTGGAGTGTGGGATAAAGGATTCACATTTCACATGTTGACACCCACATTTCATGCAGCGGGTACTCCTGTTAGTGACAGAATGTCATCCAATTGCAAGTGTCTGTTGAAACTTTTATATTTGCATTTCTCTCACCGATGGGTCTAAAGGGAGTTTGAATTTCAAAAATTAATTACAAATGTATATATGCTTTTAATATAAAAAAATGAAATTTTCACAGTTGTGTTCAGAAAAGATTGAAAATAAAAGTGGACAAAAAAACAATTTTTAATTTTTTTTTGTTGATTTTTCAAATATAGGCATGTGGAATCTATGTGACCCCACTCAATTAGAGTAACACCTCAATTTGTTTATTGGACAGAAAGATCATGTACCAGGTCGGCTGGGTTAAAACCATACACTTGGCAATCCTCAGATATCTACAAAAAATAAAAATGATTGGATTACTGTTTATCTGGAAATTTGGGGTGGTTTGATATTTATAATCAAGCTAAATAAAAAAAGAAATATGAAAATCTGTTCACTGAAAATCTTTTGATACAGGTGGACAATGGCGAAGCTAATAGGCATTTTTGCAGTTTATACATTTGTGAACATGCCTAAAAATTCATGATTTTATGGATGAATGCCAGTTGACTGTACTATTAGTCATATGTTGAGCCTATTGACATTAAATAACAATTTTTAAGCAGAAAAAGGTGTCTGCAAGTGTTGAAATGAGCTACTTCACTAGAGGTTAGTTGAAGGTAATTTATCAAATTTTGTCAGAGTACTCATGGGAGAAGTCAAAAAAATTGGTAAAAATTTCACAATTCCATATCTTTTGCTTTACTTATCATAATCTTTTTTTTTTTTAAATATTATTCTTTGGGTCTCCTGTTTCTTGAACATTTGTTTGTTCCGAAATATAATATTTGCAATTCATTCTCTCTTTGATATTATATGCAAGTTGTCCGAAAATAACAATTCCAATATTGTTATACTATACTACGACAAAGGTATGCTTCATATATAAGCATACAATTTTATTTAATTCCTATATTGACTTTCTCATTTTCCCAGCATCAGTACAACAATAAATTTCAGCTCATAAACTGATATCAAAGTTTATTAATGTTAACTTACTGGTGCATTCTTTCATTCTTAGTACAGTACTAATTAATACTGATACTAAAAAACAAAATAAGTTATAGAACTACTAGATATCTTACCAGATTTTAAAATATTTTTTAATTTATAAGAAAAAGTTTTTTTTTTTTTTGTGTTTTCAGTACTGAACTATTTACAGTTCCCCTCTCTCCACTAAAAAATGGTATTATCTTATGTTTCTATTTTAGAAATCTGAAAGCAACCTCAATAAGTTATTAGAGGCTGTTTGATTAATATTGTACAATTATAGGCATGTGGAATCTTTGGGTTTAAATAAAAATTCTGTTTATTATTTACAGATATAATAGATTTGAGTGAGCATCTTGGCCGATCTGAAAAAGGGATATTATTAGACACAGGAAGAGTTCTGTTATCTGAGAGTTTAGCAGAAGAACTTATAAGTAAATATGCCATAGAACATGGCAGGGAAACTGTGTTTACTATTCAGAAAGATTTACAATCTTTATTTGAACTTCCTTTACCTTTAATACAAAAATATGTGAAAAAACAAATCAATGAGAGAGTTGGAAAGAACAGAAAATGGAGTCGCCAGAAGTTTGAAGAGCGGATGAATGAGATAAGAAATAAAGTAATTAAGGAAACTTCAGAAAATTATCCAAAATGTATTCCTGGGTATGAAAGCAATACTTCAGCTACAAAAAAAGGCATGACCCCTGTTAAAGTACTTCGCATAGGTGATGTACAGAATTATGATGCAGAAAATGCCATGCCACTGTTATTAATCCAGCCAACACCAAAACGGAAAGCAAAGCCAAAAAGTCAGGAACAAAAAAGGAAAGAAGTGGAAACTCGATTACAGCAACAATTTGTTCATCACAGGAATTACGTTGCTCCCTTGCCACCACCTATTACATCTTGGCAGGTAATAGGTCACTTCTTTTTGATAAAATTTAATAAAAATGATTTTGATTCATTTTGATCAAACTATATACTGAAATAATTATCTTGAATATTACTTAAGTTATTTAATTTATACTGAAACATAAAGAGCATATAATGTTCATTGGGTCAACATGTTCAAACTCGATAGACTGTGTCAGGAATATATTGGTTTAAATAGTCCACACTGATTTATATCCCGATCCAAAGATACCCCAGGAATCATCCGTAAACTGAAATGGTCGTGAATCAGCATTCTCATTATCTTTCTGTAGTATACTCACAGTTCCTTTTGGGAATTCCTTTAAGAATATAGAATTGAAGTTAAGAAAAAAGACAAAATATTTCTACTGAATTAACTTGATTAAGATAATTGTATTTTACTAGATACCTCAAAGATCATTATGGGGGATTTGCACAGATCTTTAAAGAACAGCAGCAATTTATAAGCATACCCAATCTTTCTTGGTATGAGTACTCCCTTTTGCTAAAACCAATCTTGTTTCTCTTCTTTGCACTCATTCTGACATATTTCCTAAAATGTGGCTTCCAAATTTGTATGTTATATTCAAGGTGCAACCTAACCATTTCCTTATACAATTGAAAAATCACCTCTTAGTCTCTGCTAACAAAAATTTCTGTATATCATTGTTAGAAACCCCCAATGAGCTGCCGTAACAATTTATATGTACTGGTCAGAAAACTTCATAGCATATTGGAAAATTATCCTAGATCTTTTTCATTTTCAACTACCTTGAGTTTGGTGCTATCAGAATGGTAGTAACTATGCAGGAATTTTCAAAATGCTATAAATACTATATGTATACCCTTTTTCAATTAAATCATCATGTAATATGTCAAAACAGTGAATGCAGGAGTCCAAATTGGCGCTGTACAGACAATCATCATCACTATCCTAACACCTACTTGTACCTACGCTTCCTGAGCAATAAGCTCATCCATGCTTTATTCCTCTATCCTATCAATTTTAATCTTTTGATTCTTAATCATATCCTCCATATGATAAATCAAACATTGAGGATATGTTACAGCCTCTGCCCCGAAGAGGTGGATATCCACTATCTAGAGCTCAATTAAACTTTAAACTTCAAAGGCAAACTTCTATATTGTTCCAGCCAAATTAAAACTAAACATTTAAAATTCATCAATATATTTTTATATTTTATACTTTTTACAACATTTTCTTTTATACAACTATAAACTCTAAAATCAATATAAAACTCTAAACAATAAAATTCATCAATATATTTTTGTATTTTATACTTTTTTTCAACATTTCCTTTTTTATACAACTATAAACCATAAGATCAGTAAATTCCAATTCCAACTAAATCTCAACTCCATAAAAACACAATTTACATATATATACAAATTTTTACAATTGTCTAATCCTACTTACTTCTCTAGCGAACTCAGCAAAAGCTTCATTCCATTCTCTATTCTTAAACAAGTCACTCCAGGTGTATGAGTCGGAACCAGTCTGCCTAATTAACATATTCCTTGGTATATCATATCTTACACACTGCTGTAAAATATGCTCTGTATCCTCTACCATCCCACAAATACATATATGTACATGAATCCGCTTGCAATAGTGTATGTGGATCTCCAGCAGGAGAGAGAGCTAGCTGCTCACAACATGAGACAATAGCCATTAATTAGTGTTGGCAATGTGATGCAAGGAAGCAAAGCTTATACAGTACCAGCTAAAAAAAAAACGTTTCCTCATTCCTTCCAATAATATGTTCAAATCCTCCTTAAATTTATTTAAACTACCACCTCCACATTACTAGGCTGGACTTGGTGTATCATGGCTTAAGTTGCTCATCTGCCTTAAAAAACTAACCAACCAACCAACACTAGTTGGAGGTATTTATTTCAGTAATTGATTACTCTTTGGCTACATTCAAATTTCTGCATATCTGTTTTACAACTGTCCTTTTCCAATTTAAATTTATGCCCCTTTGTGTGTTTCATCTGAGAAGAAGTAAAGTTGATACGAGGGGTTTCCAAAAAGTAAACACAATTTTTCTCTTAATGATGTTTAATAATACGAAGTTGAAATTACACACCAAGAAATAAGTGAACATGCACTACTTCTCCACAAAGTCTCCAGTTTTATTGATGCACTTGCCCCAACGATGGATCAGTTTATCAATACCAGTACTGAAGAAGTCCATGCCCACATGCAGTAACCAATAACGCACCGCATGGTGAAATGTTTCCTGAAAGCAGTTCATCAGGCGGTGCAATAATGCACCGCCTGATGAACCAATAATGCACCGCATGGTGCATTGGTTCATGGTTCATTATTGGTTCATAAACCAATAATGCACCACATGGTGAAATTAGGGAGGATGTGACAGAGTTTCCGAATGATTATGGCGCAACCACTCATGAGTGGTGTGGAGTTGCATTGTCGTGAAACAAAATTACGTCGCTTGTCAGGAGTTCTGGTCATTGCGTCAGATGTTGGTTTTCACTTTTTCCAATTTTGCACAGTATAGCTGTGCATTTATTGTTCCTCCCTTCGGCAAGAAATCCACCAAAAGAGCCTTGATGATCCCAGAACACTGTGGCCATGACTTTTCGGACACTGGGAACAGTTTTGAATTTTTTGCGCAGAGGTGATTGTGGATGTTTCCATGTCATGGAGTCTTGTTTGTTCTCCAGGGTAAAGTGATGAACCCACGTTTCGTTGGCTGTGACTGTGAGTGAGAAAATCCTCTCCTTTGTTGCTGTATCGCAACAAGTTCTCCAGACACATCCCCAAGCGTTTTGCTTTGTCCTCTGACAATTGTCGAGGTACCCAGCAGCAGCAGCACACCTTTCGAAAGCCAAGGACATCGTGAACAGCCAACTTCATGTTCACTATTTATGCAATTTCATGCAGTTTCACTTGCCTGTTTTCAAGAACGATGCACTTAATGTGCAAAATGTCTTCTGTCTTGCTCGATGAAGGTCTGCCCGCCCACCCGATGTCAATCTTCAATGTCAACGTGGCCTGCTTTAAATTCATTGCACCAAAAACACACCTGCTTCTTTGCCATCACCTTTTGCCATACACAGCAACCAGTTCATGGTGAATGTGGAGAGGTGATCCCTTGGAGAGGTGCGTGTATATGTTCAGCAGTGTTAGGTTCAGTTGGTCTTTAAGCTTGTCTATCAAGTGTCCTCTATTATCCATGTGAGCAGATCCCCATAGTGGATGATGTGCATTGAAGTCACCAAGAAGACAAAAAGGAGATGGTACTTGTTTTATAAGGCCTTCCAGTTCTTTAAATCTGTAGATATTGTTAGGTGGAAGGTGTAATGAAACTAGAGTTATTGTTTGTCCTACTGCTACATGTACTGCAACAGCTTCTAAGTGGGTCCGAAGTGGAATGTTTCTATCTGATATTTTATAATCCACTGAATTGCAATGCCTCTGTGTGCACGGCTTGAAGAATTGCTATCTTTTCTGTAGGCTGTATAATTTTTAATCACATAAGCTACCTGTGGATTTAAGTTAGTCTCTTGTAAGCAAATGGCTACAGGGTTATATCGTGAGATCAAATCATAGATATCATCAGTATTACTGCGTAAACCTCCAAAATTTCATTGTATAATGTGCTGCATTATTTGGTTTTAGAGAGGGAACAGTTTGCTTTTGATAATAATATTTAGTCTTTTGCTTTCTAGGAAAATAAGGAAGGGCGTCCTTAATCTGTACTCTCTTCTATGTCATTGGTTCCAATAGGTGAGCATCTAGTTCCCGTTGTTGTTTTCTGCATGAAGATCAAGGAGTGTTTTTTTTTTCTTGTGTATTTACATTTTCGTTGTCCATGTTCCTTGAATTTGATTGTGGCGATTCAGTGGCACGTTGTCTTTGCAGTTTCTTTTGTATTTTATCACATGATGTAATTTTAGATGGAACTAAGCTTGGGTTATTGTTTGTTTCATCAACTGAAACAGGTTTGTTAGTAGGCTTATTTGCGAACAGTACAGATCGTGTACATTCTGCAATGGATGTGTTAGGTGAGATTGACACCTCTGTTTGGGTTGCGACAGCTAGAAAATTTTGGGTTGCAGAAGCATTGCCCCAATTTGACATAGTTACCTTAACTTGCCTTATTGCTTGGTATGATACTTCATTTTCAATCTTATACTTTGGTATCTTTTTTTCCCATTTTCCATAGATCACATGATTTTGAATAAGCTGGGTGACCCTTCTTGTGGCGCCTCCGTAGCCAGGTGGGAAGGAGCAGCAGTGCGTAGCACACGCTTCTTGATTAGACCGGGGTTCGAGCCCGCGACCACCAAATATGGAGGATGCGGAACGGTCAGGGAATGACCACCGCATATCCCTGGAGCAATATGGCCTTAGTTGCTAATGCTCCTAAAAACCAAATAACAAGCAAACAAAATAACAAGCGACCCTTCTTGCAATTTGGACATTCAGGAGACTTTTGTGTACACTCTGCTTGAACATGATTTTTTGACCCACAATTAGGACGTAATTTTGCCTTTGCAGGTTGTTTGGGAATGACCAAATTTTTGGCATTCGACACATCTTAAGGGATTCGGAATATATGAATGGACTCGGCAGTGCAGATACCCTACCTTAACTGAAGTTGGCAAATTAGGCATACTAAATGTCAATAATATTTTGTGTTGGAACAAGTTTATCATTCTTCCGGATCATAATTTGCCTTGCTTGTGTTACTTTCTGTTGTGTAATTCCAGAAATATCATCTTTTCGGTGACATTCAAGAGATCCCACTCACTTATCCCACCTTTTGAAGAGTTCAATGTGTTATGTGCATCACTTTGATTTGTCCTCCACTTACAGAGGACATTTTTAATAATAATTCTTAATTGCCTTGCTTGTATAGTTTCAATTGATAGATCTCCTTGCTGAAGTCGTTTTACCAATTTTGGTGTACCTGCTGCATTTTCGAGACATCTCTGGATAACAAAGGGTGAAAGTCTTCTTACCAGCTGAATTGATAATGAATACATTATCAGAAAAGTTGGCGGTTCTGATTTGTTAGAATCTGTTCTCATTCTTTTTGAAAGACCTATATCGTGTTCCCTTTTACGTGTGTCAGTATGATGAGAGCCTGTTGGCTCTAGTGGTGGATAATCATTTCAATACATTGTTGCTCCTTTTAGCCCCCCTGGGAAATGGACTTCCTTCTCCCAGGTTACCGGCCTGCCACGTGGAGGCAGGAGCAGTGTCAACCAGTGACCAAGCAATCAGAAAAATAAGAAAGCAGTTAGTTGCTAGTGGAGGTAGATTGGAATAATGATATTACCATTTATCGAAAAAAGGCGCGTAGCCACGAATTTGCCAAGGGCACCAAAAACCTAGCTACGCCTCTGGTTTTCATCATACATTTTGTCTCCATAAATCTCTGATATTTTCACAAACTCTGTATCAACTCAAACATGGCTCTTATAGGTAACACAATGATTATAATCACTATCCTCTCACACTGGGTTGAAAAGGCCTTAATTTCATCAATAATGCAAGAAATTTTTTTTGGACTTTTAGTCAGTCTCAGGTCAGGGTTGCATGAATTTTTCTCCTGGACATTTGGATTTTCCATCCAGCAAACCGACTAAAGAAAATTCTCAATTAAAAACATAATATACTGATGCCTCATAGGCTTAACTGCACTGGTGCTAAACACACCTAACCCATACCATGTTTAACAATAAAGTATAACAAAAAGTTACATAATATAAGACAACTTTGAAATTTTAAGACAACGCCCCAGAACTTGTAACCGTGTCAGCGTATTCTTAGATATACACTCTGTTGTATGTCTGCAAACAGTTCGTCAAAATTTGAGTACGGTAACGCAGCTTTTCACAAATTAAATGATCAGCCTGTGTAAGTCTTTAAATCAAAACTCAGTGCCAAAAAATACAGTTTTTAGGCACCCTGCAAAATTTGCGAACGATACTAGTTATCGTAGCCCCTCAACCACTTCACCCAAATGGTAGCTTTGCTACTGTGAAAGCCATTGGATTTCTCAACTGTAGAGCTATTAGTACCGTCGTAGCGCCGAAAGTTTGAGTAGCTGCAGTAATTGTGATTTCGCAGTACACTCAACGTTATTTTACCGAAGCCGAATTCTTTATGTTGGCTTCCATTTACCTGCACCGCACTTCTCATATCTGCCTAGCAAAATGAATAATAAAAAAAAAGTGAAGCAATTCTCAATGCAGTGTCTAGCAGAGTCTAAATACAGTACTACAATGTAAAAGCTAAAAATACATCAAAAGGGAAAGATAGATCACATTTAACAGTTATACATTCTTTAGTCACCAGAGGGTACTGATGTTTGATATAGCGTAAATTAGGACAGGTGATAAACGAACATCGTTGCAAATATGTATGCACTATTGTACTTAAAATTAAAATTCTGAGAAGCAGCAACAGGTATTTGAATATAAATCATGCCCGCAGCCACTGGGAGTTGTGGATGCAGAGGTGTGGTGGACGATCAGTATGAAAAGGTGTGTTGTAATTTTTTTTTTTTTTTTTAACCTTTAGCATTTGTGTGTAGCTGAAGGCTATTTAACAAGTTAACACTTGTTAAAGAAAATCCTGTTCTCACTTTTATTTATCGTTGAATTCACTTAACAGAGCTTAACTATGAATTAATAGAAACTGAAGCTTTTGTTATTTAAACCATGGGAATATCTGAGTAGCCAGCAGATAGGAAGACCGTGAGAGCAGCTTACGTGTCATCGTAATATATGATATTCTCTAGAAACATCAACTGTATCCTAGATGGGCATTATTATACAGATTTCGATTATTTTGTAAAAATAATAATAAATAAGAGCTGTCACCACTGAGATGATTTAGTAAAACTTCAAATGTAATTGCAGGGAAACGATCAGTAGTCCCGTTGCAGAGAAAATCACCGACACAAGAAAAATTCGGTAAAATCTTCCTGAATTGATATGAAAATAAAATTTGCAATGAAAAATTAAAAAGTACTTACGGTTTTAACGGTGATTTTTAATATATATATGTACACATAAGCACCTCTTGTGGGGGGCTAAAGTCCCAGAACATTTGTTTTATATAATTTGCACTTTATGTTTTGACTAAAACGTCAAAAACATAACAGTGGAACATACAAGCACCAATTTGAGGAATTATTAAAGTTTGAAAATGGCAGAAGGTTATCAAATTGTAGCAGGATACTGAAAGCAAAGTGGAGGAGAAATTGTTGAAGTTAAACATAAGAAAAGCACCTGGGGTGGATGGGATCTATCCAGTTATATTAAAGGAGGCGGCAAAGCAACTAAGCAAACCCGGGCTGCCAGAGTAGCTCATGGTGTATTGTTGATGATATATAGGAATTTTTCTAGCAGGCATAAGGAGGTGATTATTCCCTTGTATAAGGCAATGGAAAAACAAGATGCAGGATATTTCAGAGACTGCTGGGAGTCATTGCGGTACAAGTAAACACATGGGATGTGTTAGGGTAGCTAAGAATAGAAACAGGTGCATGTATACCTGCGTGTACACCAATGCTAGGAGTTTGGTAAATAAATTTGATGAATTTGAGGTATTGCTCAAAACATCAAAGGCAGATATTGTTGGGATATCAGAGACGTGGTGTCACACAGATATAAGTAATGCGGAACTGGAATTTGGGGAATACAATGTGTATAGAAAGGATAGACAGGACAGGAGGGGAGGAGGGGTTATGCTATTAATTAAGAAACACATAAAAGTCCAAGGAAGTGAAGCCAGTCGACATCGATGGACAGGGCAGTGTCGAGTCAGTTTGGTGTGACATAAGCATAGGGAAATCAAAATTGAGAGTAGGAGTGTGCTATAGGCCTAATGACTCTGATGAGTATAATAAGATATTGTACAGGGAAATAGTGGGCCAGTAAATCAGAGAGTCTTATAATGGAGGATTTTAATTTCCCAGATATTGACTGGAATTTGTGGGTTGGTCACTCGCACACTAGCAAGGCTTTTGTGGATTTATTGGATGATTGTTTTCTACATCAGCATGTTCGTGAGGCAACAAGAGGGAGCAATACTCTTGATCTGATTATCAGTAGTGATTCTTCATGCATTAAGAATCTGCAGATAAATGAACCACTAGGTGGCAGTGATCACAGTGTGTTGAAGTGGGATTTACTCAAGGAGGTAACTACCATCAGAGGTAAAGGGAAGGGTTTTTGTTTTCGTAAAGGCGACTGTGATGGTCTGAGACAGTATTTAAATTCTATACAGTGGGACCAACTGATGATGTTACCAACAGCAAACTCAAAATGGGAAGCATTCAAGGAACTAATCTTGGAGGCTACCAAGCTTTACATACCAACTAAGAAATATTGTTCAAGGTTTAGGCCTAAATGGTTGTCAGATGAACTAATGAGACATGTGGCAGAGAAGAAAAATGCATGGGATACATACAAATTAACGGGTGACATGGAAGCCTATGATAGATATAAGTTGGTCTGTAACCAAGTCACAAAGGAGATTAGGCAGGCAAAGGCAGACTACGAAAAATCCTTGGCAAAGGACGCAAAGAAAAACAGAAAAGAGTTCTTTACATATTTAAACTCAAGAAGGAAAGGGATGAATCAGATTGGTCCACTGGATATTGATGGTTCAACAGTTGAGGATCCTGCTCAGGTGGCTAACAATCTAAACGAGTATTTTGCATCTACATTCACGCATGAGGAGTTATTCAGGAAGGAGAATGATGTAGGTAAAGTAAACATTGGCAGTGAGCTGGATGATTTTGTAATAACTGAGAGGAAAGTGGAGGAGAGATTGTTGAGGATAAACATAAAAAAGGCACCTGGGGTGGATGGGATCTATCCAGTTACATTAAAGGAGGCAGCAAAGGAAGTAAGCAAACCCCTAGCCATAATTATGAGAGCTTCTTTGGACTCAGGGGAGGTACTCATAGACTGGAGATGTGCAAATGTAACCCCAATTCACAAAGGAGGTTCAAAGGCTGACACAAGTAATTATAGACCTGTTAGTTTAATTCTGTTCCAGGTAAATTAATGGAGGCACTGGTTAAAGAAGCACTGCAGGATCATCTAGACAAGAATTCAGTTATAGCTAGCAGACGCAGCATGGTTTTGTTAAGGGCAGGTCTTGCCTGACCAATTTGATTGGATACTATGATGTAGTCACAAAAGAACTGGATGCAGGGAATAACTTTGATATTATATATTTGGATCTTAGAAAGGCTTTTGATACTGTTGCACATGGAAGACTGCTGCACAAATTGGAGCAGTGTGGCATTGGAGGCAAATTGCTGCTATGGATAAGGGGATGGTTGAGTGGCAGAAGACAGAGAGTGGTAATCAATGGACACTGCTCAACGTGGACTAATGTTATTAGTGGAGTTCCTCAGGGTTCAGTGTTGGGTCCGTTGTTGTTTTCGGTGTTTATGAATGATATTGATGATGGGATATCAAGTTTAATGTCCACGTTTGCAGATGATACAAAGGTTCGCAGGGTTGTTAAGGACACTACTGACGCTATGCTGCTGCAACAGGATCTGGAAAGGTTGAACAGATGGGCTGAGAGGTGGCAAATGAAGTTTAACATTGACAAATGTAAAGTACTACATATGGGAAACAGTAACCCCAGAGCAACATATCAACTCTGCGGTACTACACTGACAGTGGTGGAGAATGAAAAGGACCTGGGGGTAATTGTGCAGGCAGATATGAAGTTCTCTGAGCAGTGCAGACGAGCTGCAAGAGTAGCTTATGGTGTCTTGTCAATGATATACAGGAATTTTTCTAGCAGGGATAAGGAGGTGATTATTCCCTTGTATAAGGCAATGGTTAGGCCACATCTTGAGTACTGTATACAGGTCTGGAGGCCTCATTTCAAGAAGGATGTAGAGCTGCTGGAACGGATACAGAGAAGGGCAACAAGATTAGTGAATGGAACAAAGGGTTGCTCTTACGAAGAAAGGCTTAAGTTTTGCAAATTACAGAGTCTGGAGACTAGGCACCGGCGAGGTGATCTGATAGAGGTGTATAAGGCTTTGAATGGTTTGAGCATGCTCAATGCCAATGGGATTCTTCATCTTGCTCAGAATAATCACCTCAGAGGGCATAAATTCAAATTGAGGAAGGACGGATGTCGGATAGATGTGCGGAAATTTGCCTTTGGCCAGCGAGTGGTTGGTTGGTGGAACTGACTTCCATCACTTGTTGTTGAAGTTGATAGCCTAAACAGATTTAAAGCTCAACTGGACAGGTATTTCGAACGAACGGAGGGGTGAAATGAGAGTGGTGTGTGTTTTTTTTTTTTTTTTTTTGGCTGATGCTGAATAAGCTTGCTTTCTTGCATCATATGCCTCTACTAATGCTAATGGTCAGGCCACACCTAGAGTACTGTATACAGGTCTGGAGGCCTCATTTTAAGAAGAATGTAGAGCTGTTTGAACGCGTAAGAGAAGGGCAACAAGATTAGTGAATGGAACAAAGGGTTGCTCTTATGAAGAAAGGTTTAAGTTTTGCAAATTACAGTGTCTGGAGACTAGGCACCAGCGAGGTGATCTGATAGAGGTGTATAAAGCCATGAATGGTTTGAGCATGCTCAATGCTGATGGGATTCTTCCTCTTGCTCAGAATAATCACCTGAGAGGGCATAAATTCAAATTGAGGAAAGACAGATATAGGATAGACGTGAGGAAATTTGCCTTTAGCCAGTGGGTGGTTGGTTGGTGGAACAGACTTCCATCCCTTTTCGTGGAAGTTGATAGCCTAAATAAGTTTAAGGCTCAGCTGGACAGGTATTTCGAACGAACAGAGGGGTGAAGTGGAAGTGGTTATTTTTTATTTATTTATTTATTTATTTTTTGGCTGATGCTGCATAAGCTTGCTTTCTTGCATCAAATGCCTCTACTAATGCTAATGGTAATGCCATAATTATGAGAGCATCCTTGGACTCAGGGGAGGTTCCCACGTACTGGAGATGTGCAAATGTATCCCCAATTTACAAAGGGGGATCGAAGGGTGACACGAGTAATTATAGACCAGATAGTTTAACTTCTGTTCCGGGTAAAATAATGGAGTCGCTGGTTAAAGGTGCATTGCAGGATCATCTAGACAAGACTGCAGCAATAATTCAGACACAGCATGGGTTTGTTAAGGGAAAGTCTTGTCTGACAAATTTGATAGGATATTATGATGTGGTTACAAAGGAACTGGATGCAAAAAATAATTTTGATATCATATATTTGGATTTCAGGAAAGCTTTTGACATTGTTGCGCATGGAAGACTATTGTACAAATTGGAGCAGAATGGTATTAAGGGTAAGTTGCTACAATGGATAAAAGGATGGTTAAGTGGGAGAAGACAGAGTGTGGTAATCAATGGGTGCTGCTCTTCGTGGACTAATGTTATTAGTGGAGTCCCACAGGGTTCGGTGTTAGGTCCACTGTTGTTTTGTATATTTATCAATGATATTGATGAAGGTATATCAGGCTTAATGTCGAAGTTTGCAGATGATACAAAGGTTGGCAGGGTTGTTAATGACAGTAATGGCAGTGTGCTACTGCAACAGGATCTAGATAATTTGGGCAGATGGGCTAAGAAGTGGCAACTGAAGTTTAACCTTGACAAATGCAAAGTACTGCATATGGGTAGACGTAACCCCAGAGAAACGTACCAACTGTGTGGTACTACGCTTAAGGTGGTAGAAAATGAAAAAGACCTGGGAGTAATTGTGCAGGCAGATATGAAGTTTTCTGAGCAATGCAGACAGGCTGCCAGGGCAGGTCATGGGGTTTTGTCAATGATATATAGGAATTTTGCTAGCACGGAGAAGGAGGTGATTGTCCTCTGTATAAGGCAATGGTCAGGCCACGCCTTGAGTACTGCGTACAGGTCTGGAGGCCTCATTTTAGGAAGGATGTAGATTTGCTTGAGCGTGTACAGAGAAAGGCAACAAGATTGGTGAGGGGAATGAAGGGATCCTCATACCAAGAGAGGCTTAAGTTCTGCAAATTGCAGTGGCTGGAGACTAGGCACCTGCGCGGTGATCTGATTGAGGTGTATAAGGCCTTGAATGGGTTGAGCACGCTGAATTCTGATGGGATCCTTCCACTTATTCAGATTACGAACCTAAGGGGGCATAAATTCAAATTAAGAAAAGACAGATGTAGAATAGATGTGTGGAAATTTGCCTTTAGCCAGCGGGTGGTTAATTGCTGGAACAAACTTCCATCTGTCGTTGTGGAAGTTGATAGGTTGAATAAATTTAAGGAGGAACTGGACAGGCGGTTTATGTGCATTAACAAAGCAGCTCCAATTGAATATCATTAAAGTCTTGCTAAACGGCAATTAATAGTGGTCTGGGTTGGAAATTTGTAATAGAATTCCACTACATCAGATTGCTGATTTTCGTTACAATATTTCTACAAAGATAAAAATATGTGAATATATATATATATATATATATATATATATTTTTTTTTTTTGTCTTGCAAATTTATTTATGAAAACAATATATATATTTTTAAAATAATAGAAGAATACATTATATATATAAAATAAATAATATAGAGGCAATATGGAAGAAGCGTGTAAAAAAGAGCAAAGAAACAAATAAATGAACAAGGACGAAAGTGGAAGGAATATGTATCCAAAAAAAATTTTTAAATATTAAATATAAAGCAAACGTAGCCAAAGTTATAAACCAATAAATAATACATTTAGTCCGGTGCTACATGACAGTGCCGAGAACAAAACATGACCATTGTATCTAGTCTTGTCAGAGGAGCCCCTGGATACAACAGCTATGAATATTACTGCATTTCAAAAAATTCATAATATTGACAGTTTCTATATATATATATATATATATATCAACAGTGGTTTCAGTTCTGCAATTTACAGTGTCTGGAGATTAGGCGTCTGTGAGGATATGAGGTGTTGAAGGCATTGAATGGATTTATTCAAAGTAAGTGCAATACTGATGGAATTTCTTCCTCTTTTTTAGACTACACACATGGGGGAGCATAAATTCAAATTGAGAAAGATTGGTTGCAGGACAAATGTGTGGAAGTTTGCTTTCAGCTAGTGGGTTTTTGATTGTTGGAGCAAACATCAGGGAAGAACTAGATAAACTGTTGGAGTGAATGGTCAAGGTGATGTGAAGTTTAGTGATAGTAGTTCTGAAAAAACACAGCTCAGTTTTGCAGGAGTTTAAATAGAACACTTTGTGGAATAGAACACATGTTTATATACTATCTTATTTTTAACAGTCAAGTATGTATATGGCATTGCCGATACATACTTTGAACTTGGACTGTGTTTTGGTGCATTTCAAGGCCTATATTTACATAATTCATATTATTCTTACTTACAGATTTAGAATTTTTAAGCTAGTGAAAAATTATTATATAAGGAAGATGGGTATGAAGTAATAAGCTGCATGACAGGAGAGACTGCTTCTACAGGGATGGGATACACTTAAATAGAATGGGTCCAAGAATATTTGCTGATGCTATCCAGGCAGTGTTAGGTGGGTTGGAAAACTGCTAGTTTGGGAGGATTCATAGAATAAAAGATTAACAGTAGCCGCAGGCAGAGGTGCGAGTGATTCTTGCACTGCTTCTATTATATTGGAGGGTGGGATGCTGGGGTTTCTAGGGACTGGTGAGAGTCATCACGGAACAAATAAATACATGGGCTGTGTTAGGGTAACTAAGAATAAGAATAGATGCATGCATACTTGCATGTACACTAATGCTAGGAGTATAGTAAATAAATTTGATGTGCTGGTGAAAATATCAAAGGCGGATATTGTTGGGATATCAGAGACAAGGTGTCACTGATATAAGCAGTGCAGAATTGGGGATACATTTGCACATCTCTAGTCCGTGGAGTCCAAGGATGCTTTCATACTTATGGCTAAGGGTTTGCTTACTCCCTTTACTGCATCCTTTAATATAACTAGATAGATCCCATCCACTCCAGGTGCCTTTCTTATGTTAACTTCAACAATTTCTCTTCCACTTTGCTCTCAGTTATTATAAAATCATTAAAGCACCCTGTTACAGTCTGATAAACTTCTGGCATTTTCCTCCCTTAATAACTCCTCATGTGTGAATGTAGATGCAAAATACTCATTCAGTTTGTTTGCTATCTGAGCAGGATCATCAACAGTTGAACCATCGATATCAAGTGAACCAATCTGATTCATCCCCTTCCTTCTAGAGTTTACATAAGTAAAGAACTCTTTGCTGTTTTTCTTTACATCCTTTGCCAAAGATTTCTCGTAATCTGCTTTCGCCTGCCTAACCTCCTTTGTAACTTGGTTACAGACCAGCTTATATCTATCGTAGGCTTCTGTATCACATGTTAATTTATATGTATCCCATGCATTTTTCTTCTTTGTCACAGGTCTAATTAGTTCATCTGACATCCATTTAGGCCTAAATCTTGAACAATATTTCTTTGGTGGTAAAAAAAAGCCTGGTAGCTTCCAAGATTAATTCTTTGAATGCTTCCCATTTTGAATTTGCTGTTGGTAACATCATGAGTTAGTCCCACTATATAGAATTTAAATACTGCCTCAGACCACTGTAGTCACCTTTACAAAAGCAAAAACCCTTCCCTTTACCCCTGATGGTAGTTACCTCTTTGAGTAAATCGCACTTCAGCACACTGTGATCACTGCCACCTAGTGATTCCTTTATCTGCAGATTCTTGATGCATGAAGAATCACTACTGATAATCAGATCAAGAGTATTACTCCCTCTAGTTGCCTCCTGAACATGCTGCTGTAGGAAACAATCATCCAATAAATCCACAAAAGCCGTGCTAGTGTGTGAGTGACCAACCTACAAATTCTAGTCAACCTCTGGGAAATTAAAATCCCCCATTATAAGACTCTCATTTACTGGTCCACTCTATTTCTCTGCACAATTGCTCATTATACTCATCAGATTCATTTGGCCTATAACACACACCTACTCTCATTTTTCCTTTCCCAGTGCTTATGTCACACCAAACAGACTCAACATTGCATTGTCCACAAACATGAATTGGATGCACTTCCTTAGATTTTATGTTTCTTAATTAACAGCATAACCCCTCCTCCCTTTCTGTCCTGTTTATCCTTTCTGTACACATTGTACTCTCCCAAATTCTAGTCCTGTACTGCTTATGTCTGTGTGACACCATGTCTCTGATATCCTAACAATATCTGCCTTTGATGTCTTGACTAACACTTAAAGCTCATCGAATTTATTAACTATGCTTGCTCCTAGCATTGCTGTACATGCAAGTATACATGTACCTGTTTCTACTCTTAGTTACCTTAACACAGCCCATGTATTTTCTTGTTCCACTATGACTCCCAGCAGTCCTGGAAATTCCCATTGCCTTGCTTTCCAGGCTGCTGCTCAATTGCATTTCAATAGAAGTAGTGCAAGAATCACTTTTACCTCTACCAGCGGCTACTGTTAATCTATTAGTCTGTGTATCCCCCCCCAGCTGGCAGTTTTCTGACCCACCTAACTCTGCCTCGATAGCATCAGCAAATATTCTTGCACCCTTTCTATTTAAGTGTATCCCATCCCTATAGAAGCAGTCTCTCCTGTTAACAAGCACAGACCAGGCTGAGAAAAATTCTACCCCTTCAGCCTTGGCCAATCTCTGTAGGGCCGAATTGATTGACAATGCTCTCATCATATACTCCTTCCTATCGTGTCTCCAGTCTTAAATATACTTTGGAATAGTATATTTAAGACTGGAGGTCACTCCTAAAAAAAAGTGATTGAACTTATAGAAAAGTTTCAAGGAAGAGCAACCAGGTTGGTGAGGTGCACTGTAGAAGTTGTTGACTGCAAAGCTTGGCATCTAGACACATTAGGAAGATGTGATTGAAGTCTATAAGTTCCTGAGGAGAATCAGTAAAATGATTGAGGCAATCTTAAGGAGTAACAAAGTTGGATCTCAATAAGTTTATCTTTGGGCAGTATGTAAATTACCTCCTAAACGTGGCTGAGAAGGGGAATCGGGTAAAGTTCAAGACAGGTTTTGATGGTTTCCTTTTGGTGAAGGAAAAAGTGAGTGATTGAGGATTTTTATTTTATTATTTTGTGTGTTTATGATATATTTTTTGGGCAGTTGTAGAAAAGTGTGCTTCCTTCTACCGTCTAACTGTTCTAATACTATTACAGTATCAGAAATGTATTTAAAAAATTTTTTTTTTTTTTTTTTTATGAAAACTGGAATTAATATATTTTCTGCATAATATTTATATTAGTATTTGTTCTTGTATTTATATTAGTATTTTGTTCTTGTATATACTCTGACACAACCACAGGTCAGAGGAGTTTACAATAAATCATGAATACAGTTAATTGTATTTAGCAGTAAAAGGCTTAAACCACGGTCCACTCAAAAAGTGTGCTATGACACTCCCACTCCTGGCCACTCGGCTATGTCAGGCCTGCATCAGTTTGTTGCTGTTTGCTTCATCAGCCAAAAAATAAAATAAATAATAATACCAATAAATAAAAAACAATAAACATAAAAGATAAAATAAATAAAAAGAAAATAAACTGATTCCCTCCTCATATAGGTAACTGTTTGGCTGATCTTTGAATTTACTCCAGCTGTCAGCCTCCACTACCCATAGAGGTAACTTATTCCAGCAAACAACTCCTCACTGGCTAAAAGAAAACTTTCAACAATCCAGTCTAAACCTCTACCCATAATTTGAATTTATGATCCCTAATTCTTGAATCATTTGTAACAATGAAAACTTCACCATTCATTTTATTATTCCTCTCATAGCCGTATAGGTCTCAATCAGCTCAAGCTCTTTAGTCCACATATTTGAAGACGTTCCTCATATGGGAACTTTTTTTTCAGATCTCACCAAATTGGTTGACCACCTTTGGACCCTTTCCAGAAGCTTAGTGTCTTATTTGAGGTGTGGTCTCCATACTTGGACACAGTCTTCCAAATGTAGAATGGAATTATGACCTTTCTATCTCTGCAAGCAAATGTTCAATAGATTATTAATAATACACCATGGTCCTTCCTTTCTGCCTATCTATACTGCATGGAGAACTTCATTTTCACTCATATCATAACTCCTAAACCTTTCTTCCTCTGTTTTTTTTAATTCAACCCCATCAACTTTTTATCTTGAAGTTGCCATTCCCCAAGTGTAAGACCTTGCATTTTGCCACATTCAATCATAGCTGCCGCTCTTTTGACCATCCCTGAAGCCTGTCCAAGTCATCCTGAAGGAGTACTGCTTGCCAGTGATCATCAGTTCTCCCAGTCTTGACATCATGCCCACTAACCCTCATTGATGTCATTTATGAAAACTGGAAGCAAAGTTGGTCCCAGAACCAGTCCTTGGGGGGGGGGGGTCACACTTCTAACTTTAGACAGATCTGAAGGGCAACATTAATCACAATTCATTGACTCCTGCCCTGAAGCCACTTTGCAATCCATCTTAGAATCTTACTGGTGATTCCAGCTTGTTTCAGCTTTTGAGGAATGCTTTGCTAAAATCCAAATAAACAATATTGAAATTACTTCCTATAACCAGCTCATGAGTAACCATGTCAAGATTATTATTTTTATTATTATTATAATCCATATGGTGCAAGGAAGCCAGATGCTTATGCTGCACAGATTAAAAAAAAAAAAAGAGAGAGAGAGAAAAGTAGAAAGGAATCACTAAGAAAGAGAAGAATAATGATATCCAGCTCGGAACCCTGGGTGTGCCAAGACCATACTCACCAGATGTGAGCCCCAGATTCATTAAAGATGATTTAGCCTTAACAAAATTGTATTATACGTCCTTCTGAATTCCATTTTTATTTGAACTATCCTCTGTTGCGCTCTTCGTTGTTGTCTCCATGATTTTTCTTACTACTGAAGTCAAACTCATCAGTCTGTAGTTATCCATTTTGCTCCTAGAACTTCCTTTCTGTATTAGCGGTACAATGGCACATCTCTAGAAGAATCTCTCCCGAGTCCAGTGATGCCCTCATAATTTAATTTTAATTGTTCAGTGCACTCTCTCACTGTCTCCCTTAAAATTACTAGGTATATGCCATCAACTTGAGGAGCCTTACTTGTCTTTAGACTCAAAGGTTTTTATAATAAACAACCTTATGTAATTTCATTTTGCTAATTTCATACTGCTCAGCCTCATTCACACAACCTCTCCTCACCATGGAGGGTCTTTCATCTGTAAAGAACAATATGAAGTACTTATTAAACTCATCAGCTGGGTTTTCAAAGGCTTTTTCTCATCCATTATGCAAGGGTCTGATGTCATTTGTTTTCTTCGTATTCACATATGGAAAAAACACCTTGCCTCCATCCTTTGCTTTCTGAGCAAAGGCAAAGTATTTTTAATACTCTGCCTTTGCCAACCAAAACGTTTCCAAGGCACTCTTAAATATCAACTTGCAGCTGCTTATAAATGCTTTGGCAGCAACAATGCATTTAATATCTCACAAATTAATTAATTCCAACAATTTTTCATCCAGAACCAGGTGAAAAACATTTCTTAGAAATGCTGCATAAAAATTTTAATTATTAACTTAAGATAATATTTATATTATAAATAAACAAGTCATTATATATACATAGACAACATTATATCAGAAAAAGTAAATGATCCCTAGTGAATGATTCAGGAGTAATATTGAAAAGAAAATGGTCAGAGATGGTCTGAATATTATTATACTTGATAATATTCAGACTAATTGTAGCACAATAAAGAAATAAGATATGAAAGAATAAAATTTTGATTCTGTAATGAAAACTTATTCATATTATTCATTAAATGCATGTAACTACCTAGAAACCTTCAGTCTGATCAACGATCGCCAGTATGGATTCCATCAGTTTCGATCCACTGGTTTATGTTACCCATCTATGGATAAATTCAATGGCAAAGTTTGGTGAAACACAAGCAGTTGCTCTTGACATATCAAAGGCTTTCAGTCGTGTTTGGCATAAAGGTCTTCTAAACAAGCTCTAAACTTATGGTTTGCCAACTGTTTTTTGTAATTGGTTGTCCAGTTTTCTCTCTGATCGCTCACTGAGGGTGATGGTAGATGGCTCTCTGTCTTCTAACTTTTCCACTGATTCTGGTGCCCCCCAAGGTTCAGTTATTTTCCTCTTGTATATTAATGACTTTCCATTGACTGGAAATCCTATCCATAGTTTTGCCGATGATAGCACATTGCATTCCACTTTCCATTTTGAAAAACCTTGCCCTGCTCAATCAGCTTCAACTTCTCAAATATCAGCTACCAATTCCTTAAATGCCAATCTTCAGGTAATTCTCCAGTGGGGCAAAGACAACTTTGTTGATTTTAATCCTTCTAAAACTCAGTCTTGTCTTATATCTCGCAAAAAGGATTCTTCTGCACCTATGCTTATCTTTGGTGACACTCCGATTTCTAGGCAAAATGATATCTCTCTTTTGGGGATTACCCTGACTTCTAATCTCTCTTGGCACAAGCACAAATATTGCGTCCTCTGCATCTAAAAAATCTGGTTTTCTGTTTCGCTCTCAGCATTACTTTTCTTCCAAACAGCTGTTCACTCCGTACAAATCGCAAATCCACCCTACCATGGAATATTGTTCCCACATCTGGGGTGGTGACCCCAAAACCTCTCTCAGGCTTCTAGATTCCATTCAGAAGAGGGCAGTTAGGTTAATTAATGACCCCTCTCTAACAGAGTCTCTCCACTCTCTGTCTCATAGACATACTGTTTCTGCTGCATGCCTTTTCTACAGATACTTCCATGGGCACTGTTCTTCTGAATTGGTGGCGCCTCCGTAGCCAGGTGGGAAGGAGCAGCAGTGCATAGCACACGCTTCTTGATTAGACCGGAGTTCGAGCCCGTCACCACCAAATACAGAGGATGCGGAAAGGTCAGGGAATGACCACCGCATATTCCCGGAGCAATATGGCCCTTGGAGCATTAGCAACTAGGGCCATATTCCCGGAGCAGTATGGCCCTAGTTGCTAATGCTCCTAAAAACCAAATAACAACAACTTCTGAATTGGCTTCTGTAATTCCCGCTCTCTCTCTTTCAAAACAGTCCGAACGCATGCTGCCACCAGCCAACCTCCATTTACTGTCGAACTTCAAACTCACAGAACCAACTTTTCATCTTCCTCGTGTATTCATTCAACTGCCGTTTTCTGGAACAACCTTCCTTCACATGTATTTCCTGAAAATTACAGTCTACAGAAGTTCAAGTCTAATGTCAACAAATATCTTCTTTTGTCTTCTCAACCTCCAACCCAAGCACGGTACTAAATACCATAGGTTCTAATACTTCTCTTGTTTAGGGTTTTTATAAAAAAAAAAGAAAATGTAAATTTTCTTGCTGTTTCCTGATAGGGCATAAATAGAATTTATATAACTGGGTCAACTAGTTATATGAATTCTATTTATACTCTATATCACTGGGGAAAGCCAAGTTTACAAGTTCATTGTAAATGTATCAGTGTATATATCATTGCTGTTTTTATCATTGTAAATGTATCAGTGTATATATCATTGCAGGTTAGATGTCACAGCATTCATATTAGTGTAAGGACTTGCAGCAGTACTCCACAACCACAGCAAGTCCTTCTACTGTATATTTATTATTAAACTAGGAAAACTAAATATGGGATTAAACCAGCATTATTTTAGATATCATGTACTATTTTTATTATTATTTTTTTTCATATAGTTTGTCGTACTACATCACCTTAGAGTCTGGCGCCTCTGTAGCCAGGTGGGCAGGAGCAGCAGCGTGTAGCACACGCTTCTTGATTAGACCGGGGTTCGAGTCCGTGACCACCAAATACAAAGGATGCGAAAAGGTCAGAGAATGACCACCGCATATCTCCGGAGCAATATGGCCTTAGTTGCTAATGCTCCTAAAACCAAATAACAATAACAACAATCTTAGAGTCTGCTACTCATATAGCAACAGTTTAAAGTAGCAACCATACTGGAAATTTGGTCTTGTGAGGGACTTCATGCAAGGGGGATTTTGTGGGTAAAATAGACAGCATTAAATTATTGAAAGTTGCTGTAACAGCAATATTATGGCACCATATGAATAAATGGTATAAATGATTTGCTTACATGGAATGTACTTCAATAATAATGCCATACATTATATAGCATATCAGACACAGGAGCCTATTAGAAAATTTTGGATGAAATATCTTGAAACATTCACTTTATAGCTCAAACAGTCATCTGATTTTTACTTGTTTCCACATTAAAGAAAAAGATAAAAACATTTTCAAGGCTCATAACAAATATTGATGTTTGGTGAGAAATTTGTGACTATGCTGAAAGACTGTTCATGCCAATGTTAAAGGTCGTTAATGTTGGCATAAACAATTTGATTAAATGAGACAAATACCTCAATTGTTTTTGTAAATATTTTCAAAAATAGCATATATGTAGTAGTTTCATATGTATATTTTCAAGTTTTTCAATAAAGATGTCTGCTTGCTATAACCATATTTCAGGTTAACCCTTATATACAGTTTTGGAGTTGATAAAAATAAAATTTTAAGTAACAATTGAAAGAATATTTTTTATATCGCATTTGAGTTTTCATTTCATTTAGAACATAGTGTTAATCCTTATTGCATATGTATTTATTTTATTTTTATTATTTTTTAATATATTTTTAGTATTTACTTTCATTCTTCAAACCATGCTCAGTAAGTACTTAATACCTTTTCATGTTTAGCATTTTCATAAATTATATATATCATATATATATATTATATTCAAGTGGTTTGTAAGCTATTATTCTTATTGTAATTGTTCTCAAATACTTGCTTCCAATGTTATTTGCTTCCATTGACTTTCATGTCAAATGTGACATATGAAAGTCAATGTTCATACTTATCTCAATAATTTTCAGGAACATCCCAGAAATCTTATTCCTGAATTACTTAGACAGTTCTACAATCTAGGTTGGGTAACAGGAACTGGTGGAGGAATTAGTATTAAATTTGGGTAAGTGTTTTATTATTATTAACCTATTTCATATTTGTTATTTGAATTGACATTGTAAAATTAATTTACTACTAATATGCCAATATCCATAAGCGTATTACTAAGTAATATAGACCCATAAGAAGGCTCATAT
This sequence comes from Mastigoproctus giganteus, assembly GCF_048544385.1. Taxonomy (NCBI): domain Eukaryota; kingdom Metazoa; phylum Arthropoda; class Arachnida; order Uropygi; family Thelyphonidae; genus Mastigoproctus; species Mastigoproctus giganteus. Next base: position 216,881,687 of record NC_143584.1, on the reverse strand, counting down.
ATACTAATATATAAATATAACACTAATATACAAATTAGTGTCTATGTTAAAACATATAAAATATATTTTTTGTCTCTGTAATCTGGCGACATTTTCCATGTTTTTTTCCGCTTTCTTTGACCATAAAATATTGCTCAATATTACACACTGTTGTCAAGAATAAAGAGAAGGGAAATTATGATGCCATTGTTTGGATTCTGTTTGGTGGAACCACTTGGTGACTAACAATTAGAAACGCTAAACGGGAACTGTTCAGAGGAGTAATTCAAGATGCTACCGATTGTTTCGCATCTTTAAAGCATTACTGTTCCAGGTCTAGACCAAAGTGGATGACTACTGAGCTGATGAAGACTGTAACAGAAAAGAAAGTTGTATGGATTAATATAAATTTTCAGAAAACACAATGCTGTGACAAGTATAAAGTAGTCTGTTAATTGCAGTGTAGGAAGTGCTAAGGCAGACTTTGAAAGACTTTTGCAGAGGGGGTGAAGGGCAATAGTAAAAAAATTTTTGCATATGTGAATGTTAGAAGAAAGGGACTGGGCCATTGATGAGCAAAGGGGGGGGGATAAACAACATCCCCCTCTTCATATATATAAATGCAAAGAAGAGAAGAACAAACCAGATTGGACCCTTATGTAATGGACGTGGGATAGTATTAGGTACCCCAGCTGAAGTTGAAGATGAACTCAACAGTTACTTTGCATCGATATTTACAGAAGAAAATTTACGTCAATGAGAAATTATGGGAGTGAAGTTGAAAAAAAATGTAATTAATGATGTTGAAATTTCACATGTTTATTTAATAAAAAAAACCTCTCAAGCCTACAGGCCAGTAAGGTCCTGAGGTTGATGGCATATACCTTATGATCTTAAGGGAGGCAGCAAGTGAATGCATTGAATCACTAAGGCTAATTATGCGAGCATCACTGGACTCAGGAGTGATTCCTTTGGATTGGCAAAGTGCCAATGTATCTCCAATACATAAGGGTGGTTCTAAGAGTGAAGTGAGAAATTACCAGCCACAATGATCAAAGTTGGAATTCAGGATCATTTAGATAAAAATGGAATTCTGAAGGATACTCAGCATGGTTTTGTAAAGGGAAAATCATGTTTAATTAATCTGGTTAGCTATTTTGACAGGGTCACTCAAGAGCTAGACTTTGGGAAGAATTTCGACATTGTTTATTTGGATTTCAACAATGCATTTGACTCAGTCCCACGTGACTGGTTACTTTATAAGGTGGAACAGGTTGGAATCACAGGGAAAATCCTTAGATGGATGGCTTCAGGGCAGGAGGCAGAGGGTTGTGATAAATGGTTATTCCTCAGATTGGGTTGATGTAAGAAGTGGGTTCCCCAAGGATCAGTATTAGAACCACTGTTGTTTTTGATTTTCATAAATGACATCGATGAAGGGATAGAGGGCGTGATGTCTAAATTTGCAGATGATGTAAAGATTGGTAGAGCAGTTAATGATCGTCGCCAGCAGAGCTTCTTCAGAATGACCTAGATAGACTTCAGGGATGGTCAGAAAAGTGGCAGCTATGCTTTAATCCAGCAAAGTGTAAGGTGTTGCATCTGAGGAACAGTAACCCCAAAATAACTTATACACTTGGCGGAGTTGAACTAAAGCCGGTAGTGGAGGAAAGGGACTTGGGTGTTACAATACGATCAGACTTTAAGTTCTCTGAGCATTGTAGACAGGTTGCAAGGAAGGCCCATGGTGTCCTATCAATGATGTATTGAACAATTGCTAGTAGAGATAAGGATGTCATAATCCCATTGTATAAGACTATTGTTTGACCACACTTGGAATACTCCGTTCAGGTATGGAGACTGCACCTAAAGAAAGACATTGTTCTTCTTGAAAGGGTCCAGAGACAGGTAACTCGCCTGGTGAGATCGGCAAAAGGGCATCCATATGAGGAAAGACTTCGAATATGTGGGTTGCAGAGCTTGGAAACTCTAGTCATCTTAGAGGAGACTTGACTGAGGTGTTTAAGGCTCTGAGAGGCATAAGCAAAATGAATGAGGATGAAATGTTCACGGTTATAAATGATTCTAGAACTAGGGTAAATAATTTCAAGTTATGGGGGGGAGGGTGTTTAGACTGGATTGCAGGACGTTTTATTTTAGAAAGTTATAAATTACTGGAATAAGTTACCTACATGGGTGGTAGAGGCTTGACAGTTTGGAGAATTCAAAGGTCAGCTGGATAATTACTTACTGGAGGAAGAGGGAAATGCTTAGGTTGTCCATTTCCTTTTCTCTAATGTATTAATTATTATTATTTTTATTTTTTTATTCATATTATTATTTTATTTTATTTATTTTTTTGTTATTTTATTATTATTTTTTTTTATTGTTATTTATTATTGTTATTATTTATTTTTAATTTTTGGTTGGTGCAGCATAAGCCATAGGCTTCCTTGCACCATGTGGCCATTGCTAACACTAATACTAAAATACTAAAAACTGGACACAAAGGATAATTCTGATACACTATGTTTAGACTTTATTAAACTTTTGATAGTCTTCCGTGTGAATACCTTTTGCATATTGGAACAATGTGCCATTAGTGCAAAGTCATTGTGGTGGATAAAGGCTAATTTGAGTAATGAGACAAAGGATAGTTATGAATAGTTATTGCTCTGACTGGACCAGTGTCTTGAGTAGAGCACCACTGGGTTCATTAGAGTTCTCTTGTTTGTTATATTTGTTAATGACATTGACAGAGTAACTAATCTATTAATTGAAATCAGCAATGGCTTTTATATCATTTTATGAGACTTGTCTCTTTTTTAACCATAAAATTTGATGTATTAGAAAGGTAAATTTATAGATAAAAATAAAACTAGAAAAATTTAAAAGAAACTTATTGATTCTTCAGGAAAACTGCATTGTTATTAGTAAATTTGAGAAAATAATGCTTCTCTGCATTATGTAATGTAGATGTAGTTTAGATTAACAAAATGTAAGTTTTTCTGAAAAAATCTGAGAGAAACTCAAATTTCATTATTCACATCTTTTTTTTTTTTTTAAATCATCTCATAATGAATGTGGCACCAGCATTTCTTTTTATGTTACAAATTTGTACAGGCATGAGACAATGGATCATATTAGCAGTACAGGTAGTTCTTGACTTTGAGTTAATTCGTTCCTAGCATGCACTTGTAAAGTGAAAACTCGTAAAGCAGGAATTTATTTCCCATAGACATAAGGTTAAAATTAGGGGTTATGTTCTCAACGATGAAATTATTTATCTAATTAGTTTATGTTTAAACTATGATTGATTTATTGAAAGAAATGAAAATGTAGCCTGTAAAATCAAGCAAGTTATAATAATAGAGAAATTATTTACAACTTACAAATGTTAAAGAATGTTTATTCTTCATCATCATTGACTAAATGCACACTCGTTGATCACTCATTATTGGCTCGGCACTCGTTGGTTTGTTGAACGAGGAGTTGTCTTCTTCAGAAATATTTCAAGAGGCGTTTGTTTCCAAGATAATCTTCTCTTTTAATTATAAATTTTACAATTGCATGCATAAGCCTTTTTTAATAGCACACACAAGTTGCAACTAACACGATTCGCATGGAGTAACAAGTTTATGAAGCTTTAAAAAAAAGGAATGAAGAGAAGATTCTGAAAATTTATTTGTTTTTTATACGATTGAAGATTTCAGTAAAGGGAAAACTATTTCACCATAATAACTTTAAAAGACCACACAATTCCAGCTATCAGTATTTTCACAAATGCAAGAAGATCAAGTTTACTACCTGTTTATAATTGCTTGCAGTAACAGAAAAGCCCAATAAACTGGAAAGTGCAAATTGTTTTTATTGTTTTATGGTTGTGACCTCCAGAAATGTGCTTTAGAAAAATATCACAAAGGCATTTAAAATTGATTCTTATAATGGAACATATGATAACGAAAGTGTAGTGCATTTTAATGATTTGAATTGGTAACTAATACAATTTACAAACCATGCTCACAACCTTTTATATGGCCTTAAGGTCATGCTCATGACCTTAAAAATGACATTTTAGAGAGATAAATAGCTTAGTTATACAGCGAAAATTTCAACTTCCGAGATCTTGAAAAGAATTACCAAAAAACAATGTGTTATTGGGTTCACATTACGATATTTTAACGATACGATGGTGTCTCTGGAACTGGTTAATATAGTAAAGTGGGTACACTGTATTGTATAGCTATGCACATGGTTTGTAGTGCGGTATTTATGAATGTTTTAACATTCATTTTTTGCAATTAATGTTGCAATTAAAATGAATTGTGTTATTACTTTGATTGCTTGAATCCCCTCTAAAATATTAAGTAAATATATATAATTTTTTTTAATAAGGCATGAGATCTATATTGCTCCTTCTGGTGTCCAAAAAGAGAGAGTTCAGCCAGAGGATATGTTTGTTCAAGATATTGAAGAAAAATTTATTTGTGGTCCACCAGCCCACAAGAAATTAAAGAAGAGTGACTGCACTCCACTGTTTATGAATGCCTACACCTTAAGAGGTACTGAATAGTTTGAATGAAAAACCAGTTTCATTTTGTGTATACAAGCTAATATAGTCAGATGGTAATTATGTCCTTTTAGAGTTACAGACATTATGCAGTTCACTCTCATTATATGTAGGGGTTGCATTCTTGTAATATACATCAAATTTGCATAAAACATGAAACTTATAATAATAGGATTGCCTTTCCAAATATGCAAGATTTTGATCTTTCATATTAAATTAATTATTAATATACTTGGTACACTTTTCATATATATATTCACTAAACTGTTTAAAATCCAGTGCTCTTGGGAATTGAGAAGTGCTGCATTTTAGAGAAGTATACTTAGTGGTTGCCGCCTCCGTAGCCAAGTGGTCAGGAGCGGGAGTGCAGTAGTACACGCTCTTTGAGTAGACCGGGGTTCAAGCCCCTGACTGCTGAATACGGTCGATCTGCCAACCCGCACTGGTTGTTATTTGGTTTTTTTTTTTTTTTTTTTAGGAGCATTAGCAACTAAGGCCATATTGCTCCTGGGATATGCGCTGGTCATTCCCTGACCTTTCCGCATCCTCCGTATTTGGTGGTGACGGGCTCGAACCCTGGTTTAATCAAGAAGCGTGTGCTACACTCTGCTGCTTCTTCCCACCTGGCTATGGAGGCATCCCCGCACTGGACCAGCGTGGCAGATTATGGTCCATTTCCCTCAGCATGAATTGTTGAGGAGGCTTCCATCCTGCAGTGGGTTGATAATGGCTGCACTTTACTTTATTTTTTTTACTTACTTATTGGTTGAGCAGTTTTAGAGAAACCTGTTTCAATGAATATTAATCACAAACTTTGTTTGTGCTCTTCAGGTTCCAATTCTTCAAATGAGGAACTGATCCTCTTGGAAAATGTTTTTTCCCCTTCTTTAAACATAAATAGCAAAAAAAACCACAAGAGAAAAGACTTGCATGAACAGAGAACATCTTGTTTCTTCACATCTGCCTAATTTACTTGAAGCCATTGCACATGCCACTGATCATCAGTACACAGCAGCAACACAGTATCTACTGCTTCAGCTGCTGACAACCAGAAAGCTTAAACTAAAATTCATTCTAGTAAGCAGGTGGATTAATACAACCAGTAATGACCACTCCTGGTATGCTGTTACTGTATGTGTTCCCATTAACTTACATGATTCATTTATGCTGCATGAATTTGCCAGGACCCCACATTGTGGATCAGGCAGTTACATTCCCAGTACACCCAAGTACTATTGGTATATGCTTTGCTCTTTAAGTCTGTACACTTTTGTATTCTAATTTTTATTCATCATGAATTACTGGCGTATTCAAGGAGATTGGGGTACTCTTGCTATCTTATTTCTTCCCTCACTTCTCCTTTTTTAGCCTTGGCTTATTACTTACCCTCTATTAAGGCTCCTACCTTTCTCATGTTATGTATATAAATTGTGTATATATCTGTTTAGTCTACTACCTGTTGAGTGAGCTGTTATTCTTAATCACTAAATTTATGATCAATCTTTTTAATTGCCTTCTAGTCAAGATGCAGGCAAGGTGTCTGGAGCTTTAATCACTTGGCTACCCTGGCAGATTCTGTCAGTAAGCTGCTAAATTTTGAAAAATTATTGCATTTTTATTACATTTTCTTACTCAGGCTGGCTTATTGGCCTATTATTGGTCCTGCTGTTACTTGCAAGTAGCAATCAGAAACAGAGCTTTTGCTGATTAATGTTTGATGGTGCTAGCGCTTGAAAAAATACCATTCAATGTTATGCATACCATAATCTGATCTAATGTTTAATCATTTATTCTATGATCAGTTGTTAAATTTGCCATTCTTCATTTATATGCCCTTACTTTATATCTTAACTGTTTGTTCAAAATTTGTTTAAATTATATATATATAATAAATTAATAAATAAATCTGCAATCATTGTCAATCCACTGCAGGATGGAGGTCTCCTCAACAAGTCATATTGAGGGAATGGACCATAATCTGCCATGCTCACCCAGTGGAGATTGTAGTTGGGGGCTTGAACCCCAGTCTACTCAAAGAGCATATGCTACTGCACTCCCACTCTTTGGCTACACAAGGCCTGTTAGAAAAGTAATGAGATTAAATTAATAAAAATGTTTATTTTGAATTTTATGCAGAATAACAATGGTTGCCCTCAAAATAATTTCCTTCTGCAACTAATTTCCTTCTGCAACTACACAATGTCTCCAACTGCATTTCCAGTCATTAAAGCAAGACTGGTAGTCTTCATCAGCTCCTTTATTGTGTCAGTCAATGCCTTTTGAATTGTCTCTATCAACTCATAATGATTTCCTTTTAATTTCTTTTTCAGTTTTTGGAACAAAAGGTAATCACATGAAGTGAGGTCTGATGAATACGGTGGTTGTGAGAGGACTAGAATGCTCTTCTGTGCCAGAAATTCTGTAATGGAGAAGGCAGAATGGGATGGCACATTGTCATGGTGAAGGATCCAAGTGATCTCTGGTCACATACAAAGGATTCTTTTCCACATTTGCTTGAAAATTTCTCTGTAGTAATTTTGGTTCGTTGTTTGTCCCCATGGCAGAAACCCTGTGAATATGATGCCTTAATAAAAAAAAACATGCAATCATCATTTTCACTTTGATTTGATCATTTGAGTTTTCTTAATATATGTGGTGATGTTTCGTGTGCCACTCCTCATTTTGGCATTTGGTTTCTGGATAATACTGCAAAAAACCAGCTTTTGTTACCAGTAACAACTCATTTCAACATGTCTGGATCAATTTCTAACCTTTCTAGCAAATCAAGACATGTTCATGCAATTTTGTTTTCGTTCATCACTCAAAACCCACGGAACCATTTTTGCGCACACATTTTGCACAGGTAAAAAAATTCTTTACTTAAAATTTTGTGAACAGCATCTCAATTTAAATTCAGTTTGTCAGATATCATTCTGTTAACTTTCAGTCTTGATGAATTAATGCTCTCACTCTTTGGACATTATTGTTAGTCTGAGTGGTTGCTGGCTATCTGGAACGTGTCTCATCATCCATTGTTTTACGTCCGTCTGAAAATAATGATGTTATTTTTCAGAGAGGATATATAATACCTCTGGAAAATAATACCATAAATTTGAAATTAATAAATCTTAATAATGAATGGGAATGGGTCTTATTTAAGGTGACCCGCTGGAGAAGTTTTTGGGAAGCTGGATTGTCTGTACTGGAAGACAGATGATGTAGGTAAAAGTGGAGGTGACTCCACAGGAACTGCTAAACCTCAACAAGTTCCTGTGAATCATCTTCACAGGAACTCTGCATATAACAGACTGAAGTTAAGACTTAGATGAAATAAAAACTGAAGCGGAGGATAAATATTGCTTACCCGAGAATCTCTTAGAAACCTGAGTTTGTCTTCAACTTATGATTATAGACCTTGAAGTATCTCAGGAGCATTTTCATTCTCATTGGCACCTTGGAATTCTCATGAAGTCTGTATTATGTTCATTAAAGAGAACCATGGTGCTGTTAGTCGACTTGAAAGCCCAAGACCTTTATTGTGAAGGCTCTCCCATGGGCTTAGTTTTTCAACACTGACTCCTGACCTGAAGAAGCAGGATTCCACTGGAAATCTTTGAAGTTTGGCATGATCTCCAGCCAAAAGTGAAGGCAAGGATGTAATAAAAGCTGAAATGGAGAATGATGGACTTCTCAGTGGCATTTCAATCTCCCTTTGCACTTTAGAATTCTGATGATGCGTGTTCATTGAAGAAAACCATGGTATTGTCAGCCAATTTAAAAACCTGAGACTGTTGTGAGTGTTCCCACAGGCACAGACAAACTTGACTCCTATCTGAAGGAACATAAGAGAGGAACTAAGTCATCCTCAGCTGCTCAGGGCTTGAGTCAATTTCCTCTCTGATGTGTTCCTTCAGATCCAGGTCTTAATTACTTATATTCTTCCAGTTTCCTTTGACTTCATTACAAATCCAGCCTGCTGAGGTACATTGACAATAGTTCATTACATTACAAATGTGTTCTTCGACTTCATTACAAATCCAGCCTACTGGGGCACATTGACAATAGTTTCCTCTGTTGTTGGTAATGTTCTCCATTGTAAAACCACTTACATTTACAGCCTCAAATCAGAGTTTTTCTTTGCACTATTTATACAATGTGCAGTGCATTCCTCCAAAGCATCACGTATGAAAAACTGCATTGTTTGGATAGTATGTATCATAGCTGTAATGAAACCACCCCATGTTACAAGATGCCTGGTAACAAAAATGGATTTAGTTTGCATGCTGGGCATCCAGCTATCGAGCATGCACTTTCAGGAATGTTATTTCAACATTTGAATGTATGAGGGTAGACTGAAAATTAATTCCGCTTAGTTGGCACTAAGTGGCACTGCAAGCTCCAACTTGTATCTCTGTATAGCTAATAGTTAGCATATGTACAGTAGTGGTTTTCCATTTACACTGTTTTAATGGACCCAACTTTGAACATGTGGTGCACTTACTGAGGTTCTGACTGTCAAAATTGAAATTTTGGAAAAAAGGGACCATAGTCAATTCATCCTGGTAAGTTGATACATTGGACAAGTTCAAAGAAAGATTTAAACAAGTTAAGTTTGGCAGTATAGCAGTGTTGTTTCAACATGACAGTATTGCTATCTCACTGCAGTTATGCGTGCCTCCGTAGCCAGGTGGTAAGGAGCAGTAGTGCGTATCACATGCTTCTTGATTAGACCGGGGTTCGAGCCCATCACCACCAAATACGGAAGATGCGGAAAGGTCAGGGAATGACCACCGCATATCCCCGAGCAATATGGCCTTAGTTGCTAATGCTCCTAAAAACCAAAACAACAACAACTGCAGTTATGCAACATTGGTAAGTTAGTTAGTTAGTTAGTTATTTGGTTTTTAGGAGCATTAGCAACTAAGGCCATATTGCTCCGGGATATGCGGTGGTCATTCCCTGACCTTTCCACATCCTCCGTATTTGGTGGTGATGGGCTCGAACCCCGGTCTAATCAAGAAGCATGTGCTATACACTGCTGCTCCTTCCCACCTGGCTACGGAGGCGCCTCAACAACATTGGTAAGAATTTTGTTGCTGGGATTTTGAAGTTGTTCCAACTCATAATTGAAATCTAGCTCACCAACTGCTTATAACTGAAACTTTATTAAAATAATAAAATAAAATAAAATAAGACCAGATAGAATTTTATAAAAATATACAAATAAACTACACTGGTGATTGCATGATTAAAAGCGATAAAATGTTAGGTAAAAATAAAATATGAAATTGCACTATGCTCTTATGATAATGTGCTGCAAGCCATGATCCTGCTGTTATTTAAGGATGTACACAGTGACAGTTAAGTCTTATTAAGGTCACCTCTAAAAACTACGGTTGTTTTTATTGCTTTTAATTTCATATAGTGTAATTTCATATTTTATTTTTATAAAATTCTATCTGGTCTTATTTTATTTTATTATTATTTTAATAAAGTTTCAGTTATAAATGGTTAGTATGTTGCATTGCAATTATTATGAGTCAGAACTTTCCCAACCCCAGAGGCCTAATTGAAGTTGTTCCATATCTTCCCTATAGTTTAGATGTGGTTCTAAGTTAGCAGACATGACCGATGAAGATGTTCAAGAAGCCATAAAGAGATGGTGGGCATCAACAGAAAGAATTTTATTTGAATGACATACAAAAACTAAATACAAAAACTAACTGTATCAAGTTAAGTGGAACATAACATTAATTTTTTTTTATATACAAGTACTTTTTATTACTTTGATTTACTCTTCGAAATTCTTATTATTCCTTCGAAAGTTAATAAGAGACATTACTTTTTAGTCCATCCTTGTAAATATATAGCAACAACATCCAAGATGTTCACCTGGAACCATGAAATATTGAAATTTTTAGTCAAAATGCCATTTTTGCGAAGTTCTTTGTAGAAACATTTCTGCATCCAGAGGGATGGACATATTTTAAGAGCTGAAAAATATACAGAAGTTTTGGAGATTGACTAGGTAAAAACCTGTTTTGTTTCAGTATAAGGATTTCTTGTTTTGTGCATTTTTACTTTTTTACTTATTTAATATGAAAAGTTAAAGTTTTAGAATTAAGAAAGTCCTGTAAATAACAAGAAGACATACCATAACAAAAAATTGAATTTTGGTATTGTTCTTTGTAGGAGCAGGAGCAGTTATTCATTCTCATTCAAAGAATGCTGTTTTAGCAACATTAGTTTATGAAGGGAGAGAGTTTAGAATCACTCATCAAGAAATGATCAAGGTAAGTCATAAAGGAAATTATGATATATAGAGTTACTTAATATTATGACTAGTTTATAGTAATTTATCTGTATAACTCATTTTCCTTGGTTTTTCCTCATTTGCGGTATTAAAGAGCTCTAAGTGAAAAATAATTCATTGTAAACACCAATTATAAGGATGTGGTCTTTACAGCATGCTTTGATCTTTCATGTTGCAGTATCATTTCAGTGAGTTTTTCTGATGTTGTACTACAAAAACAGTGTTTTTCTCCCTCATTGGAGAGTGGTTGGGTATCCCATAAATAAATAGCATTGTATTAGTATTATTAAGGCTAAATTAAGGATAGACCTGAAGACAGAAGTAGAAGATATAAAGAAATCGATCTCATTTATCTCAGATTCCTTTGACAGAATACAAAAAAGCATAAGCAAACTACAGGACGCCAACACAGCAATCAGTAAAAGAATTGCGGAGCTGGAAGCCTCATTCAAGCAAAATGAGGAAAATTCCAACTTGCTTAACATAAGGATAGACTCGATGGAGCAGCAGTTGTTAGCGAATAACGTAGAAATTGTAGGATTAACTGGATTAACAGGCCAAGATCTAGAGCTTGTTATACATCAGCTAGGACTTGCATTGAAACTACAGAACAACAAAGAAATAGAACACTATTACATACCAAACAGTAAGAAAACAAAAGACAAGCCAACACTAATTGTGAAGTTTTCAAACCATGTGGCAAAGGAAAAATGGATGAGAAAGGCAAAGGAGATCCGACTAACAGCAAAGCACATATATCAGAACAATAGCAATAGCCCAATCTACATAAATGACCACTTAACAGCCCACCTCAAGCAATTGTTTTGGGAAACAAAACAACTAACAAGAACTCACAGTTACAAATTTTTATGGCTAAAACATGGCAAAATTTATGGGAAGAAGAATGAATCTTCAAGAGCCATTAGAATTCAGAGTTCAAAGGATTTGCAGTTTATAAAATAGACTCTTTTATTGTGAATAATTGAAATTTCCAGAAATCTAGATTTAAGTTAAAATTAAGACATCAGGTATGCTTTTTGAGGAATCACAGATTTACAATTCACCTTTACATTTTATAAATAATCAAAATATTCAAGCTCTTATAATTGATAAAAAACAGTTCTTTATGGTAACTCTAAATATCAGGTCACTAAGAAAAAATTGGTTTAACTTCTTGCAATATATAAATCCAATGAAAGAATTTATCTCTTGTATAGTTTTAACGGAGGTTAACATAAAAAGTGAGGAAATTTCCAATTATAACATACAAGGTTATGATAAGGTCTATATATTGAGAGAGTTGAGAAGGGGTGGAGGAATAATAATATACTATAGAACATGCTTTAGGGCAATACAGGTTTACCACTTAACTCAGTCTTGTGAAAACTGCTGTGTCAAATTATTAGAGGAAGACCCAGAAAACACATTCATGATTTGTGCTTTTTACAGGCCACCATCAGATTCAATAAACAGCTTCCTAATAGAATTAGAAAACATTATTTTGCAATGGGACGACATGCAAACAGATAAGACCATACTAGTAGGAGATTTTAATATTAATTTACTAGCCGATGGAACTGATAATGTGATACCCAGATACTCTGCAATCTTAAACAATTATGGATTTGAACGTACCTTAATTGGAATAACTAGACAACAAAGGATCGAGGATAATAGAACAGTCAGCTCTTGTTTGGACCACCTAATTACAAATATCAAGTTGAAGTATGCTAATTCCTACATACTATTAAATCAACTTTCAGATCACAGAACATGTATACTAATAGTAGATATGTATTCAAAACAACACCCATGTGAAGAAAAAAAATTAACAAATGCTATGAAGAAAAATTATTTATCAACAGGGAAACTGAAACAGAACATAGGAAACTTGTTAATACAAGAGCAAGCATCATACACAACAAATGTAAATGTTTTTTCAAATAAGATAATACAAATTATAAACAATTCGAGGTTTAATACCGAGAGAAAAGTTAATCACACAGCCAACAACACAAACACTGGGAGTAGCAGGATTAAGCTTAGGAAACCTTGGATGACTAAAGAAATAGAAGAACTAATGGTACAAAGGGAAAAATATTACAGGCAGTATAGAAATTGTCCATCAAAGAAAGAACATTATCACAATTATAAAACACTCAGAAATAAAGTGACAGGTATGATAAAAAAGCAAAAAAACACTTATTACAATCATCTTTTCATGGATAAGCAGATAACACAAAAGGATAAATGGAGCATTATAAATAACATGTTAAGTACAAGGAAGAAAAAGTCAAGGGGAAACCAAATTAAAACACTAGTAGAACAGATTTCTGGTGCAAACAAACAATATGAGGCTGCAAATAGGTTTGCCAAAGCTGTATTAGATCTCAACAGATATTTAATACATTATTGCCAAAATTTCTTTACTCAACAAGATAGGCTTCCTCAGATAATGAACTCTTGTGTAGTCTTAGCTCCACATTATACTGAGATTCTTAAAATTATAGAACAATTAAAGAACAAGAAATCTTACGGACTGGACTGTATTACAGTAACCGAAGTAAAGAGAAACAAAGAACAGTTCTCTGTTCTCTTGGTAGAGCTAATAGCACGGATGTTAGAGTTGGGAAGCTATCCTACAAACTTACTGTCATTTAAGATAATTCCTATATATAAAAAGGGACCACCAGATGACTTTTGCAACTACAGACCAATAACAATACAGTCAGTTTTAAATAAGATAATAGAAAATTATATATTTTCCCATATAAGCAAATATTTACATCAATATGGACTGTTAAACAACTCTCTATTCTCATATCAGAAGGGCAAGAGCACACAGACATTATTAGAGAACTTAGTAGACTCTCTAAACTTACATTTAAACAACAATAACTTCATATTGATTTTATTTATAGATTTAACCAAAGCATATGACCTAACTGATATCCCAATATTGCAACAGAAATTACTGAAATATGGAATAAGGGGAAGACTCAATCAACTACTAGCAAATTATTTAACCAAGAGAAAAATAACAGTAGAAGTAGAAAATACAAAGGGGAAATCTTATAATGTAAAGAGAGGAGTACCTCAGGGCACTCATGCTGGGCCAATCATGTTCAACATCTGTATAAATGACATATTCGAAGTAATTAAGAACTCCTTTATAAAAATTTATGCAGATGATATAATCTTATATACAATAGGAAAGGACCTAACAAAAATGGCGAATGATTTACAACAGGATGCAATACATTTACAATCTTGGCTGCACGATAATAAATTAGCACTCAGCTTTGAAAAAACTAAATTTTTGGTAATAAGGCCTCCTCATCAAACCTTGGACATTCAACCCTCTATCAAATTGCACAAACATGATTGCCTACATGAACAGAATTTCCAGAATTGCGAATGTCTAACTGTGGAAGAAGTCTCAAATCATTGTTACCTTGGGTTATGGATTGACTACAGTCTAAGTTGGATAATGCATATAACAAACTTGTACAAAAAAATGAGATTTTATGTGTACTTTTTCTACTACATTAATAATAAGTTAAATCTTAGAACAAAAGTAACCTTATATTATGCATTAGTGGATTCCCAACTCAATTATTTAGTAAATATATGGGCACGAGCAAATAAAACAGAAATAAGGGCAATAGACAACTTAATGAATAGGATTCTGAAACTTTTAATGGGGACAGACTCTTGGAATGACCTGAATAAGAGAAGGCAATTTTTGTTGAAACATAAAATATTGTATCCAGTTCAAAAAGAAGTTAAATCTATTCTTAAAAAATCTTAACACTATTTTTGAAGAGTCGAATCTGCAAAGAAATGTCTCACATAATTTAAGGAACCCAAAAGCAATTACTTTGCCTCACCCTAGGATACTAAATAGATTTGGAGATAGGCACACAATGAATGTAATAAACAACTTGTTGCCTAGCATTGATTTCAGGCTCAGGAGAAGGTATCCCATCTCCAAATTAAAATTCCTAATAAGAAAATTCTTGATACTCAATGACACAGTAGATTAGAATTGATATGCAGATAAACTACCTCTGTTTACAGTGTGGAATATACTAGGTGTAGTGACTTCATAGTCTTTTCTGTAACAAATTTGTACAAAACTTGTAAAGGAAGAACTACAACTTGTCAAGAAATTTACTTTTCTTAACAAGTTCATTTATTGTAAACGAATTCTCTTGATAAATAAAATTGTATTGTATTGTATTGTAAAAATGATGCAAGGGAGCAAATAAAATAATAATAATAAAACAGCATATTCATATTATTACCATTCCCACAAGGTAATTATCCAATTCTCACTGTTTATTTACACATATATATCTCTTACAATCTTACAAGACTGTCTGTTTAGTATAGCTTCATAGGACCTTGTAAAAGCATCCAAAATATGAGATATGAGATGAAAGCCTGTTACAATTACTTTGTCCTTTATTTTTCATAGCAAATGTTTTAATTTGTTGCCTATTATTACTGCATATGGCCTACTGCCCTGCATTGAATTACATATCAGCATTACCCATTCCTACACATTTTTGTTTATTATAGATTAAATATCTCTGTGCAGTCCTGCTACTTAAAAAATGAAAAAAAAAAACATGCACACAATTCTTTTTCATTAATCCTACAAGTTGACTAAAAGCTCCCAAAAAGATAGAAAAAAAGAAGCCTTCAGATAGACAGAAGAAAGCTGAACAGTGACAAGATAGTGCAGACATTTACAAAAATCATAGAAACACAGGTAGAAGTTTGGGGTCAGAATAGAGCCAAAGAAGTAAATGAAAAAGGTCCTGAAATGATGTGGGATAACTTGAAGACTGCCATTAAGATAGCACAAAAAAACCTTTTGAGAAAAGGGAGACAGAAAAGGAAACATGCCTGGATAACAGAGGAGATATTAGAGCTGATGGAACAAAAATATAAGGAGATAAGTTGTAAAATTGAACAGAAGATCAAGGAAGCTAAGGGCCTATGGCTGGAAGAAAGATGCCAAGAAATTGAAGAACTACAGAAAAGGCACGATTATTCTAATCTGCATAGAAAGTAAAGGAGATGGCTGGATTGTACAATGGATTGTACAAGAAAAAGACCCAGATGCACATAGTTGATGAAACAGAGAAAGCAGTGATGGATTTGAAAGAAAGAAAAGCAGACCTGGAAAAAGTATATATCGCAGTTGTTCAATGAGGATGAAGAGACAGAAAGAAGCGTGAAGGAAACAGATCTTGATGGCTCACAGATACTTAAAAGTGAGGTGATGAAGGCTTTGAAAATGGCAGAGTGATAAGGCTGCTGGAGAGGGTGGAATAGTGACAGAATATTTAAAACTGCTGGGTGAAAATGGCATCAAGGCTTTGACATGTCTGCTCAACAAAGTTTATGATTATGACTCAGGGAAGATTCCTCAGGATTGATTGAAGTCAGCTTTCATACCATTACCAAAAAAAAAGCCAAATACAAAAAATTGTTCAGAATATCGAATGATCAGCCTCAGTATTAACAGAAAGATGTCTGGAAATGCAATAAGATGTCTATGCTTGTTTCATAGACTATGAAAAAGCATTTGACAAAGTTGAACATAGAAAATTGTTTGCTATCCTACAGCAAAGATATCCAAATAATTGAGAATCTGTACCATAATCAGAGTGCTATGGCGGGAGTGGAAGATGAGCTTACGAAGAAATTAAGATAGAGAGAGGTGTTCGGCAGCGGTGCATTCTATCTCCATTACTGTTCAAGCTAGATTCTGATAAAATTATGAAGGAGGCATTGGAAGATAGAGCAGAAGGAATTGTTTTAAATGGAATAGTCATCAGTAATATTTGCTATGCCGATGATACAGTTATCATCGCAAGAAGTAATCCTGATCTTCACTTGTGGAAATAGTTAATGCAGAAAGTAATAAGGTGGGTCTTCAGATAAATCCCAGTAAGACTAAATGGATGGTAGTTGGCCCCAAGAATTATACAAATCTCACACTATGGTTAATGGGAGACTGATTGAAAAAAGTTAACAGTTGTGTGTCTATTTAGGAAGAGAAATTAATGACAAAGGGGATGATTCAACTGAAATTAAAAGAAGAGTTGAAATAGCAAGATTACATAAAATACCTTTCATTTTGAAAATTCATTTTGCAAAGGTGTTTTATGTAATCTGCAATTGGATCTAAATCTTCGACTAAGAGTAATGGAGTGCTACATCTGGTCCACACTACTCTATGGCTGCGAGACTTGGACATTAAAGAAAGCAACAATTAAGAAATTGGAGGCATTCGAGATGTACATGTAAAGAAGGATATTGTGTATTCTATGGACAGCTCAAGTTACAAATGTGGAAGTGTTTAGATCAGTCAGCAGAGAAAGGAAATTGCTGTCTAATCAAGAAACGAAAAACTTCTTTTTTTTTTGGTTGCATTATGAGACATCAAAAAGAATATGCAATGCCACAAATCATCCTGGCTGGAAGATTTAATAGTGAGAGGAAGAAGAAGAATATCATGGCTGGATAATTTGAAGGAATGGACAGGCAAAATGTGGAACAATTATTTCATGATGTTTACAACTGATGCTGATTGCCAACCCCAGATGGGATCGCTACCTATGATGACAAGTTTTACAATTTTTTTGTTTCACTCCATTTCATTTCATTAGAAACAGTTGTTTTTTTTCACTGATTATTTCCTTCTTGTCAGAAATTTATAACTTATAATAACTACACAATTATCTTATTTCCAGTAACTTAGCAATGATTTTCAATACCATATTTTCTTGATTTTCCAGGGTATTAAAAAAGGAAGAACTGCAACTAATTATCGTTATGATGAGGAATTGATAGTTCCCATAATTGAAAACACTCCTGAAGAAAGAGATTTAAAGGTATTTGGCATTTTTTATGGAATTAATATGTTATGTTAGTTATAATATGCAAGTTACTTTTTTCATAAAAAGAGGGTGAGAGCCAAATATAGGTAGATAGTTTATGCAAGAATGCTGAATGATAACAAACATCTTGCTTAAATCTATAAAAAATAAATAAACAACTGTATATTTACTAGAGCAAGATTTTACTTAGCAGTAAAATTTCTCTGTATTTATACACATATACACACATTTTGTTAAATATCAGTGGTTTAAAATCATTTTATCGTGTGAAAAAAACTTCATTAAAAAATTAGCTGGAGTTTCTTCTTCTGGAGATATTTGAAATGTATTGTATATCAAGATCATTCAAGAATGATTGCAGAACTACAGTAGAAGCTGAATATGTAAAGATCATGAAGACATTGAAGGTTCAAGCATTGTGTGTCCATAGAATCAAGAAGAGTTTAAAAGTAAATGGTGGAATATTTAAAAATCAGTTGTAAATTTAGCATATAAACTGACTTGCAGACATTATTTGTTTGTCCATTTATTACATCATACCATCTTAGTGTGTTTTGGGGCACCCTGTATGTAAAGCAGCAGACAGAGATAAACATTCAACCTGTGATTGCTAGGGAAACCTGAATTGGCCAAAAAATTTCTTTGAAAACCTTTAATTTAAAGTTAAGGTTGACATGTTTAGAGCATATCATTTTTCTCTATTCAAACAATGCCATACTTCAAAAGTTAAGTTTAAAAAAGATAAACTACTGAAATTTATTGGGGCAGGGAATAGGATATCGCACATCCCCTTTCATCCCAAATGCTTTTGTCATTTGCTGCATGAATGGTGTGTTTCAACCAAGTACTTCATATAACTTATGTTCTCCAATTATCCCTTTTATTTGTTAGAACTTGACTGTGTTAAGAAGAAATTGTTACAAAAAATTTTTCTATTCATGTAATGTTGTTTGTCACTGTAAAATTGATGTGTATATGTTGTAATGTTATTCATTAATCTGTCTGTGTGATACATCTACCTTTATGTAGAGAAACCTTTATTCAGTTGTTAAGAATAGAATTTATCTGCACTAATAGTAAAAACTTATTGTTAACTAGAAACACGTTTAGTGTGAAAGTGAGGGTATGCTTTGCTTGTTTACAGAGAGCACTAGAAACTAATGGGATCGGTACTCTATTGTGAAAATTAGTGGAAAGTTACCTTGCGTAATTTAAAATACTAAGGTGATAATTTTATTAATTGGGCTCAAAAATAAAAGGATTTTGCTGTGGTTATAAATGGCTAAATTTTTAACTAGAGCAAAGTCGCCAAATTGCATAATGCAATCCAGTGACTTGTGTTTTATGAGAGAAGTTAATTATGAAATTGCAGCCTAAAAGTTTGAGTGCTGAAAATTGGAACACTCTTTGTTTGGCCAAAACAAAAATCAAATGGGAGAAAACTGGTAATGGTGAAAAACCCCAATAAAGAAAACTCAATAGGTATTTATGGAATGTTTTAAAGAGTCAACTTTGAAAAGAAGACAAGGTAGTAAACCTTTGTTTCTTTATTGCAGATTGCAGAAATTTGCCTTCAGCCAAAGGGTGGTTGATTGTTGGAACAAACTCCCATCTAGTGTTGTAGAGGTGGATAGTTTGAATAAATTCAAAGAACTAGATAAACTGTTAGGGCAGATGAAATGGGAAGTGTTGGCTTCTTTTTTATGGCTGATGCCATAATCCCCCTGGGGTTATGGCATTAGCCATAAAAAAATAAACTGGGTGTGCCAAGCCCAGACTCTGGCAAGTCTGCACTTGTCACACCCAGGGTCCTGAGCTGGATATTATCTTTTCTCTCTCAGGGTAATTCAGAAATTTTTTTGGCTGGTGCAGCGTAAGCCTCAGGCTTACGCTGCACCAGCCAAGTAGCACCATATGGCTAATAATAATAAGCAAATAATAAATAAAAAAAAACACTGTTATCATTGTTGCTAAATGATTAAAGCTGCATTGCAGACTCTATATTAATAATGAAAATTGCCAATTTTTTTTTTTTTATGAGTAACTTGAAATGGACCACAAGGAAAACAAGTTTCAAAAGAATGAAAGCTTAAGAAATGAAAGAATGAAAGAACATTGATTAAAAGGATTTGGGGCTTATAGGTGTTTTTTTTTTTTTTTTTAAAGAGTTCTGCATATTCAGCATTTTCTGATGAATCAAAAAGATTTGTAAACTTAGTAAATTTTACTTGAAAGGAAAAAATATAAGTAGATCTTTTTTTTTTATTGATGAGTCATGTTGATGTTGTTTCTTCACTAAGAAACAGTGATGATTAAATTTTGTATAATTTTTTTAAAAATGTCCTCTTTGGGAATTCCCAGTCAAAAGGGAGGGGTTGAAAGTGGCAGGACCTATGTTTTGTATTCATTTCCAGAGCTGTTTCTTAAGATTCAGTCCATACATTGGATAGTTATCTTTGGAGAGTTATTAGTTTGGCACAGCATTGAGCAAAATCTTATATTTGTGAGCAGAATAAAGTAGGAAAATACCTGGCTAGCCGGGTGGGTAAAGTGCCTGCCTGGCAACCCAAAGGTCGCGGGTTTGAATCCCGCCTCGGGCTTGGATCAAAGTACTGCAAAAACCTTGGGAGGTGCATTATGGCCACAGAAGCCGATGCGCCAACAACTCCCAAAAAAAAAACTTGCAGTGGTCTATGCATAAACTAATACCTCCCGTAACCAACTGCCGTTCACATTTCTTGGATGTTTGCTGAAAGTTAGATGATTAATGTTTGTTTGATTGCAGGGACGAATTTTATAGCACTGGAATTAAATTCACTTAACACAGATAAAATTCACACCTTATGTCATTCAATTTCAATAATGGGGATCTGCTCCCAATTGATGCTGAGAATTTGACCTTAGAATTTAGGCTTGTGTTCAGCTCAGAGAAAAATGCCATTATCCATGATTCTGCCTAACATCATTTTGATGTTTCAGTGAGAGTAGTAAGATCTCTATTATTGAAGTCAAATGGAACAGTTGAAGTTTGACTTCAACTACTGTGTTGAAATATCCCCGTGCAATTCTGTAATATTGTTACTTAACACAATTAAGACAACTCTAGTAAAAACTGTTAATTAATAATTACTTAATTGTGAAGTAATTAATTGTTAATTAATTAGTATATAGTTAAAAATGCATCAAAAATTTATTCATTATCATTAAATGTTAATATTTTGAAACTCTTACATACCACTCAGCAAAAGCAAAATATTTGGTGTGAGATTGATTTTTATAATGTTGAACAGAATTTTCCATGGGAAGATGCCAAAAGGTTATTTTCAAAACTATAACTATAGTAGAAGTGTAGTGGTGTATACTAGACTTCTTAAAGTGCAGCAGTAGTGAACCTTTTCCAGTCTGTATGCCAATAATAAACTAAAACACAAATTTGACAATTTTCACATGCCATGGGACGATGCCAAAAATGATTAAATAGTCTTCACCAATATTGTATAAATATAACAATACTTGAAAACTTCTAATGAGAACTTTATTACTACATAATTTTGTGCACAATTACCCCTTATGATTTCCACTGCTAAGTGTAATTGTGTAGTTAAAACCATAAGATTTTGTTTGATAGACAAATCTATCAAACAAATTTATCTTTATATGAAAAATATCTTTGTTATAGTATAAAATATTTATGACAGCCTTATGTCATTATATTTTCCTGTACATGCTATTTAAAGTAAGAGGGGTGATTATTAATTTGCGGACTAGTGCAAGACCTTATCTCAATTGTCATCATCTGAATCACCTGTGGATATCTTCTTCTCGAAATATTCTCCCTTAAACTTTACACACTTTCGCCACCATCGTACCCACACATTAAATGCTTCTTGCAAGCCATTTTTCGAAAGACTGTGAAGTGCTTCCATTGTGGCTCTGTGAGCATTGTTATCAGATGTGAAACGCTTATCTTTCACAGCTTTCTTCAGATGAAGAAACAGGTAGAAACAGGAAACACTCCATACAGCTAATCACGATATTAGCCGTATGGAGCCTGGCATTGTCACCGGAAAGTTCACACCAGAATATGGACATCCTACCAAGACACTCATTACCATATGCTTCATTCATCTCTAACTATTTCCAATGCATTTAAGCCCTGTCTGACACGATAACGAATTACACATCGTTGTTCAATCTGTATATCCGACATGATATTTGCTTCAAAATGATCATCAGTGACACGCTGCTAAAAAACTCTCTTCACGCAACTAGCTCGACAAGTACTGGCATGCACACACAAAATCTGCTCAGTAGCGATCAGGGAGAACATCACTAGTAGCAGTTATGGAAAGTTCATGTGGTAAACATAAAATCTTGCACCAGTCTGTAAATTAAATGATCATTCCTTGTAGGTATGTCATTGGTTTGCTATCTCTGTTATAGGGCATCATCTGATAATGTCTTTCAAGTAAAAATAGTGTCACAGTACTAAAAAGGAAAGGGATATAAAATTTGAATTTAATTTATAAGCCTGATTTGCTAATTAAGAAAGTTAATACAAGTTGAACATGAATGATTTTATAATTATAGGACTAAGATGATACGCAATATCTAGTAATGTAAGTGTATTTGATGAGCAGTACCTCTTCATATTCAAATCTCCTCTAAGATTAACATATCTGCAGACAGATATACCAAAATATACAACCAATATTATATATCCATATGTTATTGGTTGTTAAGCTCACAACACAAAATTGCCGTGGTTAGTATTATGTCCAGGTCTTGTTCTTTTCATTTTGGTTTGGTTTATATAACTGCATAATGCAATTGAATAAAAATAGTCTATAAAACCAGAGCTGCTGACATCACTACCCCCATGCACATGACAGATTCTTATACATTTCACTAAACAGATTATGGTGAAAATCTGTTTAATTTACAAAATTTGACCAAATTTAAATAGATTTCAACATAACTGATTTACAACACTTATGCTAATCAATCAGATCGATCGAAGCAGTAACAACAGACGTGCAAGCGTTCGGGCGTTCACTCAAACAGTGCATCAATGAAACAGCAGAAACCCTGCTAGGACATCAGGCGTCGAAAAAGAAACAACAGTGGATGACCCAGCACATACTGGACCTAATGGATGAACGAAGAACATTCAAAAGCAACAACAACCGGGAAAAATACAAAGAAATACAACAAAAGATCAAACAGGAAATCCGGAAGGCGAAGGAAAAATGGATTGTGCAGAAATCGAAGACCTAATCAAGAAAAATGACAACTTTAACCTGCACAAGAAGCTTAAAGAAGCTGGAAACATCTACAAACCGGCTCCTATCCCAAGATTATATACTGACAACAATCAACCTATACTAAGCAAACAAGCCAAACTCGACACCTGGAAGAGCTATATATACAATCTGTTCGGCACCAACAGAAAACCGGCAGAAACGCAACAACAAACACAGGAAGACAATCTCCACATATTAACATCTGAAGTGGAACATGCCATCCGAATAACAAAGCCAGGCAAGGCCTGTGGACCTGATCAGATTCATGTGGAACTGCTGAAACAACTAGACTACAGCAACATCCAACAACTAACGAAATGGTTCAATCAAATCTACAACAACAACGACATTCCATCCGAATGGCTCCAATCCATCTTCGTGGCCCTACCAAAAAAGGCTACCAGCCGGAAATGCGAAGACTTCAGGCTGATCAGTCTAATGAGCCAGGTGCTAAAAGTCTTCCTCAAGGTGATTCAGCAAAGGATAAGATGTAAGTGCGAAAGTGCACTAGGAAACACACAGTTCGGATTCTGCAGGGGACTAGGCACCAGAGAAGCAATTTTCTGTTTACAAATATTGCTACAAAGGTGCTATGAACATCAAAAAGACGTGTATATATGTTTTATTGATTACGAGAAAGTCTTCGATTCAGTAGACCACGACCGTCTAATTGACCGACTGAGAGAACTTGGGCTTGAAAACAACGATATCAACTTTATTACAACTCTCTACTGGAATCAAACAGCCCGGCTTCGCTATGACAACGACCTGACAGACCCAATTCCAATAAAAAAAGGTGTCCGGCAAGGCTGCCCATTATCTCCCATTCTTTTTAACATCTATTCGGAAATGATCTTCGACCAAACACTGGCTGACAAGAACATCGGCATAAAAGTTAACGGACACTACATCAATAACTTAAGATATGCCGATGACACAGCACTAATAGCGGATTCAGAACAAGATTTACAGACCATCTTGAACGAAGTGGACATAGAAAGCCAAGCATGGGGGCTACGAATCAACAAAAAGAAAACAAAGGTGATGAAGGTCAGCAGGACTGCAAGCAAAATCACGATCAAACTAAACAATGAAAAATTAGAGCAAATACACCGCTTCAAGTATCTCGGAGTACTCATTGATGACCAGCTGAACCATGAGGCCGAAATCAAAAGCAGAATTGAACAAGCCAGGCAGGCATTCACCAAGTGGAAAACCCTCCTCACCGACAGAAGCTTGAACATCATGCTCAAATTACGCACATTGAAATGCTACATCTGGCCAATACTGCTCTACGGTGCAGAAACCTGGACTCTAACATCAGCCACTACAAAAAAGCTCCAGGCCTTCGAAATGTGGCTCTACCGAAGAATGCTGAAAATCCCGTGGACAGCCAAGATAACCAACGTACAGGTCCTGCAGGACATACACACGGAACGGGACCTGCTCAAAACCATCATCAGCAGGAAATGTAAATACCTAGGTCACATCGCTAGGAACCAACAAAAATATCACCTACTACCACTCATCCTGGAGGGAAAGGTCGAAGGCAAGAAACGCCCAGGCAAACCGAAAATGGCATGGCTAGATAACATCAACACCTGGCTTCACATGACAACAGCACAAATTCTACACGCAGCGCTAGACAGAGAACAATATCAAAACGAAGTCGCAAACGCCATTCGGCAGCATTAAAGAAGAAGAAAGAAGAAGAAGATGCTAAATTTAGGATTTCAACTATGCAGCCTTTTCACCAAATGATAAGGAGACTAGCAGTAGTCTAGTACACTGTTGGACCATTTAATTTAAAATAATGCAGAATCTTACCAGTGAAGTTCTGTTATCCAGACTGTTCTAACATAATTCATAAAATTCCTCTAAGAGATAAGAGAAGTTCCAACAATGTGACACCAAATTTCATAAGATTTTACAGGAACCTTTGCTCAATTTAAACTGGTTTCCAATTGTGACTTTACAAAATTACTTACAGGATACATAAGTGATATTACAAGTATATCTATCACTTGTGTGCTGTTAATTTATAAGTTTAATGAAATTTTGAAAGGAGTTACTCTAAGATATATTCTCTGCAGAAGGATACAGGTTCATTAAAAAGTGACAGGGAAAGTTGCACATAACGTCATGGTTTCTATCTTCATAACAAATTTGAATATGAAGATAGAATATCTTATCTTCATACATGAATATAACATCGGCTGTCTCTCTGTATAGCTTAATATTTTATTTAATTGGAAAATAAATGTACATGACTGGTTTACAGACTGTATTGTTACTGAGTGTAATAAACCGATAATGAATTGAAATAGGTAAAATTTTAATTAACTGACTTGCAGGTATAGGTGAACTTTACAAAAAAAATTGAAGTATATATGCCATTAATTATAAATATAGCTAATTCGGTGTATATTAAATAAATATAATGTTGTATAAAAATAGCTAATAGTTTTTTTAATGTTGTATAACTTTGGAAAACCTTTAGGATAGAATGGCAGAAGCAATGATGGAATACCCAGATACTTGTGCAGTACTGGTTCGAAGGCATGGAGTATATGTTTGGGGAGATACATGGGAAAAGGCAAAAACCATGTAAGTCATTACACTATTATTGTAATAAACTTAGAAAATTTAATTTTTTGATTATACTTTTTTTTTTTGTTTATGCATTTTTTGTTGATCATACAGTATTGAGCAGTGCTATTCACTAACAAAGCTGAAGTTTTTCTTGGACTTCCCCCTGTGTGATGCCACCCTGCTACAGTAGTCTCATGTTGCTTAAACCATACCATTCATACTTTCATTACTCACTGATAGGCTTTTAACCCTTTGAATACTTGCTCATAGGCAAGTCCATATTAATCTTGCCATTTGGAGATATGCATGATGTACATGAAAATTACTGCAGAAGAATACACGTGCACTATTTAATCAATGAATAATTATTTTTTCTGCATGTTGTAAATTGTTACAATATTTTATTTTAGATATTTCCATCTTTTGATATGTGCTGATCTTTTTTGTTTTTTTTTAAATATATAATGTGTTAAAAAGTTAAGAAATTTGAAAAACTTTAATTACATAATTCCTTGTATTTCTTTGTATTCAGTCCTTCAGTCCTAACATACTGATCCTACTACTTTGTAAATTCAAATTCATTATATAATTATTATAAATACTATTTATAATATTCAAAATAGTAGTTTCAACACTTCTCTTGTTGCGCTACATTTATGTCTGGACTGAGCCTTTGCATAGTGTGTGTGTACGCGCAATATGAATTGTTTAAGAGGATTTGGAAGTTATGATTTTTTGTCTGCTGTCGGACACCATAATCCCATTATATGAGGCTATCATTAGACCACACTTGGAATACTATGTTCACGTATGGAGACCGCACCAAAAAAAAAAAAGAATCGGGCTTCTTGAAAGGGTCCAAAGACTGGTAACTCGCCTGTTGAGATTGGCAAAAGGGCATCTGTATGAGGAAAGATTTCGAATATGTGGATTGCAGAGCTTGGAAACTAGGAACCTTAGAGGGGGCTTGATTGAGGTGTTTAAGGCTCTGAGAGACAAAAGTAAAATGAATGAGGATGAAATTTTCACGGTTGTTAATGATTCTAGAACTGGGGGCCAAAAATCAAGTTATGGGAGGGGAGATGTTTAGACTATATTGCAGAAAGTTTTATTTTAGCCAGCAAGTTATAAATTACTGGAATAAGTTATCTACATGGGTGGTTGAGGCTGACAGTTTGGGGAAATTCAACGGTCAGCTGGATAGTTACCTACGGGAGGAGGGAAATGCATAGATTGTCTATTTCCTTTTCTTTTATTATTTATTTTATTTAATTTTTTTTATTATTATTATTTTATTTCTTTTTTTTTTTTTTTTTTTTTTGGCTGGTGCAGCATAAGCCTTAGGCTTCTTTGTGCCAAATAGTCATTACCAGTACTAATACAGCAATACCCAGCATAGCACTGATATTTGTTACCGAAACTATTCCATGTTATGTGAAACCATGCTTATAATGGGATTTAATTGAATGCATACCAGAGAAAGTCTATAAACTAATTATAATAAATCTACAAACAATTTTTGCTTGATAGCCAATTAAAAGGATGTGAAATAAAAAAAATATATATTGCAAAAATTTTATTAATGAAAAGGTAACATCATGAGAGATGAGAAAAAAGTTTACAAAAAGGTGGTTGGTTATTTAGGTATTTCAATAATGAAGTCTGGTGAAGTCATCTCTTCTTTTTCTCGCCATACAAGTCTTTGTAGCATTGAATCCTATCTTGTAAAATTTGCTGTATCTTGATGCTACGTTCAACATTCGGATCTCCATTCATAATTGCCTCACAGGCCATGTCAACCCCCCCCCCCCCCGAAAAACTTTCTTCAGTTCTTCTGTTAAAAATTCTTTTGGTGGCACTTTAGTGTTATCCAGTTCAGAATTGTTTTCCACTTCTGTATATACAGTTTGCTCATCAATTTTAAGGAGGGTTGCATCATCTAAGTCACTTGCATATGAGTAAATACAGCCATGTACGTTGATAGTGTCCAAAGTTTCGAATCCCAAGTCTTTTCCTATCTTCACAATGTCTTGGCAATTGTCTGAATTTCGATTCAAAACCAGTGAAATCATTTACCAAATGGGACAAAACATGCTGCCAAACAGAACACGTTATTGGCAGTGATTTTTACTAAGATGCAAATATATTTTCAATCGTATTTAAAGGGGTAAAAAATAAATTGTGAAATGAAAAGTTTGAAAAGCTATCATGTCTTCTTGTCAGGATGGAATTAAGAATACTGAACACTGTTGCACATTGCAGCTGACTGCCTGAGGGGAGCTATTGTCATGTGCATGGTAGACAATAGAGTTGACACCGCAGCATATATGTATAGTACCTGTCTAGGCTATTGAATGAGTTTTAATATGTACAATAAATTGTTTACTTAAACGTAATTGAAAACAGTGTTATAGTGAAACCCATGCTGTTTGAAGCATGCTAAGCGAGGTATTGCTGTACTCTCTCTCTCATCTGAGATTTATTATCCTTTTCATACAGTAATTTCCCTTTCAGTTTTGCTATGCCACCTCACCTCCCTTCTTCTATTTTCAAAATTTTTAAATGAAATACATGTCAAAAAATTCAATTTTGAAAAGATCACATCATAGTTCAATTTTGAAAAGATCACATCAAACATCAAACATTAAAATTACATTGTGTTGTGCATTACAACTTTAAAATGAAGCAGATGAAGCAAAATAAATAAAAAAAATACTGAATTTAAAAAGTGATGTATTTTTAAAGGTTCAGAGCCCTTGAGCTAATCTGTAATGATCCACCCTTTCACTGGAATTTATTATATGTTTATTCAGTTGGCATCGAGGCAAAATGAGTGAATTTGGCATTACAAAAGTTGTTAAATGTTATGTTGTAGAAGTATATATTTTTCATCAGTTTATTTTTTAAGCAAAATTTTTGTATGTTGTAATGTTTTCAGTTAATGTAACCTAAGTATTTGTTCTGAATGTATAAGCATAACACCCAGATGAAGATACATGATGAAGATACACTCTTGTTTTATGAACTTGAGGAAGATAATTTCTTTTCTTAAAATTTATGATCAATAAAAAAACCGTAAGTAACTATTATATCAAAAAAATTGCTCATCAGAAAACACTATCCTTGACCTTTTTGTGTGTGAATGCCTTATAAACAAGCATTTTTTATGATAAATATTTTTTGTAATTGACACCTAACACTACAGTTTTATAGAAAAAATTTTGTACTTCACAAATGGAAATTTCTTTGTTGCATTAAAATTGTACATAAAATGGCTTTTGACTTTTTTCTTCTATTTGACATAATATTACAGTTTATACAATGTTTATTTTTAATTTCTCCCCATATGATTTCAAGAGGATGCAAATTTTACTCCAAGTGATGAAATTAATTCAAAAAACCAAGCAAATAATTATATTCATATATATATATATTTTTTTTTTTTTTTTATCTAGAAGTCAAAAATTAAATTATTATGTATTACACAATATTTTATTTTGGTAGGTGTGAATGCTATGATTATCTGTTTGACATTGCTGTGAAGATGAAACAGTTAGGCCTTGATCCCACAGCCAGACCACTGGAGGAAGCTGTAACTACTACTGTGTACAGTTCTGGAGATAATGTTCATACATCTGTAGCAGAAATAGGGCACAGTAGTTTGCAAGACAATGAGAGAGTTGCTTCAGCGGAAGAAAGTGCTATGGTAACAGAAGGAGTGAATATGGTCAGTACAACTAGGCAGCCAACAACGTTAGCTGAAGCAGTCCAGGTTAGTCCATAAGTACCTAATAAGAATCTGTTATACAATTTGATAATTTAATTCTTGGGAAATCATGCTATATTTAATAATACACATAGAATGAGCCACACAGAATGCTAACTATAATTTTTAAATGCTTATTAAGTGCAAAGCTATTTAATGATTATTTCATATTAATTTTTTATCAATCATTGTATTTTAGGTAAAAATAAAATATCATTGTAAAAATAAAATACCTTGAATAGTCACTTTTATAAACAGCTGCATATGAATATTTGTCTTCTTTTCATTTCCTAGTTGGTAATCCAAAAGTATTTTAAAAATATCATATTAATTAATAATGGCAATAGTTAACTTTAAAAAATACTTTAAAGCAGTCATTTAGGATATATTTTTACATGAACTTTTAAACTTTTTTTTTTCTCAAAAACCTTAAGTTATTGTATATAAGAATTTTTAAAAATTCATAAAATTCTTATAAATATAAGAATTTTATTATTATTTTAAAAAAATAATAAAATTCATACCCAGAGGTAAACAAGTTTATTCCAGATCTAAGCACTATTGGCAAATCTTATGTGGCAGGATTATTTTACTGAAAAAAGAAAAATAAAAGCTGTTTTAAACAAACATTTTCAGGTGTGCTAAAATGTCCTTTCTGTAGTCTGTGATTCTAAGTGGGATCTATAATAAAAGGCTAGATTTGAGTACGGGGGGGTATTTATTTTTTTTTACTAATTGTAAATAATTACATATGAACAGTGAAAACTTCCTGTAACATCCTAAATTTAAAAGAACACAAAAGCAGCATGCTTTCTGATGTCATTTAGAGTTTGAGTGGCCCATCGCACTTTATAATCAAACTTTTCTTACTCAGTATTTGGGAGAATTTTACTTTCAGTTTTGGTTTGGGTAGTACTTAGGAACAATGATTTTTGGTCCTCATGAGTAGCATAGTTGGTATAATCACCATCCTCTCCACACCTGGTGGAAAAGACCTGAGTTTGAATCCCATCTATAACACAAATTTTTATGGGTCTTTTTCACAATATGGCTAAGTTAGTTGGTGGCATGGTTGGTGGTGAAGGTAGCATGGTTTTTTCTCCTGGAAACACTGGTTCTATGACCTAAGTTACTAATGCACCTGAAACCTTACAACCAACTAACAATGATTTTCACCATGGATTCACATATCCTTCAAATCCTACTGCTTTGAAGGATATGTGAGACTGAAGACTTGGTTATACATTTGCCATGACACAGATTGAAAGCCAAAATTATACTGAAGAAATACTAACATTAACACTGCTCTGTTTGCAACACAGCAGTTCACAAGCATCACAAACTCTTACAAACTTGTAAGAGTTTGTGATGTGGAAAATAATTTTGTTAATACCATATTCCGCTACTTTATAAATTGCTCTTGACCACTGTTATAAATTTTAATTAATTGTCTAAATATACATTTTATGCAAGAAGAAAATCGCAAACCAAAACCCTACAAACATACAGTACCATTTAACAAATGTGCTATGATAAAAGCCAAATAATAATAATATATGATTGCAGGGATATATTTCAATCAGTACTTCAACTTGTATCCTGTACTCAGTTTCAGTTTTGATTGCAAGGAGAGCTGAGAGCTTTTGCTTCCACTAAACACTGAGGGCCTAGTATTTGGCCTGAAGGCTTGGACCAATGTTTAATTTTGAGATGTTTAATTTTGAGATAAAAATCATTATTTATGGTTCTGCCTAAGTTGTCTTTTTAAATCATGTAGCATCACCAGAAAATGCAAATCCCCAATACATTTAAAATCTGAGATGTTGCTAGGATAGTTGTTTTGTAGCATTCTAGCTTCTGATCAGCAGGGTGGTTTTGTTAGTGAGCATATACGAACTGTGAATGATGTATTTTGTCTAAGTGAAGTGAGCAATCAAGTGGTGTAAGAAAGTAAAATTTCTTTTTTACTTAGCCCTCAGTCTCATGGATGCAAAGATGTGATCCCTCTGATTGAAACTGAAATCAGTTTACTGTATTGCTTATGCGAAATTCAGCTAATTTTATGGGCAGGTGCCTGCGTAGCCAGGTGGGAAGGAGCAGCAGTGCGTAGCACACACTTCTTGATTAGACCGGGGTTCAAGCCGTCACCACCAAATACGGAGGATGCGGAAAGGTCAGGGAATGACCACCGCATATCCCGGAGCAATATGGCCTTAGTTGCTAATGCTCCTAAAAACTAAATAACTAACAATAACAAGCTAATTTTATGGGTTAAGAAAGAGAAAGTAATACACTATTGCTGCTGTAATGACAACATTGTTGGCTGCTGCACTAAAACAATGCATAAACTTTCTGTAGTAGTTTATATGTCAAGGGTTAAGTCCTAACCCTTGACATATAACATTCATGAGGCTCTACTGTATATATAAGCTGAGGTTTTTCTGGTCCTTTCCTTTAGGTTGCTACAGCAGATGAAAGGGAAGATGACAATATTAATGTACAGGCCATTTCAGCAAGTACAGTTACAGGTAAATGTAAATTATTTATTTTCTTGTGTATGATTAGTATTACTAAAATTTCTTTAACCATCTGAACTTTGTATATTTGGTGTGCCATAATTTAACTCTTCTTCATTTGGGAACATTTTGACTAAGTGTGGAAACTCGTTTAATTACAATTTTTTTTTTTTTTTTTTTTTCAAATATAATTTATACTTATTTGAAGTATATGAATATTAATATCGAGTTGTCTAGAATATAGAAAGTTTATGGCCACAAGAATCATCAAACTCGGTGGTAAAGTTAACTGGATCAAAATCCTTCTCTGTTTTCAAGTTAAAGATAAGTAGAGGATTTTACAACTTACACTGAGGTGTTGAGTGTTTTTTTTTGGTGTTGTGAAAGTGAGTTAAACTTTTCAAACTTTGGTTTGAAAAGTCCTTTGCTTAGAAAATGGCAAAGTATTTTCATCCAACCAGCCACTAGATGTGGTTGATAGACAACAAAGCAGATTTGTCTTCAAGTAGAAAATACTTTGTTTTATAGTATAAACTATTTATGAGTGGCTGTGCCAGTATATTTTCCTACAGCTCATCATATCATCACTCATGGCATTTTTTTGCTATCAGTAGTTTCAAAAAACTTTTTTCAACTTTGATATAAAAAATGTACTAGTTTCGTTTCAGATTAATTTTCAGTATTTTATACTTCAATGTGCTTGTTCTGTATTTTCCTGCAGACTTTTAATACCTGTTAAATAAAATTATGAAATTTGCTCTGCAAAACGGTCATAACACTTTGATCGTGTCATCATCATCATCATCATCATTTGAAAAGTTATCCCCCATAAAGATTAGCTTTAAGATTTGTAAATAGATAGTAGTCACTGGTGACTAAATGTGGGCTGTATCATGGTTGGTTTAGTTGCTTATAGGCGCCTCCATAGACAGGTGGGAAGGAGCAGCACTGCGTAGCACATGCTTCTTGATTAGACCGTGGTTCGAGCCCATCACCACCAAATACGGAGGATGCGGAAAAAGTCAGAGAATGACCACCACATATTCCCAGAGCAATATGGCCTTAGTTGCTAATGGTCTTAAAAAATCAAATCAAAATAGTTGCTTATAACAACATTCTTTAATAACATACTAAACAACCCTGCATCTTTGAATAGATATTGACAGAAGGGATTCATCTTGCAACTGTCATCATGTAGATGCTCGTGGTTGACTTTTTTAATTCCAACAGTGGGATCACATGAACCTCTTATAATCTCTGAAACCATTAAGTCAGTCACTCTAGAGCAGACTCATCGACAGCATAAAGATGGTCTTCTGCACCTTGGTTCATTTTAAAAAGAATACTAGTCATTTAAATTTGTTCTACCACTTGACTGTTGTGTTGTAATGAAGGGTATTTTCCTTATAAATATTTATCATTCATTCATAAAAATTGGTGGTTTGTTTCTTTCTTGACAGTAATAATTTGATGAATGATCTAAACTCTTTGTCAAATTTTCCATTGTCTGTTTCCTGGAGAAAAATAAATTAAAAATTTTCTGAGTGAAAGGCATGAAGTGGGAATTAATAGTTAAAATTAGGTTAAATTAAATTAACTCTTACCTCCATGTTCTGAAAACAACAGTTATTTATAGTCTCTAATGTTGAGAAACTCTACATGCAGAGCATTCAGTATGCTTAACCATTATTTACAGATAACATTTTCTAAATCTACTTTGGGAGTCTGTTATCAAGTAAAAACACTAAATACAACTAGGAAACTGATGTTTTGTTTGAATTGATTGAGAAACATCATCTGTAAATAGGGTGGTTTAATATATTGAATGTTCTGGATTGTTTCTTTTAAAGCCTATAGTTTTGTTATTAATTTAATTTGACTAATTTTAATAAAATTTTTCAGTAATATTGTGAATTCAAAAGTTACAAAAATTTCTAAATGTCCATCATGGCATTGTGAATTGGTAGCATTATGATTTGTAGAAACAGTATTAGTATTATTAAATAAATCACTTATTAATTAACTGAAACTCAGATTGGTATATTCTGTGGTATTCCAAGAATAAAATTTAATTGTTGAAATCTAGTGGAGACAACTGTATTTATCTTGGTATACTGCTAAAAGTATATTGATTTTGAAGCAATAAATGATAAGCTAAGAGGTTTAGATATTAAATTAACAAAAATGATTACTGGATAGTTCATTTCAGTACAAGTTACAAAGATTTATTAAAAATGTAAATTATTATTTTAAAATATGGTAGTGCTGTGTAAATAAAAATTTTATTACGTTTAGGTATGGCATCAGAAGTACAAGATGGGCAAAGAATTACTACAACAACTGCAGCTTATCCTGTGGATACCAGCTTTCACCAAGATGGACATACTACTTATGTTGTTTACATGTAATTTATGAATAAGATCGTGGAATGTTTGTTAATGTTTTTACTGTAAAGTTTCTAGAGTCGCAATGCAAATAACTTTGTTGAAAAAGTTTCATACAGTTAAAAATTATTTTTAATTGAAAGTATATAGGCCTTTCTAGCTCTACTGTAACTTTATTTTAATACTGGTGATAGCCTTTAACCTAGTTTCTCAATAAGAAGCACCTCCCTCTAAACCAGTGTTTCCCAAACATTTTTAGTGACTGAACACTTTTCATCTCAACATATTCATCATATAGACAGCATGTAACTGTCAATATACTTTCGTTTTGGTCTTTTATTAGTTGTTTCCTTTTCTCACTTCATATTTTTGGGGAACAAAAGGCTGCGATTGTTCACCCTCACTTTGAAGTGTGACAATATTGTGTTCGTTTTCATCGACCATAGTTACACTACTAGAAGTACTTTGCTTCTTGTTTTAAAGTTCCTTTTTTCAACCACAAATCCATAGTCACATATTTTAATTATAATATTTCGAAATACTAATAATTATCAAAAAACGTTTATACAAGGAAGTGATATCGGTTCGCTTTCTCCTCTCCTTAAACCCGTGTACTCCAGGCTAAATCACATAACTAGATCAGTACATTGCTACTTTTTCGTAGGTGTTATTACCTCTACGCATACTTCTCTATGCAAAGCCTGCCAAAATAAAGTGTTCTGTGGTCTATTTGATTATTAGTCTACACCAATATATTAATAACCGGAAAAAAAAAATTATGTTAAATATTATAATGATACAAAAGTGGTGTACACAACAGATATGCAAAATTTATTTATTTTATTTTTTTAATTATTAATTATGATTTTTCGCACCAGTGTTCTGCAGATATTGGTTTGGGAAATGCTGCTCTAAAAGTTACCATTAATGAAATAAAAAAAAAAAGATTTGTCTATATTTTAGATTAGTGGAAAGTGCCCAGATGAAGTGTTATGTTGTTCTAAAAAAACCTAAAAGTATTATAAATTTGAGAGAGAGAGAAAATTTAACTTAAATTTTAAAAAATAAATTAAATATCAAAATAGACACTATAATAAATGATAAAATCAAATATGTGCAACATCAAAGCAAAACAATCCTAAGCTCGAGCATTGGGCTTTTTTAAATTTTAAAACCTTTAGTGGAACCATTCCTTTTCAAAAAAATATTCCAAGAAAATGACTGAGATAAAGAGGAAGTGCAGGTTTTTAACACTATCTGAACCTCAGTGTATTTTTCAAAGGAGTAGAAAGGTATACTTGGAAAAAATGTTACCTTACCTTACCTCTAAATGTTATAGCAGAATCACAAATAGTATTTTTATTTTTTGAGATAGATAGAGACAAACTTAAAAAAAAATTAATAATTTGGTTAAAGTTTTTTATCTGAATTGTTAAATTTAAGACCAGGAATTTAAAAACATCTATATGTAAGCCAACTTGGATTCAAACACCTCGGTACTCGACTGGATAATAAACAAAAATTTTTTTTTTTACGCTTATATTTCAGTGGGAATTAAATTGCCTTTGTGAAGGTAAAGAATGGCTTTCAAAGGTACATGCAAATCAAGATATCACGTTCTGTCTAACATAATTTTAAAATTTAATAAAACCTTTATTTATTTATATACAGTTCTTTTTTGTAATTTAACGTAATTATATGTTTCTCTGGAAACTTCAGATAGTTTTACTTTTTTATAACGTGATGCTATATATAAAGTATAGTAATATTTTACTTTAAAGTGAAATTGGTAATCTGAGAAGTGATTCTTATTGAGTAAATATGTTTAACTATTTTCGTATTCATCATTAAAATAAAAATAAGGGAAAAAAAAATTGAAAGATTACTAAAGTGTTTAGTAGTAAACGTTTATTTTTAGTTAGAAGGTAGCCTATTGCTCTGAAACTGTTTTATTTTTTTTAAATAAAAAATTACTAATTCCATAAGAAAAGTCATGTACTTTGTATATAGTTACAGTTGTAATACTGGATGGGCCATGAAATGGTAATTTGTTGCAGGTTAATTTCACATAAAAAATCATAAAATGAATGCTACTATAACTAAGCAAAGTTTAGCTGCATCTAAATATATATAGAAATGTTTTCTAAGAAAATAAATTATGACTTGATATTCTGCTGCTCCAAAACTTTGTTGACAGATCACATTAAAAACAAATTTTCTTACAGTAAAGACATATCATAAAACTGATATATTCTATCTACTTATCTCATAATTCCTAAACATATTATTCTGGAATGATTATTATATGAGAGGTTTAATAAATCCAATTCTCAAGTAAATTTAGAGAAAATCTTCAGCTGTACAAGGGCTACACAGATGCCTTTACCAACTCATGTACATTAGTGAAAATCCAAGTGTGTGTGTACACACACACACGAGTGTCTCAAAAAATGTATACACTTTTACGGTCCACAAATAAATATATATATATATATTTTTTTTTTTAGCTGTAACCGATTAAAAATTATGGCTGAAACGAGACTAAGCTTTGAAGAAGGAAATTTCAACCGGTGAAATACCACACTTTGCTTATTGGAGGCTTGAAGTGGTGAAACCCATGTTTAGTCTCTAGAGCAAAGTTTCCGGCATCCCCCACCCCCCATACTTCTTCAACCCATGCACGGTACTAAGTACTATAGGTTTTGATACCTTTCGTGTTTAGGGTTTTCATAAAAAAAAAAAAATTCATCCTAAAGTGCTACTGGAAGTGCAAAGATGTTTCAGAAGGGAGTTTGAAAGAGATCCACCAATGTGGCTCACCATTCTCGCATTAGAGATAAATTTGAAGCAGAAGGAACTGTTCAAGACGTCCACAAGCATTGTTCCGGAAGACTGCGGACATCCATAAGCCTAAAAAGAGAAGAAACAGTAATGGAAACATACCAACATTCTCCAAGGAAATCTGTTTGGCAAGTGGCTCATGAGATAGGCATTTCAAAAGATAGCATTCATCGCATTTTGAAGCGCAGACAGAAAATGAATGGCTACCAGTTTGAACACTTGCGATAGCTCAAAATAATTCCACATCTGTGCTCTTTAATTTGAATTATAAATCTTGGATGTATCTGAATTGAAACTAAAATTAAATATTCAAAGTGTGTATACATTTTGGATATATATATATATATATATATATATATATATATATATATATATATATATATATATATACACACACACTATTGGGAGTAGAGAGGAGTTCAAGCCCTCGACTGCTAAATGCAGTCAATCTGCCAACCTGCAATGGATCGACAAAACCTGCAGTTTATTTATTTATATACAGTAAACCCTTGATTTAACGGACTAATAGGGAAGAAGAGGTGTGCGTTAATGCCGAAAGTCTTTTAAATCGAATGTAACCTGGGGGGGGGGGCATTTTTTATTCTTAATGTAAAAAAAAAAAAACTTTATTACAATATAAGATGCTACAATTTCGCCTTTGATTTGCAGATATCAGAAACTTTTTTTTTTTTTTTTCTGCTGTAAATTTCACAAACGCTACTGAGACGCCGCCTTCTAGTTTCTGTGCCACATTTAACACACACTTTCTTTTAACTCCTCTATCACTTGATGCCATTTCAAATTGTAAGGATTAGAAAATTATTTCATAAATAAAGTCAATTCAGAAATTACAGAAAGACACTGTATACAACCTAACCGCATGATAGTTTGAGGCAAACCGAGACTGAAACAAAGCAAGTTTAGTGTTCCCCAGCTTGCAAGCCAGCTCTTATCTGTTATCTGGGAAAACAGCTATTTGAACACGTTTTCAGAAAGAAAAATCAATTTCCTGAATTTGATTATAAAAATAAAAATATGTAATTATCAAAACAATGGAAATAGGTAATTATTATTAATTTTTAATTAATAATTACAGTGAAGTTTTGTATAACTTAAAAAATAATAAGGTCGAGATTAATATGTACATTACTGTATTATTATTTGTCCGGTTCATTATATCGGGGTCTGTATAAAAATTCAGGGTTTACTGTATTAATATATAAAATTTTTTTTTTTTATGAAAACCCCAAACATGAGGTATTAGAACCTATAGTACTTAGTACCGTGCTTTGGTTGGAGGTTGAGAAGACGAGAAAGATACTTGACATTAGACATGAACTTCTGTAGACTAAT
This sequence comes from Mastigoproctus giganteus, assembly GCF_048544385.1. Lineage (NCBI taxonomy): Eukaryota > Metazoa > Arthropoda > Arachnida > Uropygi > Thelyphonidae > Mastigoproctus > Mastigoproctus giganteus. The sequence continues at coordinate 216,843,153 of NC_143584.1, read as the reverse complement.
TTTCGGGAAATATGTATGTATGTATGTATGAAGGAAGGTTGTTTCAGAAAATGGCAGATGAATAAACAGGGAAGATGAAAAGGTGGTTGTGCGATTTTGAAGTTGGATAGTAAATGGATATTGGTGGCCGCACATGTTCGGACTGTTTTGAAAGAGCCGGAATTATGGAAGCCAATTCAGAAGCACAGTACCCAAGGAAGTATCTGTAGAAAAGGCATGCAGCAGAAACAGTACATCTATGAGAGAGCAAGTGGAGAGACTTAGAGATGAGTCAATTAATCCAATTGCCCTCTTCTGAATTTGGTTGGATTTGCAATTTGTACAGAATGAACAGCTGTTTGGAAGAAAAGTAACGCCAAGAGCGAAAGTGAACCGTTTTTTAGATGCAGAGGAAGCAATGTTTGTGATGTGCTTGTGCCAAGAGATTAAAAGTCAGGGTAATCCCCAAAAGAGATATATCATTTTGCCTAGAAATTGAAGAGTCACCAAAGATAACCATAGGGGGTGCCTCCGTAGCCAGGTGGGAAGGAGCAGCAGTGTGTAACACACGCTTCTTGATTAGACCGGGGTTCGAGCCCGTCACCACCAAATACGGAGGATGCAGAACGGTCAGTGAATGACCGCATATCCCGGAGCAATATGGCCTTAGTTGCTAATGCTCCTAAAAAAACCAAATAGCAACAATAACCATAGGGGCAGAAGAATCCTTTCAAGATATAAGACAAGACTGAGTTTTAGAAGGATTGAAATCAACTAAGTTGTCTTTGCCCCACTGGAGAATTACCTGGAGATCAGCATTTAAAGAATTGGTGGTGGCTATTCAAGAAGTTGAAGCTGATTGAGCAGGGCAAGGTTTTTCAAAATGGAAAGTTGAATGCAATGTGCTATCATTGGCAAAGCTATGGATAGGATTTTCAGTCAATGGAAGGTCATTAATATACAAGAGGAAAAGAGTGGGGGAAAGAACTGAAACTTGGGGAACACCAGCATTAGTCGAGAAGTTAGAAGACAGAGAGCCATCTACCATCACCCTTAGTGAGCGATCAGAGAGAAAAATTGGCAAACCATAAGAAGGAAGCATGTTTAGAAGACCATGCCAAACATACAGAGTATTGTAGTGAAAAGTGTGTTAAGTGTCTAACAGCACCAGGGGTTTCCCCCATCTCCGCATTGCTTTTATTGTGAGTGTGCCAGTTCACTGGGAAGGCCACAGATTTAAGTGTGTGGGTCATGTGAGTGTGTTATGTTATGTACCGTCGTTCCTCTGGCCATTTAGCCGCTGGACCCCAGCTGAGGCCCACGTTGCCCGCACTTCGCCCCATGGAGGCAGACCAGGTAATCACTAGTTTAAATTTGCACTCTGGCAGGTCCTGCCACCTAGTTTCCTGAGATTTCAGTGGCTGGGACCTTAAAAAAAAAAGCAAAAAAAAATTGTATGGGGGATATTGTGCTAGAATTGCAAAAGCCAAAATGGTGGGCGAACACCGTAATTTAGATACGGTTATTTTTGGAGTGTGGGGCATTCACTTGCATACAGATAGAGTTGGGTAGGGAGAATGAATATTGGGGGGATAAAGACAGAAGAATGACGTCAATAGGGAAGACGACCCCTGGTGGAATCAGTGGGGCATGCCCATGCCCCACCAGAGGGAAGAGTGGGGTCGGCGAGGAGGGGAAGAGACAGTATTGTAGTATGTGTTAATACTATGTCAGGTCCATTGTACAGAGATTATTCCCACGCAGAGACATTAGGTGGAGATAGGCACATGCCTGGGGACCACCATTAACAGGGACCATACATACATGCCGAGTTCCATTGCTAACACCATGACATAGGACTCTACTGAACTGGGCGAAAAAACATCGGCACTGGACCTTGGATAATTGGAGATGGATCTCATGGTCTGATGAGTCCCGTTTCCAGTTATTTCGAGCGGACTGGAGGATGCATATCTGGCGAAAACCGCACAAAGCTATACACCCGTCATGTCAACAAGGAACTGTTCAGCCAGGTGGACGGTCGGTAATGGTCGCGTGTGTGCAGCTGGCACGTTAGTACCTCTGGTACATCTAGATGCATCTCTGAACGGTCCAGGTTATGTGTCCATCCTTGCAGACCATCTGCATCCCCTTATGGTCATCGTGCACCGACAGGGCAATGGACTCTTCCAGCAGAACAGTGCACTTCTCCTCAGAGCCATGATGACTAGAACATGGTTCGAAGAGCATTCCGCAGATTTCACCACCATGAAATGGCCTCTCGGTTCATCGGACGTGAACCCTGTAGAGCATTTTTGGGATGCTGTGGTAAGGTCCGTTCGAGCTTTGGCTCCTCCGCCTAGGCATGCGACGGAATTATGGACAGCGGTGCAGCAAGCATGGATGGAAATACTCGTGGAAGGTTTTTGTGAACCAGTGGACTCAATGACTGGCCATGTGACTGTCCTTATCCGGGCGAAAGGTGGGCCTACCCGTTACTAGGTAGGTAGCCCGTGATTTCTATCCACAAATGTATATAAGTTTCAGATGGTAAAACATTGGAAAATTTTAAGACATTACAATTTCACAACCCTCCCCATCCCAAACAGTAAAGTTGCTGGACTGCTGGTCTTGCAGTAATTTTCGATTCTTTCGAAAATAAACGGAAGTGGTTTGTTGTAGTTCAAACTTCCTCCAACACATGGTGAAACAGTTTGTCCAGCAGGCTGAGAGGTTACAAGTGAAAACCAGCTTCTTTAGTAGCGTTAATGTGCCTTGTCACGATTTTGCAATGGAGCAATGAACGAATATCAAATTTTGCTTTAAACTGGGAACATTTGCAACAGAAACGTACAAAATCTTAAAAACTGTTTATGGTGATGAAACGTTAAGTCGTACCAATGTGTGAATGGTATAAGATGCTAACCTTGCGATGACCCAAGAAGTGGGTGTCCGTCAACCTCTTGAAATGAGAACAGAATTGCAAAAGTTCGAGAAATGTGGCAAGGGATCGTCGGTTTGACCCTCAGAATGATGACTGATGAGTTGTATATGAATGAGGAGAAGGTTCGTAAAATTTTCATGATTTAGGGAAAAGGAAGGTTGCCAAATGTTCTGCACTGCCTCACGGATGAGCAGAAGCAAAGAAGAGTGTCATTATGAGAAGACTTCACCCAGACTTTTCAAGACAATCCAAATTTCAGTACATTCCAGAGACGAAGTGTCAGAACATGCAGTGGACTTCAAAATCATACAGCAAGGTCCAAAAAGTTTCGTTTACAGAAGATCATTGATCAACGAATGGTGTTTCTCTGATCGACAAACTGTGTGATCCACATGGAATTTGTACACGAAACGAAGAGAATGGTGTACAGGTGCTTTTAAGACTTTTAAGGGCATTTTTCGGGCCTCAGTTTTGAGAGAATGGCAGCTAGTTCTTGTACAACAATGCCCTGCCCTTTCCGCCTTTGTTGTGAAGACATCTGACGAAACACAGCATTGTACAGATCAATCATCCACTCTACTCTCCTCATCTAGCACCAGGAGATTTCATACTCCTTCCTGAGGTGAAACTTCTCTCAAAGGAAAGAGATTTTAGGATGTTGACGTCGTAAAAAAATGCAACCGCTCAACTGAACATCATCTCTTTGGACGACTTCGACTCTTTTCAAAAATTTTTTGGATGGTGTAATAAATGTGTTCAGTCAGGTGGTAATTACTTTGAATCAAAATAAAGCCATTTTTGAGTTTCATTTTGTGTTCTTTTTATTGCACCAGTCCGGGAACTTATTGCCACATCTAGTGTATTTTCAGAACTTCATTTCAGGCGTTACTCAAGAAGAAAAATTTGGATTCCCATGCCTCCAGTTACCCTCTCCTCCTCCATTGAAACAAGGCCGTATATTTGGAACATTAATTCTGAACAATTTCACTTTTTTAGAATATTCTGCTTCACCTTTGCATCAAATATTTTATCAGTAGGGTAACCCATTTCTTCTGCGCACTCCCCCCCCCGACTCTCCCACCAAAGGACTACTGTAGAGTTCCAACGTTCCTGAAATTATGAAACAAGTTAGGCTATGTATAAATATAGTGCAAATGCATCAGGAATACATAGCTGTATCTGAATAAATCAGATTATTAATAAAACGGCATCGTTTTAAGTTATATCTCATATTGTGAATACCTTCACAACGAGTTGCCACAATATTGCACTACTTCGAATAAGTAACGCTTCACCTAAGGAGAAGACTAATGTTACTTATTCTCAGATGGATACCACCACCCAGACGGCACCGTTTCAGGGCTATTTGGCCCTTCTTCGGTGGGTGGGTAGGTACCCGAGTGATGCAATGATGGCAAAACAGTTATGAAGTATAACTCCACAATATGAGAGATGCCTGATGGTGTATCATGTATTTAGACTCAAGCGTTTAGGGCATAAGCCTCAAGCTATGAAGGAGTCTAGACTATGTATAAATATAGTGCAAATGCATCAGGAATACATAGCTGTATCTGAATAAATCAGATTATTAATAAAACGGCATCGTTTTAAGTTATATCTCATATTGTGAATACCTTCACAACGAGTTGCCATGATATTGCACTACTTCGAATAAGTAACGCTTCACCTAAGGAGAAGACTAATGTTACTTATTCTCAGATGGATACCACCACCCAGACGGCACCGTTTCAGGGCTATTTGGCCCTTCTTCGGTGGGTGGGTAGGTACCCGAGTGATGCAATGATGGCAAAACAGTTATGAAGTATAACTCCACAATATGAGAGATGCCTGATGGTGTATCATGTATTTAGACTCAAGCGTTTAGGGCATAAGCCTCAAGCTATGAAGGAGTCTAGACTATGTATAAATATAGTGCAAATGCATCAGGAATACATAGCTGTATCTGAATAAATCAGATTATTAATAAAACGGCATCGTTTTAAGTTATATCTCATATTGTGAATACCTTCACAACGAGTTGCCATGATATTGCACTACTTCGAATAAGTAACGGTGCCGTCTGGGTGGTGGTATCCATCTGAGAATAAGTAACATTAGTCTTCTCCTTAGGTGAAGCGTTACTTATTCGAAGTAGTGCAATATCATGGCAACTCGTTGTGAAGGTATTCACAATATGAGATATAACTTAAAACGATGCCGTTTTATTAATAATCTGATTTATTCAGATACAGCTATGTATTCCTGATGCATTTGCACTATATTTATACATAGTCTAGACTCCTTCATAGCTTGAGGCTTATGCCCTAAACGCTTGAGTCTGAAACAAGTTAGGTAAATGCACCCATTGCGGTACATTTATCTAACTTGTTTTTCACGCTGTGGCAGAGTTGGGTTAGTTGGGTTCGGGCTTGGGTGGCATGATTTCTCACCGACAGTTAGTTTTTTTTTTTTTTTTATCCAGCAAGGCAACTCAACCATAGAAGGCACGCAATTAACAAAACAGGGCGTTTACAATTTACAGACTCGTTTGCAGCGTCCAGTTCCTTTTTTCCTATCAGTAGAACCAGTATTCTTGAGTTTGGAAAGCAATCTACTCACTTTCGGCTGATTACAAGACACTCTATAAGCAATATGATGGGAAGAACATCCTTCCTCACGTAAAGCAACAATAGCAGTCTTTCTTTGTGGTGTCAATTGCACATGACTCGCCATCCTGACGCAAGCAAGGAATGACTGCAACTCTTGCAGAGCGTGCTTATATAGCTGAAAGTAACAGCTGATGCAATATTACGTCATCACCTACGAGTGTCAATCTTATCTTGACACACGTAGATTTGTCGTATATTTACGTTATTCGGACGACAATTACAATTTTAAGGGGTAATGCACGTTCTCTGAACACCAGTGTATACCAATTTCACTAGCAACTTTGCGGTTGTTCAACTTGGATAACTGCGGAATGGATCACAAAACAGGCAATGAAACGATTAATCAAAATTTAATCATAGATAAATGGTTTTTAAAGATGGAGGATGGTCAGAGTGAGGATCATGGTGATGGAAAAACTTTGAGAACCATAAGTATTCTTCGGCCAATTCACTGTTTGCTGGTTTTTCATCCAACAAACCGATCAAGAATACATGCAGTTCGGACGGGTGCAATATTCTGATGCTTCTAGCCTTTATTTTGGCCTTACACTCAACATATCCATATCAGTTACCTCCCTCAACTGCTGAAATTTGTACAGTTTTTCATAAGTGAAACAGTATCAAAAGTTTAACTGAAATCTAAATATACGATGCCAAATGAATTCTTGGAAAAGCAACCTCTTAAACCAAAGTTCTGGAACAGATATGTAGATGACATAATTGCAATCTGGAGCCACGGATCTGAAGAGCAACAAAATGTTTATGAGGCACTCAACAACTACCACCAGAACATAAAGTTCAAAACTGAAACAAGACAATTGGCAATCTACTGTCCCTAGATATCCTAATCACAAGAAAATTCAAAGATACAAATGGAAATTTACAAGAAACCAGCAGAAAAGTGAATTATAATTCATGCCATCCTCACTTACATAACCTGCAATAAAGAAAACCTCTAACAGGTTCTAATACCTCTCGTTTGATGAAAAAAAGCCGTGAATTAGGGTTGAAATTGAAAGTGTCTGCAATTCTGCCCAGACACGATAGGAGGGAGTATATGATGAGAGCCCTGTCAATCAATTCGGCCCTGGAAAGATTGTGCAGGGCTCAAGGGGTAGAATTTTTTTCAGCCTGGTCTGTACTTGTTAACAGGAGAGACTGCTTCTACAGGGATGGGATACACTTAAATAGAAAGGGTGCAAGAATGTTTGCTGATGCTATCGAGGCAATGTTAGGTGGGTCGGAAAACTGCCAGATTGGGGGGATACAAGGACTAATAGATTAACAGTAGCCACTGGCAGAGGTGAAAGTGATTCTTGCACTGCTTCTATTGGAATGAGCCGCAGCCTGGAAAATAAGATGCAGGATATTTCAGAGACTGCTGGGAATCATTGGGGTACAAGTAAACACATGGGTTGTGTTAGGGTAGCTAAGAAAAAGAACAGGTGCATGTATACTTGTGTGTACACCAATGCTAGGAGTTTAGTAAATAAATTTGATGAATTTGAGGTATTGCTCAAAACATCAAAGGCAGATATTGTGGGGATTTCAGAGACATGGTGTCACACAGATATAAGAAATGCAGAACTGGAATTTGGGGAGTACAATGTCTACAGAAAGGATAGACAGGATAGGAAGGGAGGAGGGGTTATGCTATTAGTTAAAAAACACATAAAATCCAAGGAACTGAAGCCAGTCGACATCGCTGGACAGTGCAGTGTCGAGTCAGTTTGGTGTGACATAAGCATTGGGAGATCAAAATTGAGAGTAGGAGTGTGCTATAGGCCTAATGACTCTGATGAGTATAATAAGAAACTGTTCGGAGAAATAGAGTGGGCCAGTAAATCAGAGAGTCTTATAATGGGGGATTTTAATTTCCCAGATATTGACTGGAATTTGGGGGCTGGTCACTCACACAGTAGCAAGGCTTTTGTGGATTTATTGGATGATTGTTTTCTACATCAGCATGTTCGGGAGGCAACTTGAGGGAGTAATACTCTTGATTTGATTATCAGTAGTGATTCTTCATGCATTAAGAATCTGCAGATAAATGAACCACTTGGTGGCAGTGATCACAGTGTGCTGAAGTGGGAGTTACTCAAAGAGGTAACTACCATTAGGGGTAAAGGGAAGGGGTATTGCTTTCGTAAAGGCGACTACAATGGACTGAGACAGTATTTAAATTCTATACAGTGGGATCAACTGATGATATTGCCAACAGCAAATTCAAAATGGGAAGCATTCAAAGAACTTATCGTGGAAGCTACTAGGCTTTACATACCAACTAAGAAATATTGTTCAAGGTTTAGGCCTAAATGGTTGTCAGATGAACTAATGAGGCATATGGCAGAGAAGAAAAATGCATGGGATACATACAAATTAACACGTGACACGGACGCCTATGATAGATACAAGTTGATCTGTAACCAAGTTACAAAGGAGGTTAGGCAGGCGAAGGCAGATTACGAGAGATCCTTGGCAAGGGATGCGAAGAAAAACAGCAAACAGTTCTTTACTTATGTAAACTCTAGAAGGAAGGGGATGAATCAGATTGGTCCACTTGAGATCGATGGGTCAACTGTTGATGACCCTGCTCGGGTAGCTAACAAACTAAATGAATATTTTGCATCGACATTCACACATGAGGAGTTATTCAGCGAGGGGAATGCCAGAGGTGTATTCAACTCTAGCAGTAAGCTAGAGAATCTTGTAATAACTGAGAGCAAAGTGGAGGAGAAATTGTTGAAGATAAACACAAGAAAGGCACCTGGGGTGGATGGGATCTATCCAGTTATATTAAAGGAGGCAGCAAAGGAAGTAAGCAAACCCTTAGCCATAATTAGGAGAGCTTCCTTGGACTCAGGGGAGGTACCCATAGACTGGAAATGTGCAAATGTGACCCCAATTCACAAAGGGGGATCAAAGGCTGACACAAGTAATTATAGACCTGTGAGTTTAACTTCTGTTCCCGGAAAATTAATGGAGGCACTGGTGAAAGAAGCACTGCAGGATCATCTAGACAAGACTTCAGTTATAGCTAGGACACAGCATGGTTTTGTTAAGGGGAAGTCTTGCCTGACCAATTTGATTGGATACTATGATGCAGTCACAAAAGAACTGGATGCAGGGAATAACTTTGATATTATATACATGGATCTTAGAAAGGCTTTTGATACTGTTGCACATGGAAGACTGCTGCACAAATTGGAGCAGTGTGGCATTGGAGGCAAGTTGCTGCTATGGATAAAGGGGTGGTTGAGGGGGAGAAGACAGAGAGTGGTAATCAATGGACACTGCTCATCGTGGACTAATGTTATTAGTGGAGTCCCTCAGGGTTCAGTATTGGGGCCTTTATTGTTTTCTGTATTTATAAATGATATTGATGATGGTATATCAGGCTTAATGTCCAAGTTTGCAGACGATACGAAGGTTGGCAGGGTTGTCAAGGACACTACTGACACTATGCTGCTGCAACAGGATTTGGAAAGGTTGAGCAGATGGGCTTCGAGGTGGCAAATGAAGTTTAACATTGACAAATGTAAAGTACTACATATGGGAAACAGCAACCCCAGAGCAACGTATCAACTCTGTGGTACTACACTGACAGTGGTAGAGAATGAAAGGGACCTGGGGGTGGTGGTGCAGGCAGATATGAAGTTCTCTGAGCAGTGCAGACGAGCTGCAAGAGTAGCTCATGGTGTATTGTCAATGATATATAGGAATTTTTCTAGCAGGGATAAGGAGGTGATTATTCCCTTGTATAAGGCAATGGTCAGGCCACACCTAGAGTACTGTATACAGGCCTGGAGGCCTCATTTCAGGAAGGATGTAGAGCTGCTGGAACGAGTACAGAGAAGGGCAACTAGATTGGTGAATGGGACAAAGGGGTTCTCTTACGAAGAAAGGCTTAAGTTTTGCAAATTACAGTGTCTGGAAACTAGGCACCAGCGGGGTGATCTGATAGAGGTGTACAAAGCCTTGAATGGTTTGAGCATGCTCAATGCTGATGGGATTCTTCCTCTAGCTCAGAAAAATCACCTGAGAGGGCATAAATTCAAATTGAGGAAAGACAGATGTAGGATAGATGTGCGGAAATTTGCCTTTAGCCAGCGGGTGGTTGGTGGGTGGAACAGACTTCCATCCCTTGTCGTGGAAGTTGATAGCCTAAATAAGTTTAAGGCTCAGCTGGACAGGTATTTCGAACGAACAGAGGGGTGAAGTGGAAGTGGTTATTTTTATTTATTTATGTTACTTTTTTTTTTTTTTTTTTTTTTTTTTGGCTGATGCTGCATAAGCTTGCTTTCTTGCATCAAATGCCTCTACTAATGCTAATGCTAATGCTAATGTTTGGGGTCCATAAAAAAAAAAATTCCCCATTTTAAACCAGCACCGAGGGGGAAACTTGTTTTCCAATTTTAAACCAGTGCCAAAACAGCAATCACTCTATCTGCATTCATTTGTATTTGTAGAATCTTTAGGATAGGGTACTCCATGTTTCCATATACTCTAATGCAGACCTGCCAAGCTGCAGTTGTGTGTAGAAAAGGGTACCCATAATTCTTTTAATTGCTTGCTGCCAAGATCAGAGGGAAAGCACTGGCATGGTGGCATAGGTTATGTAATCAATTTACGAAGGCAAGAGTGCCTAGTAGTTTTCTCGGCATAAGTCAACGTGTTGGGCATGACATCTTATGTGTATTAGAAGCCACACTTGCCAAACAGTCTGTCAGAGCAATAAGTGGGAAGAGCTACCTTTGTCTATCACAACAAAGAAGGGGTACCAGCTTGTAAAGACAATTTATCATGGCCATAAATGTCACATAGGATATCAACCGAATTCTTTTTTGTTCACTAAATTGGTCCATGAAATTGAGTTTACTGTGTGTGTGTGTGTAAGGTAACTTTCTCCCTCCACCCCCTATTAAAATGTCACTAGCTTCTAGTTTTTAGTTATTTATGCTTTTTCGATTTTGATAAGTTCTGTTGTTGTTCGCCTTCCATATATTTGTAGGCATTACATATCTACAAAGCCGGGTGGGTAAAGTGCCTGCCTGGCAACCCAAAAGTCGCGGGTTCGATTCCCGCCTCGGGCGTGGATCAAAGTACTGCAAAAACCTTGGAAGGTGCATTATGGCCACAGAAGCCTATGCGCCAACAACTACCAAAAAAAAAAAAAAAAAAAGCCTACAAACAACATAAATCATCCCTCCCTTCTACATCTGTTAATATTAATCATTAACAAAATTTTATTTTCTACTTATGATTTGTCTGTACTTTTATTGGCATGTATTTTACATCAGAAACAGACACATATTGCCATTGTAATTCCAGTGGTTGACACCTGGGGATGATGCCGGGTCTGTTAGTTGTCTCGTAATGGTTAGGTTAGATTCTTGATTAAATCTATATGTAATATTAAATCCAATTTTTTCTCTCTCTTCTATCTGTGGTAATAGATAGAAGACAAATAAAGACAAAATAAATAAAAAATATAGAGTATAAACAGTTATATTTATACTCTTTATCTGTTTCTTTTTATGCTCCTTTACTATTTCTTTATTATCATTATATATATATATATATATATATATATAATTTAAAACATGTGAGATTACCTCATTCGGCTTCGTAGGATATCTTCAATACGACACTCTCCAAACATAACTGATAAAAAACCGACTTAAAATAATTTTAATGCATTCTTCCACATATTGCCCATGAATGATTCAACACCCCGGGATTGTAGATGAAAGCCCCAAACCAAATCCCCACGAAACTGAATGATAGAAAACACTGTGTCAAATTCATTAAAGCATAAAAATAAATCTCGATAATGATATAATTTTAACGATATAACTTTATTATCAAGATTTATTCTTATGCTTTAAGGAATTTGACACAATGTCTTCAATCACTCAGAGTTTCATGTGGGTTTGATATGTTTGGGGTCAGGTTGTGGCTTTCATCTGCGATCCCTGGGTGTCGAATCATTCATAGGAAATTAGTGGAAGATTGCATTAAAATTATTATAAGTCAGTTTTTCAGTTATATTTGGAGTGTCGTATTGAAGGTATCCTATGAAGCTGAATGAGGTATTGTCATATTATTTTTTTTAAATATCAATATAACATAGGATCAATATGAGCTGTACATTCAAGTAAAGTAGACCCAATTTCGGCGAAGTCCGGACGGTCTGTGACAGCCAAATCCTCTGCGTTCACCTTCACGATGGTTGGACTATTAGTAATACTGGGTATAACCTCCATGCACAAGTACACTGTGGGTGACCATCCAGGTATGAAGTAACATAAGCAGAGGTCGAGGTGTGGCGCCCATACCACATGGAGGAATGCCGCCCCTCTGTGTTAACAGGCAATACTAGGTGGTACATGACTGTCATCAACCGGTGCAATACCACCACTTTGCTTATTGGAGGCTTGAAGTGGTAAAACCCATGTTTAGTCTCCAGAGCTAAGTTCCGGTCAACCATTCCCCACCTCTTCCATCATGCAGTATGAGTGATGACTTTTGAGGTTATGATGAACATCATGGCGAGATCCAGTCTTCCTTACATTTAACCCCTGGCATGGTGCCGTGAAGGGTATTGTATGGTCGTGGTACCTGCGTGTACCGGTGAACTGTACAATAAAGATCTTATTTCGAGGGTACAGCTCCAAAACAGAGTTTGCAGGTCGGCCGCTAATTAGTACACAGGACCGAACCTATTGGTAACTCTTTAGGAGGCTTCTGGATCAGCTAGTGTATAATCATGCTAACTCTACTCTGCCAGACAATGACTGGAGGGAGTCCGAGTAGTGTGTATGCGGGGGGCATTGTCGAGGCCACGTTATGTCAAGGATCTGGGTATATTCTTACCATGTGTACGCCATATCAAAAATATCATTACTTCATATAGCATGCCCCACTCTTTTTCTTAGTATTGAATACCATGCACTATTAGCATGGTATTCAATACTAAATTTAGATCATAGATCATTTTGCTATCAGAAAAATGATCTATGATCTAAACCTCGCAAAAATTCCTAGTTCATTTCACAAATATACGTGGTCTCAGTTCTAATCTCAACGATGTCGATTTCCACTTTCAGTCTGCCAAACACCCCATGTACTTTTTCTGACAGAATCTGTTATCGGTTAATTCAACTACTGCTCATTTCAGTTGCCTAAATTATTCGCTGTATGATTCCTTTCGCCTCAAAGTATGGTATTTGCCAATGCTAGGAGTTTAGTAAATAAATTTGATGAATTTGAGGTATTACTCAAAACATCAAAGACAGATATTGTTGGGATATCAGAGACGTGGTGTCACACAGATATAAGGGATGCAGAACTGGAAACTGGGGAGTACAATGTCTACAGAAAGGATAGCAGGATAGGAAGGGATGAGGGGGTTATGCTATTAGTTAAGAAACACATAAAATCCAAGGAAGTGAAGCCAGTCGACATCGCTAGACAGTGCAGTGTCGAGTCAGTTTGGTGTGACACAAGCATAGGAAAATCAAAATTGAGAGTAGGAGTGTGTTATAGGCTAATGACTCTGATGAGTATATTAAGAAACTGAACAGGGATATAGAGTGGGCCAGTACATCAGAGAGTCTTATAATGGGGGATTTTAATTTCCCAAACATTTTCTGGAATTTGGGGGGTGATCACTCACACACTAGCAAGGCTTTTGTGGATTTATTGGATGATTGTTTTTACAGCAGCAGCATGTTCGGGAGGCAACTAGAGGGAGTAATATTCTTGATTTGATTATCAGTAGTGATTCTTCATGCATTAAGAATCTGCTGATAAATGAACCACTAGGTGGCAGTGATCACAGTGTGCTGAAGTGGGATTTACTCAAAGAGGTAACTACCATTAGGGGTAAAGGGAAGGGTTATTGCTTTCGTAAAGGCGACTACGCTGAGAGAATGAGACAGTCTTTCAATTCTATACAGTGGGACCAACTGATGATGTTACAAACAGCAAATTCAAAATGGGAAGTATTCAAAGAACTTATCTTGGAAGCTACTAGGCTTTACATACCAACTAAGAAATATTGTTCAAGGTTTAGGCATAAATGGATGTCAGATGAACTAATGAGACATATGGCAGAGAAGAAAAATGCATGGGTACATACAAATTAACACGTGACACAGAAGCCAATGACAGATACAAGTTGATCTGTAACCAAGTTACAAAGGAGGTTAGGCAGACGAAGGCAGATTACGAGAAATCTTTGGCAAGGGATGCAAAGAAAAACAGCAAAGAGTTCTTTACTTATGTAAATTCTAGAAGGAAGGGGATGAATCAGATTGGTCCACTTGATATTGATGGGTCAACTGTTGATGATCCTGCTCAGGTAGCTAACAAATTAAATGAATATTTTGCATCGACATTCACACATGAGGAGTTATTCAGCAAGGGGAATGCCAGAGGTGTATTCAACTCTGGGAGTAAGCTAGAGAATCTTATAATAACTGAGAGTAAAGTGGAGGAGAAATTGTTGAAGATAAATACAAGAAAGGCACCTGGGGTGGATGGGATCTATCCAGTTATATTAAAGGAGGCAGCAAAGGAAGTAAGCAAACCCTTAGCCAGAATTATGAGAGCTTCCTTGTACTCAGGGGAAGTACCCATGGACTGGAATGTGCAAATGTGACCCCAATTCACAAAGGAGGATCAAAAGGTGACACAAGTAATTATAGACCTGTTAGTTTAACTTCTGTTCCCGGAAAATTTGCAGACGATACGAAGGTTGGCAGGGTTGTCATGGACACTACTGACACTATGCTACTACAACAGGATCTGGAAAGGTTGAGCAGATGGGCTGAGAGGTGGCAAATGAAGTTTAACATTGACAAATGTAAAGTACTACATATGGGAAACAGCAACCCCACAGCAACGTATCAACTCTGTGGTTCTAAACTTACAGTGGTAGAGAATGAAAGGGACTTGGGGGTCGTTGTGCAGGCAGATATGAAGTTTTCTGAGCAGTGCAGACGGGCTGCAAGAGTAGCTCATGGTGTATTGTCGATGATATATAGGACGTTTTCTAGCAGGGATAAGGAGGTGATTATTCCCTTGTATAAGGCAATGGTCAGGCCACACCTAGAGTACTGTATACAGGTCTGGAGGCCTCATTTCAAGAAGGATGTAGAGCTGCTGGAACGAGTACAGAGAAGGGCAACAAGATTGGTGAATGGAACAAAGGGGTGCTCTTACGAAGAAAGGCTTAAATTTTGCAAATTAGTGTCTGGAGACTAGAAACCAGCGAGGTGATCTGATTGAGGTGTGTAAAGCCTTGAATGGTTTGAGCATGCTCAATGCTGATGGGATTCTTCCTCTTGCTCTGAAAAATCACCTGAGAGGGCATAAATTCAAGTTGAGGAAAGACAGACGTAGGACAGACGTGAGGAAATTTGCCTTTAGCCAGCGGGTGGTTGGTTGGTGGAACAGACTTCCATCCCTTGTCGTGGAAGTTGATAGCCTAAATAAGTTTAAGGCTCAGCTGGACAGGTATTTCGAACGAACAGAGGGGTGAAGTGGAAGTGGTTATTTTTTATTTATTTTTATTTTTTTTTGGCTGATGCTGCATAAGCTTGCTTTCTTGCATCAAATGCCTCTTCTAATGCTAATGCTAAAACCAGATGGTTCTGTTGTCACTTCAGCCAAGGATAAAGCTGACCTGCTTGCATCCCATTTTTCTTCCAATTCATGTATTAATGATCTTGGTAAAACACCCCCCACCATTCCCAACACACTCCACTCAATGCCTGTTGTGGTCTTCCAAAAGGATGTGAGAAAGATTTTGACAAATCGCAATGGTAAGAAAGCTCTAGGTCCTGATGGTATTTCTCCACTTGTTCTCAAAACCTGTGCTCCTGAACTTACTCCTATTCTTTGCCGCCTTTTTTCACTTTCTTATTCCAAAGGTGTTTTTCCTTCTCCTTGGAAATTTGCTCATATCCAGCCAGTTCCTAAAAAGGGTGACAAATTCCTCCCAGCCAATTATCGCCCCATTGCAATTAGTTCTACTCTTTCTAATTTAATGGAGAAATCAATGAACCGATAACTAATAAACTACCTAGAAATCTTCAGTCTAATCAACGATCGCCAGTATGGATTCGGACAGTGCCGATCCACTGGTGATGTCCTGGCTTATGTTCCCCATTTATGGACAAATTCAAAGGAAAGGTTTGGTGAAACACAAGCAGTTGCTCTTAACATCTCAAAGGCTTTCAATTAAAATACTGTAGTATGTGTTATCCATGTCAGGGCACTTTGCCACCACGGAGCAGCTGTACCTGGACCTCCTGGACAGCCTATTCTCGGTGCACGTTTGACGTCATGTAGAACCGGGCCGGTTCCAATAGTCGGTGCTATAACACAAAGTCCCGCATCCACCGCCAGGTGTGCCATACCAGTGGATGCCACTGGTATGGCACACCTGCCATATTTTGCGAACTTCCATATTTTCCAGAAATATGGAAGTTCGCAATTTTAAAGATGATCCTGAAACCAGGGAAGAATCCTTCTGAGCCAAGAGCATACCGGCCGATATCTTTATTGGCCAACCTCGGGATATATATGAGAGACTTTTAGCCATAAGATTAGATGAATTATTAAAAGTTAATTGTACAGTTGAAACAAATCAATATGGATTTAAACGGGGAAAATCTGCTGAAGGCGCTGTATATGACTTAGTTCATTATTGTGATACTGCTACTGATAAATATATTATGGCAGTGTTCATAGACTTCGAGGGGGCGTTTGATTCACTCTGGTGGGAGAGGGTATTAAATGTGTTAGTAAAGATGAGTTGTTCATATCAATTATACAAAGTAATAAGAAATTATTTTAGAAATAGGAAAATATCAGTAACGGCACGTCATTTGGTCTACGACACACTGGTATACTGCGGATGTCCCCAAGGCTCCGTACTGGGGCCTGTATGTTGGAATCTTGTTGGTTGGTTGTTGGGTTTTATTGGCGCATTAGCAACTAAGGCTATAATGCGCCATGGAATCTTGTATTAGATCAGTGGCTCTCTCGGAGTCTTGAACACTGTCATATAGCATACGCAGATGATTTGGTAATTTGTATTCCGGGGTCTTCAAGATTGGTCTTGGAGACAAGGATTAAGGAAATATTGGAGGATCTTACCCAATGGGTTACATTACATAAGTTGAATATCTCTATAACAAAAAATAAGCTGATGGTTTTTAAAGGGGCTTTCAATTATGATCGTCCACCTATTATATTTGGTATAGGAGGGCAAATATTGTTAGAATAAAAAATAAATTAAATTCCATACAGAGGGTGATGTTATTAGCAATTAATCAAGTATGTAGGACGGTTTCAACGAATGCCCTTCGGGTGATAGCTGGGATGTTACCCCTGGATTCCCATGTGATATATAGAGGGATGGTGTATCATTTAAAGAAGGGTAGGGAAGTTAGCTTTATGGGAATAACTTCTAATACATCTGTTAATATGAAAACTGAGATAAAAAGAATATTAAATGAATTATATAATATATAGCAATGTAGATGGAACGATAGTTCGACTGGTCTAGTCACCAAATACTTTTTTGCCAGATGTTCGCTATTTGTCATTAAACAAAAAACAAAAAATCCCTGGTTTCAGGATCATCTTTAAAATTGCGAACTTCCATATTTCTGGAAAAACTGATTCTAAAAGGCATTTGTTAAACATATTTAACAATATTTCAGGGTAAGTTTCAAAAATCTTAACTATTACCGTATTTTCTACTAAATCCCAACCAGGACATTTATTTAACCTAACTTGTTCATAACCGATTGTAACTCAAGACTTAAAACTATGAACTTGATCTGTTATTGTTTCTACAGATTGTTCAACATTTGCCATTTGCGAACTTGAACTAGACTCTCTAATTTCCTCTGTATAAACAGATTGAGTAATATTTTCTTCCTTAGTCATAGGAGTTTTATATAATCTGCCTTTACTATTTTTATTGTCCATCTTTTTTGCTAAGTCAATCTGTCTAAGCAATTTAGATCTTTTCAGCGTTACTGGGGGTAGGGGGGGAAATCCAACATTTTCCACTCCCCTTTACACCTACTAACTTCCTTTCTTGACTTTTATTTTCCATTTTGCTAAGAGGAAATAATTTTCGACAAATCTAATATCGATATTTCAACTTATATGGCGTATTGCCTATACACTCTTGATACTGTGGAACAGGAGGGATAGTGCAATTTCTTTACCACCTCCGAGATAGAGTGACCCATGCATCGGGCACCTACTATCATCCCTCTTTCAAAGTCGGTTAACTCACGACGTTTATCCATACTGACATCGAATTACCGTCTGCGTGAATGCAGTGTACCTATATATACCTGCCAAGGGGTGGGTTCGTCTACTAGCAAGAGGGGGGACAACGTCGCTTTGCCCAGGAGCCCATGGTATTCCATGAATTCTGTCCTTTCAGTGTAGATTTCTGTACGGTGGAGGGGAGGGGTGTCGAATCGGAATAAATCTTACAATTTTTCCAGGGACTAAGGGAACATTCCCTGAAAATTTGGTGTCAATCTTTCATTATCGAATAGAGAAGAAGAAGAACTCTTTATTATACACAGAAGGCACATTGCTGTATATAACTCCCTTCATGTATACAAGCCAGGGGTTTACATAAAAGAAATTACACAACATAAACAAAGACAAAAGTGACAAAAAACAAAAACAGCATTATGACTCCAGAAAAGTTTGAACATTGGAGTGATGGATCCGTGGCAGTAATGGACAGGTCCTCGGGAGCAGGTTCTAATGTCCTGTGACGTGGTCCTGGGAAGTCGACCGAATATTCTACTTATATTTCTTATCTACTGCGAACTTGTAGAGGTCGCCGTCCAAGGACTGTATGTCCTGCAGCATTGGACTGGCCCTAAGGCCTGGGACCAAGATCCTCCATCCGCAGTTAGCTCAGAAATCTGGTACTGAAATAATGCCGACCATCATTTTGACAACAAAGACGAGTCTTCTCTCGTGAATGATGGTAGGAAGACGACTCATGTTGAGAGCTGCCGCCATCTGGGTAGTCCTTAGTGCAGGGGGAAGCCAAAAGTTTCATATAGCCCACTTCGATAGCCAGAAATCCCCCGCGAAAATCCGTCTAAGATGGGTCGTAGCAGTTGAAGCCCACACTTCGGTGACATAGAGTATGACCGAATAAACACGTCTTCACCTTAGCCGTAGGCAGAGGTGAAGGTGATTCTTGCACAACTTCTATTAGAATAAGTAGCGACCTGCAGCTTGGGGTGTTGTGGGTTTCAGGGACGGATGGCAGTCATCCTGAAATAGGTGGGTATATGGGATGTGTTAGGGTAACTAAGAATAGGAGTAGGATGTTGTTGTTATTTTGTTGTTGTTTGGTTTTTAGGAGCATTAGCAACTAAGGCCATATTGCTCCGGGATATGCGGTGGTCATTCCCTGACCTTTCCGCATCCTCCGTATTTGGTGGCTCACGGGCTCGAACCCCGGTCTAATCAAGAAGCATGTGCTACGCACTGCTGCTCCTGCCCACCTGGCTACGGAGGCGCCTAGGAGTAGGAGCATGCATGCTTGCATGTATACCAATGCTAGAAGTATAGTAAATAAATTTGATGAATTTGAAGTGTTGGTCAAGACATCAAAGGCGGATATTGTTGGGATGTCAGAGACGTGGTGTCACAAAGATATAAGGAATGCCGAACTGGAATTTGGGGAGTACAATGTTTACAGAAAGGATAGACAGGATAGGAAGGGAGGGGGTGTTATGATGTTAATTAAGAAAAACATAAAAACAAAAGAAGTGCATCCAGTTGATATAGATGAACAGTGCACTGTTGAGTCAGTTTGGTGTGACACTGCGAAAGCAAAAATAAGATTAGGAGTGAGTTATAGGCCTAATGAGTACAATGAACAATTGTGCAAAGAAATAGAGTGGGCTAGTAAATCAGAATGTCTTATAATGGAGGATTTTAACTTCCCAGATATTGACTGGAACTGGTGGGTTGGTCACTCACACACTAGTCAGACTTTTGTGGATTTATTGGATGATTGTTTTCTGCAGCAGCATGTCCGAGAGGCAACCAGAGAGGGTAATACTCTTGATCTGGTTATCAGCAGTGATCATTCGTGTATTAAGAATTTGCAGATAAAGGAACCACCAGGTAGCAGTGATCACAGTGTACTGATGTGGGATTTACTTAAAGATTTAATTACCATCAGGGGTAAAGGAAAGGGTTTTTGCTTCCGTAAAGGTGAGTACAGTGGTCTCCGACAGTTTTTAAATTCTGAACGGTGGGATGGATCAACTGACGATGTTACCAACAGTAAATTCTAAGTGGGAAGCATTCAAGGAATTAATCGTGGAAGCTACTAAAAGTTTCATATATTAAGAAATATTGTTCAAGGTTTAGGCCTAAATGGTTATCTAATGAATTAATGAGACTCGTGACAGAGAAGAAAAATGCATGGGATGCATATAAATTATCAAGCGACTCAGAAGCCTATGGCAGATATACGCTAGTCTGTAATCAGGTCACAAAGGAGGTTCGGCAGGCGAAGGCAGATTACGAGAAATCCTTGGCAAATGATGCTAAAATAAACAGCAAGGATTTCTTTACTTATATAAACTCTAAAAGGAAGAGGATGAATCTGATTGGTCTACTTGACATTGATGGTTCGACTGTTGATGATCCTGCTCAGATAGCAAACAAACTGAATGAGTATTTGCATCTACATTCACACATGAGGAGTTATTAAGGTTTGAAAATGACAGAAGATTATCAAATTGTAGCAGGATACTTAATGATTTGGGAATAACTGAAAGCAAAGTGGAGGAGAAATTGTTGAAGTTAAACATAAGAAAAGCACCTGGGGTGGATGGGATCTATCCAGTTATATTAAAGGAGGTGGCAAAGCAACTAAACAAACCCTTAGCCATAATTATGAGAGCGTCCTTGGACTCAGGGGAGGTTCCCACGGACTGCAGATGTGAAAATGTATCCCCAATTCACAAAGGGGGATCGAAGGGTGACACGAGTAATTAGAGACCAGTTAGTTTAACTTCTGTTCCGGGTAAAATAATGGAGTCACTGGTTAAAGATGCATTGCAGGATCATCTAGACGAGACTGCAGCAATAATTCAGACACAGCATGGGTTTGTTAAGGGAAAGTCTTGTCTGACAAATTTGATAGAATATTATGATGTGGTTACAGAGGAACTGGATGCAAAAAATAATTTTGATATCATATATTTGGATTTCAGGAAAGCTTTTGACACTGTTGCGTATGGAAGACTATTGTACAAATTGGAGCAGAATGGTATTAAGGGTAAGTTGCTACAATGAATAAAAGGATGGTTAAGTGCGAGAAGACAGAGGGTGGTAATCAATGGGTGCTGCTCTTCTTGGACTAATGTTATTAGTGGAGTCCCACAGGGTTCGATGTTAGGTCCACTGTTGTTTTGTATATTTATCAATGATATTGATGAAGGTATATCAGGCTTAATGTCGAAGTTTGCAGATGACACGAAGGTTGGCAGGGTTGTTAATGACAGTAATGGCAGTGTGCTACTGCAACAGGATCTAGATAATTTGGGCAGATGGGCTAAGAAGTGGCAACTGAAGTTTAACCTTGACAAATGCAAAGTACTGCATATGGGTAGAAGTAACCCCAGAAAAACGTACCAACTGTTTGGTACTACACTTAAGGTGGTAGAAAATGAAAAAGATCTGGCAGTAATTGTGCAGTCAGATATGAAGTTTTCTGAGCAATGCAGACAGGCTGCCAGGGCAGGTCATGGGGTTTTGTCAATGATATATAGGAATTTTGCTAGCAGGGAAAAGGAGGTGATTGTCCCTCTGTATAAGGCAATGGTCAGGCCACGCCTTGAGTACCGCGTACAGGTCTGGAGGCCTCATTTTAGGAAGGATGTAAATTTACTTGAGCGTGCACAGAGAAGGGCAACAAGATTGGTGAGGGGAATGAAGGGATCCTCTTACCAAGAGAGGCTTAAGTTCTGCAAATTGCAGTGGCTGGAGACTAGGCACCTGCGCGGTGATCTGATTGAGGTGTATAAGGCCTTGAATGGGTTGAGCACGCTGAATTCTGATGGGATCCTTCCACTTGTTCAGATTACGAACCTAAGGGGGCATAAATTCAAATTAAGAAAAGACAGATGTAGATTGGATGTGCGGAAATTTGCCTTTAGCCAGCGGGTGGTTAATTGCTGGAACAAACTTCCATCTGTCGTTGTGAAAGTTGACAGGTTGAATAAATTTAAGGAGGAACTGGACAGGCATTTGGAGGGAATGGTGTGATTTTTTTTTTTTTTTTTGGCTGATGCTGCATGAGCTCATACACTTGCTTTCTTGCATCACATGCCACTACTACTACTACTACTACTATCTACACCCAACAGCATGGTCATGGACGTGCATAAGTTGTTGTTTAATCATCGACTGTAGTCGACAGAACTTTGTATGCAGCTGGTCTTTGCGGTAGAAAGGAGAGCTTTGATCAAAAATAATGCCCAGATCTATATGTTGTTGGACTGCAGAAATCGCCGATCCTCTTAAAATGGGTTGCACTATTGTTGGGTTCCGTTTAAGAGAGAAAATCAATTGTTTTGACTTCTCAGGATTAGAAGTCCGAAACAGGAGAGGAAGGTCCCAAGGTTACGGATTTTCTGAAGGAGTAAGGCATTTATGTATTCAGCAGTGTCTCCAGGGCTGATGGGAGTACAGTTTTATGTCATCAGCAAAGGTGATGATATCAGTTCGACCCGCCACGAACAGCACTAGAACAAAATTCCGGACATGACCCTGCCTTGTGGGACTCCAGCTGTAATAGTCCCGGTGTAGCACAGATTGTGGTAGTGGTGGTGACTAGATTTGTAGCGGTGGTTCTTGCCCGGGTAGATAAGTGGATCTACGGAAGCTGTTGTGGCATAATTTGGGTGGTTAACGTTCTCAGAAGAGATTTCTCAAACAGCTTTAATAGGCTTGATGCGGAAGAAATTGGACGGAACTGTGACTGGGCTGAGAAGCAGAGCGTATTTTTCGGCGTCCTCTGATTGGCTTCTATGGAAGGGTTTCCCTTATTTTATGGTAGCTAGGTGAAGTTTTATCGTCTCCCTCTTGTTCCTAATAAAAAGCGCCCTAGCTCGGGAGAAGGCAGTTCTGTCCGAGGGTAAGCCGGAGTTTTTCCACTTTTTGTGCAAATTCTGTTTAACGTGAAAGCTTTCAGAGATTTTTGGATTCCACCAGGCCTTTGAATGCTCTGTGATGGTTAGTTTCTTAGTTGCAGCATAGAGAGAAACAGTGGCTATCCATCTTGTCATCAGGTCAATCCCGAGTTCGGGGTCGCAATTCTCGAGGATGTCCCATCGGATTGCTTGAGCCACATAAACGCACTTTTCATGATTGAGGTATTTGGGCGCTGTAATTGTTTTGATTGTGACTTTCCTTCTACCAGAAGTGATGGGCATTTCTATTTGCACGAAGAGAATGATGGGCTTATGATCAAATTGTGTGTTGCTTACAGGGTTTTGATTAACCACACAATTTGGTGACACGAACGCGGTCTAATGTGCTTTTGTCCCTTGTGGGTGGCGTGGTCACCAGTTTAAGACCTAGTATACCGAGGCTGACTCAGTCTCCTCTTGAGGTTCCCCTGAGTAGTCAGAAGATTGAAATCCCCACGCACGACGTGTTTCAGTGATGAATGGAGATGGTTAAGCAGCCAATTGAGGAGTTCATCAACTACCTGTGCATCTGGAACTAGTGGGATATACACTCTGACAATCTCGAGAGAATTGTTCTGGCTGTTGTTGTTTTTAGGTTTTGGTGTAACTACACTAGTGTGCAAAACTTAAGGAGCGACACTATTTCTAAAGGTTACAACCACAAAATCAAGCGAAACAGCCTGTGGCGATTTGCATAACTGTGGCAGTTCAGTATAAAGTTGGTGCACATGCAAAAAATTGAATCGTGATGAGAGGGCTCACATAAACTGATAAAAGCAGCAGTTATGTGAAAATTACCGAATGGTGAGCAAGATTGTTAGCGATGTTCGATAGGTTTCATGCAGTGCTACAGACAACGAAATGGCCAATAGACAACATCTGGATCACTTTATCCAGGGTCGAATAATTGGGAAGCTCGAGGAAGGTCGAAGTACGAGGAATGTGGCTGCAGAGTTCGGTCTGCAGGGTTCTGAAGGCCGACCACCCCGTGGTCGGCCTTCAGAACGACAGGTACAGCTGTTCGAAGGACCAGTGATGGTCGTCCACGAAGAACAACACCCAATGATGACCGCTATATACTCTAAAGGCTAAGAGTCAAGGCTAAGAGGGACTGTGACCAGACAGAGGGATCCATTGCAAACCAGTTGCACAGGAGCACAGAATGCAGGATATCGCGGTTTACTGTGGCCAGACGACTCCCA